>NC_140952.1:80593411-81055911 GCF_014529385.1 Adiantum capillus-veneris | reverse complement strand
AATGTGCAGGTTTAATGGAAAGTGAATAGCGGTTGCGGATTGGTCCCTCCATGTTAGCCTCATTCCCTCCATATTGACGAGGTTCATTCAATGCAATTGAAAAGAGGATTATCCCTCAATCACTACGAACGAATGTTCAGAAGAGTAAGGAATCTACTTAAAGTACACTTTTTGAACTTTTACTATGAAAGACCTAGCTCTTTTATTTGCCATTTTTTCTAGAGAGAGAGTGCAAAAAATACATTTTCTTAGAAGGCCCTCCAAATGACCTCCGAAATTTCCTAATGTTACGTCAGTTTCATCTTACAGTGGAAGAATACTACTCCAAATTTGTAACTCTTAGGCGCTATGCTCCGCCAATGACCGCAGATCAACAAGTAGCCCATTTCTGCCAAGGGATAAATTCTCCTTTAAATACTCGTCTAGAATCCATGAGGCCTATAAATTTGCAAGATGCTCTTTTAAGAGCTAAACCCTTAGCTAAAGAGATGTCAAACTCTCAAAGGGTACGAAATGGAAATTTAAGGAACTGGAAGGAGAGGACGGCCTATGATGTGGAACCAAAGGCAAGTTCACCCAGTTCACCAAACTCATCCAATAGTTGCAGCTTCAACAAATGGAGCTCAAAATGCAGATCTTAGATGCTATGAATGCAACGAGCTAGGACATTTCAGGAATGTATGTCCTAGGCGAGTCTCCGCAACAAATACACCTACTCGAGCTAGAGGATGAGGACAAATAATAAATCATGGAGGAAGAAATGGAGGACGAGTTCGAGGGCGCGGAATGGCTGCCAGAGTCAATGCTATCATAGGAGAACCAACATTGGGAGAAGAACAAGAGGAAAGAGCAACTCTACATGCTGCAATTGATAACCCAAGAGCAAGACAACAATATGCTGTCATTCAAACACCTGCAAATCACCAAGGTGAAAAATTTGAGCTTCTTATTGATTGTGGTAGTACTCATTCTTTCTTGTCACCTAAATGTTTAAGGAGGTTAGGACTTAATCAACATCCTACAAGAAAGATGAGAGTTGAATTAGCCAATGGAAAGGAGGTGTTATCTCAGTACACTGTGGGCAAAATAGATTTCAAGTTGGGAGAATACTCTACTTCTGCTACTTTTCGAACCTTACCCATAGGAATCTATGACGGAATTCTTGGAATGGATTGGTTAGCCAGTCATAATGCCAATATCCATTGTGCCCAAGGAAGTGTTACTTTTGTGGACAACCTAGGTCAAGAAGTCACTATTCAAAGCCAGAATGGATGACCAAAAGCTTATTTGGTCAAAGCTAATCGTCTTTTGAAAGGGTTACGCAAGGGTCAACAAATTTTTGTAGTCAAGCTAAACAAAGTAGAAAAATATTCTTCCAACCCTGAACCAATGTGGCTAGAAGAATTTTCGGATGTTTTCCCTGCTGAACTTTCTGAACTACCACCACCTAGGGAGGTAGACCATGAAATCAAAATTTTTCCAGGTAGTGAACCAGTCTCAAGAGCGCTGTACAAGATGTCACTTCCAGAGGCTATAGAACTCAAGGAGCAGCTCAAGCAGTTGATTGAGCAAGGGTTTATTCGACCTAGTACATCTCCATGGGGTGCACCTGTTCTCTTCCAAAAGAAAAAGGATGGCTCTCTTCGACTTTGCATAGATTATAGGGGCTTAAATCAGGTTACCATCAAGAATAAATATCCAATTCCTCGTATTGATGAGATGCTGGACAGATTACATGGAGCCAAAATATTCACAAAGATCGATCTTCGATCTGGCTATCATCAAATTTGAATCCAGGAGGCTGATATCTCCAAAAGAGCTTTCAACACTCGTTATGGTCATTATGAATTTACAGTGATGGCTTTCGGACTTACGAATGCTCCTGCAACTTTCAATCGTCTGATGCACGATATCTTTAGAGAATTCTTGGATGATTTTGTCCTAGTATTCTTTGACGATATCTTAATTTATTCCAAATCAGAGGAAGAGCATGAAGGACATGTTAGGAAAGTGTTAGAGATTTTACGCCGAAATAAGCTGTATGCAAAGAAAAGCAAATGTACCTTCTTTACCCCTAAGGTCTGTTACTTAGGGTTTATCATTTCACCTGAAGGAGTCTCTGTTGACCCTGACAAAGTCAAAGATATTGTGGAATGGCCTCAACCCACTTCACAAACCGAAGTCAGAGGGTTCTTAGGTATCACAGGGTGGTACAGGATCTTTGTAAAGGACTATGCTCTTAAAGCTGCACCACTAACCGACTTGCTAAAGAAAGGAGCAACGACACTTTGGGAAGAAAAGCATGAATCTTTCTTCAAACAGCTTAAGGAGTATCTTGCTTTAGAACCTCTCTTAAAACTTCCAGACTTCACCCAAGAATTCGAGGTGATCACAGATGCTAGTAACCTTGCATTAGTAGGAGTCCTTACTCAAGAAGGAAGGCCTGTATCTTATACTTCTCAGAAGCTTAGGATTCATGAAGTAAATTATGCTACACATGATTTAGAATTGCTAGCAGTTATTCATGCTCTCAAGCTATGGAGACATTATCTATTGGGACGCAAATTCCAGTTGGTAACAGATCACAAGAGCCTTAAGTGGATTTTTACCCAACCTAACCTTAACATGAGACGAAGGAGATGGATAGAGATCATGCATGAATATGATTTTGATATTAAATTTAGACTAGGTAAGGATAATGTTGTGGCAGATGCCCTAAGCCGTAAAGCTTTTCTGGGGGCAATTTCCATGGCTAACAACCCTATTCTAGACAAGGTCTTGGATGCTGCTGTCAGAGATGCAGATTACCAGATGCTTGCTAGTATCCTACGTGAAGAGAGGGTATCATCAAATCAGCCTAAACCTCTACATTATTCCTTAGAAGATGGGAAAATTTACTATAGGAATCGACTATGCATACCTAAGGATTCTACCCTAAGGAATGCTATCCTATATGAAGCACATGATGGCCCAACTTCAGGACATCCAGGTTATGCCAAAACCATCAATGCAATTCGTAGAAGTTACTATTGGCAAGGTATGAAGGGTGATGTCCTTAGCTATGTCAAGCAGTGTTTGTCTTGTCAAAGGATTAAAGCAGAGAGACTAAAGATGCCAGGTGAATTACATCCTTTAGATATTCCCCAAATGAAATGGGAATGTATTAGCATGGACTTTATCACCGGGTTTCCTTCTGTCCAAGCTGGATATGATTCAATCATGGTCATAGTCGACTTTCTTACTAAAGTGGCTCACTTAATCCCAGTCAAGACAACCTTTACAGCTTCAGATATTGCTCGTCTGTTTGTGAAGGAGGTTTCCAGAATTCATGGTTTACCCAAGAGGATTGTTAAAGATCGTGATGCCAAGTTTACTTCAAAGTTTTGGGTATCATTGTTTCAAGCTATTGGAACCCATTCATGTTTTAGTACTGCTTATCATCCTCAAACTGATGGCCAAACTGATAGAGTTAATCAAGTAATTGAAGATATCCTTAGAGCCTACTGCAATAGAGAACCTCGCAAGTGGATTCAATACCTACCCTTGGTAGAGTATGCATACAACTCCTCTACTCATAGAAGTATTGGAATGACACCTTTTAATGCTCTTTATGGTCAAGAATGTTTATCATCTCTTAAATTTTCTGACCCCACTATAAGGGTAGAAGCCTCAAAGAAAATGCTTGAAGAAATGGAAGCTCAAACCAAAGCTATTCGAAGGGATATTCAAGCGGCTCAAGATCAACAAAAGAAGTACACCGACTTAAAAAGATCTGATTGGATTTTCAAAGAAGGTGACAAAGTTTTCTTACAGGTAAAACCCAAAAAGAGCAATCTATCTCTCGGAAGGTATAAGAAGCTTAGCTACTGATATTGTGGACCTTACGAAATAATCAAGGTTGTAAGTGATCAAGCTTATAGACTAAAACTCCCTTCTCATCTCAAAGTGCATGATGTATTTCATGTACGTCTGTTAAAACCTTATGTATATAACCCTGACCATGTCCTTGATGATGAGAAAATCATTTTACCTGCTCAAGATGTTCTACAACTCCAACCTGATACTATCCTAGAAACTCGAGAGAGAAAGCTTAGGAATAGATCCATCAAAGAACATCTTATCTTATGGAAGGATTTCCCTATAGAAGATGCTACTTGGGAAGATGAGACATCCCTTCTTAAGGATTACCCTTCACTGTTCTTGAGATGAGGACATCTCAAATTATAAGTTGGGGAGATTGTAAGGTCTCTACTTTCAAACTGCACACAAGTTCTATTACGCATTTGTATTTTTTTGAACCATCACTCCTTATTTAAGATATTCGAGTTCAAATTATGAATCGTAGGTTGAGAAAACCTAGAAATTAAAATTTACGCTACAAAATTCTGACATGTTTAGCTATATGAATCACTAACTAACTTATTGCAAGACTTATTTATTGATAGTAGAATTTTATTTTACTACTGTAAAGTTAATATAAGACTGTAAAGTTTAACTTAAAAATGTAAAGTAAATTATCATTAAGGAAATAAATAAAATAATTATAAAGACAAAAGAATACACAGGGATGACAAATGAAGGCACATGGATCACATAGGAGGGGACAAAGTGGGACACACTGTCACATGAAAAAGGAGAGGCTACTCTTGACTAATCTTAATGAAGGGGGGCTTGTGTGGCCTTATCTTTTGATGATAATGACAAAGTGGTCAAGCTCATGGGTACCACAAGGGTACCAAAAACGCGGGTATGATTTTTGGAAAAAAATAAAACAAAAAAAATATTTTTTAATTAATTTTTTTTTTTGAAAAAAAGTTGGACGTTTTTCTTTCTGCTATAAATAGAGCATCCATGCTCACACTTTAGACATAGAGATTGCCTCTATAGCACTCACGAAGTGCTGCCACTTCTCTTAGAGAGAAGGCGTCCACAAACCACTAAGAGAGCAAAAACTCTAGTGGACTAATAAGGTGCGTATTAATCAAGCATTCAATTAACTTTAGGAATGATGTATGTGTGCTATCTCTTACTCTAATCTGTCTAATAGATTAGTAAGATTCAATTAGCTATGTGTGTGTGTGTGCTATCTCTTACTCTAATCTCTCTAATAGATTAGTAAGATTCAATTAGCTATGTGTGTGTGTGTGCTATCTATTACTCTAATCTTCTAATAGATTAGTAAGATTCAATTAGCTTTAAGAAGGATATGTGTGTGTGTGTGTGTGTGTGTGTGTTATCTTTTACTCTAATCTCTCTAATAGATTAGTAAGATTCAATTAGTTATGTGTCTGTGTGTGCTATCTATTACTCTAATCTTCTAATAGATTAGTAAGATTCAATTAGCTTTAAGAAGGATATGTGTGTGTGTGTGTGTGTTCTCTTTTACTCTAATCTTTCTAATGGATAATACGATTCAATTAACTTTAGAAAAGATGTGCGTGTATGTTTTCTCTTACTCTAATCTCTCTAAGTATACCTACTCTCTCTAGTTAGTGCATCTTCACTATTAACTTATGTATGGTTAATTGAAAGTTAATACATAAGAGAACTCATCATATTCTTATTATACATGATGAAATTCTCATTCACCAATTTTATTGTCAATTAGATTAAGTAGAATTTTGAATAATACTAAAAATTGATTTAGTTAAAGTATAGAAATTGAAGTTAGAATTGTATTTGAAATGTGAAGCATAAAAGTAATGCATTCCTAAACTTTCACTCATAGTTTACACATTTAATTTTTAATTAATTACGATTAGCAAATATTTGATGTATAGAAATTAGATGTAAAACAACAACACTGAGTGTGAATCCGAGTTGCCGAGGGTTCAAATTACAGACTCTCTTTGGAAACAAGGAGATTACTAGGGAAATTGACCAATTTAAAGTTCTAAGTGTATAATATAAGTGTAGTACAAAAAAATGGCTCCAAAGCGTGCTCGAACACAAGGCGCTAATGATCATGAAGCCGGTACAAGTAACGGTGGAACTCCTGCGGAAAATGCTATGTCTCCACCAATCGGACCAATCCGAGCTATGGTACAGGTTAGTATTGCAGTTTCAAGTTATTCATCATTGCATATGCGAGACCATAGGAATATATTATTTACCTTATGAAAAGAAAACACGGACCAAAACCACGGGGCTTAACCCCAAGAAAATCGTCATATGTTTGACAAGTAGGAAAGATTGTCTGGTTAAACTGGTTGCTATAGGAAAGAATGTTTGTCCAAAACCTTCGGTATGGTTTCTCTCAAGTCTCTCTACTTATTAGCGATGGTATTATGTGGCAGTTGCCGAGGCGTGAGATGACGCCAAGGATGGCACTGCTGATGTTGTGGTGGGAGTACACCCAGATTAGCCCAGCTGGATACTGCAGTTTTGTTTTGCCGTGGCGTGAGGATGACGCTGAGATTGGCATCGTTGTTGCTGTGATGGGAGTACGTCTAGATTAACACAACGCATACTTGTCGAGCGGTATGGGACGCTCATGAGGACAAGGGTTTTTATAAATAATGTATATACCGATCGGACATAATAGCGCCAGTAGAGATTCTTGAGTGAACCTAATCCAAGGGTTGTTGGTTTAAAATTGGACGACTTCTTGTGTGACTATTGTTTGTAATACTGTTTGAAGAGTTGTTTTAACGAACCAGTATCATAAATAAAATAAAGGAACATGTATGTTTTAACAGTGTGGTAGTAATTAGATAACAAAAGAAGGGTGAGTGTGGTGTGGAAAGTGGGAGAATGATACCCCGACGGTATCATTCGATGGACGGGTGGACCCCATGAGTCGGGTAACTTTCCAGCGCGCGGATGATGGGGGACCTCTGTCTCCCCTTCTTTTTGCCAAATCATGGAGCCTAATTCCTTGATGATATGCATTTGAACGAACATGATAAATGCTAAAATTGTTGAATTTCATCTACTATAAGCCCAAAAAATGCAAAAAAAAGGGGGGGGGATAGAGCCCCCTTCTGAGCATTTTTTGGGCTTATAACAGATGAAATTCAACAATTCTAGCATTTCTCAACACATTTCAATATTCTCAATATGCTTGAAGCTTCAAGATGGACCCACAGCCTGTTAGAAATGCAACAAAAAAGGGCCCCCCAGTTTTTTGCAGTTTTTGGCCTTAGAGCAGATGAACATCAACAATCTCATCATTTCATAACACATTTCAACATTCTCAATATGCTTATCCACAAACATCTAGTACCTACTCCCGTCGCTTGAAGCTTTTAGACAGTCCGCCCACAGCGCCGCCGGAAATGCGAAGATAAATTTTGCATTTCCGGGCTGTGGGTGGAGTGTCTAAAAGCTTCAAGCGATGGGAGATATGAGAGATAGAGAGAGGACACCATAGCTTTGTGCAATGGAGTGTACATGTGCGCGAGTAGTGGGCCGAACACCTGTTGAGCGCGAGTAGCAATGAGGACGAAGAGCTCCCAAGGCGAGCAGGTGAATGAACTCAATAATGGAAAAAACTTCAACCCTAAGAGCCAGTCCATACTATGCCCATACAAAAAACAATATTAGTTCATTGCTACTCATATAGTAGCAATTATAGTAATTATATGTATAATATATAGTATATAATATATAACTACGTTATGTATATTAATATATATAGTATTTATACATATATATAGTATATAATATAATATACGTTTACTAGTTAATATATAGTTTATAATCTATATGTTATGTACATTATATAGTATATAATATATTATAGGTATAGTAGTTACAATGTATGTAATATATAAATCTTGTATTTTATAAAGTATAAAATATAGTATACAATATATGATAGTATTATATAATCACATAATACATTATAAGTTCAATATAATATGATATAATAACATATAATCTTATACGTTAAGTATATATTACAAACATAGTAATATTTTATTATATATTGTATCTTATATTATAGATACTACGTATAAATATATATAATAAGCATAAGATCCTAAAACTCACTCGGTCCTGCCCTGACAGAACACGATCGTTTGTCATCAAAGTTTTTCATAAACACTCGTCATTTTTGGACGCAAATAAGAATTTAAATTAAAATATTTAGAGGCCATTTGCACAGAGGGAATTCAAGCCTCCAAGATCTTGAGACAAAAGGACAGTTTCCCACTGTTTCTCCAGGTGGTTTTTGAAACCTCTTCCTCTCCTTTAGGGGAGCCCCATAGGTCGAATCATGCAAGCAGTAAACTATAAAAGCATTGAGCTTCAAGTTTCAAAATTTCATCCAAAATATTTAAAGCAAAGAAGCTAAATTCTTCTCAAAGCTTCTCAATAGATTCTTTGAACAGATCAAGCCTCGAGCAACAAAAGCTTCGACTTCAAGTGTCGAGCATCACTCCTCAAGATTCACAAACAATTCAAGAAAGACTTCAAGAGCTTCAAGGTAACAATCAAAATTTGACAATACAAAGCAAACCATGTCCGACAGCAAGCATTCAAAGGAGATGTCTATCTTTAAGAACAAGATTTTTTTGTTGGAATTAGGGTTGCAGAGAAACGCACACAGCTTGGAGAAGACGAAGGAAGCTCAAGGCACACAACTGAGAGTATATTACTTAGTGTGCAATGGAAAGATAGATAGCCCTAGAGTGATCGGCGTATATACAATGCATGTTAGGAAATAAGACATAGGGGTGAAAGCATGTTAACCTATCATGCTTTTTCATGTCCCGGACAATGGTAACTAGCACAATTTTGACATATGCTAGCTAGTACAATAACTTGAGCTACATCTCCAAGATCTATGACATATGATATATCAATAGAAAGCACTTGAAACAAGGAATCCAAATGTACAACCTCCGACAAATTTTGATATTATTTGTAAAAATTTTACCGGACGCCCAACTTTTTGAAGATGTGCTAACTTGAAACTGCTAACTAGCACAAAAAGCACGACAGGTTAACATACTTTCACCCGTAGCTAAATAGATAATTGAGTAGATTACTTAATGGAGAGAGACAGATTTACATACACGAGATTATAGAGTAGAGAGAGAGAGAGAGAGTACACACGATATACGTGGTTCACCCAATGTGGGCTACGTCCACGGGAAAGCAGCCACTCAATGGCTTTAGTACTTCAAAACAAGAAGTAGTTTACAAAGGGATTATACCCTTAATGGAGCTCCCGCCTTGCTTCACTCTCACCACCTCACACTCACCTTGTTGCATCAACTTCACACTATGAAATGTGTGTAGAAATGGCCTCCTTTTATAGGCCAAAAGGGTTGCCCTCTCTTATGAGAGGGAGCCATGTGTAGCCGCCCTTGTGTGAATAAGTCCAAATCGGACCCTCCAATCCGCCCATGTGTTGCCGCCCTTGAGAAGACAAGTCCGCTTTTGAATTCGGCCACCTGCCACCGGCCATTGACTACCGACACCGGCCAACCGGCCAACCGACGGTTGTTTTCTGACCACTTTTCGACCGCCGTCCGGCCATAATATTCCAGTGAAAAGGAATATTCCGGCGAGGGAAAAAAAAAGTCTCGGGGGCTTCCGCCCCCGAGGCCCCTAAAGTTGCCCCTGATTTTTGGCCGTGAAAATTTTGGTTTCCGGTGAGTGATTTTCCTTCACGCACGATGGCTTCTCCTCATAATGGGGGCCTTACAAATGTGCGCTTTTACCACAAAAAATTACAAGGGTAAATCAGGCTCCATACTTAACAATCTCCCACTTGGAGACTGATCTCCAAACCAAACCTGTGGGACTGCTTTCCATTCTGGCTTCTTATCCTTGAATGCCAATTGAAGATGAGCAAAAGCTCAACTTCTCCTTATTGACCACCTTTGTAAACATGTCTGCAAGATTTTCACTTGTATGCGCCTTTCCTAGCTTTAGCGGTCCCTCTTCCAAAAGAGAGCGTATGAAGTGATATCTCACCTCAATGTGCTTTGTCCTTGAATGAAAGGCTGAGTTCTTCACAAGATGGATAGCGCTTTGGCTATCACTGTACAAGACACAATTGTCTTGTTTCAATCCAAGCTCTTCTAAGGATCTGTGAAGCCACATAATTTCTTTGCTTGCCTCTGTCATTGCTACATTGCTTACTACTGTGCCTCCAACCGTGAACACATAGCTAGGAGTGCTCCTTCGAGTATCTTTGTCACCTGCCATATCTGCATCAGCATACCCTTCTAGAAAAATATCAGTTCCTCCAAAACACAAAGCATTTGTTGTTGTCCCTTTTAGATACCTAAGTATCCACTTCACAACTTGCCAATTCTCTTTACCTGGATTTTCCATGAACCTACTCACAACTCCCACTGCATGTGCAATGTCTGGCCTTGTCCAGACCATAGCATACATTAGAGAACCTACTGCTGCAGCATATGGAACTTTAGACATATAGGCTATCTCCTCTTGTGTCTTTGGACACATATCCTTCGTTAGTTTAAAATGACCATCCAAAGGTGTAGAAACTAGTTTTGCATTTTGCATTGCAAACCTTTCTAGTACCTTCTTGATGTAATCTGCTTGAGATAGCTTTATTGTCTTCTTCGTCCTGTCCCTTGATATTTTCATACCAAGTATCCTCTTTGCAACACCTAAATCTTTCATTGAAAAAGATTTAGACAGCTTCTCTTTTTGGTCTTTGATGTCCTGCATGTTAGCACTTGCAATCAACATGTCATCAACATACAACATTAGGATGCTGAATTTTCCATCTCCCAAATTCTTCCTGTAGATGCAGTGATCCGAGTAGCATCTTGTGAATCCATGATCCAACATCCATCGATCAAACTTCAAGTACCATTGTCTTGATGCTTGCTTTAAACCATACAAGCTCTTCTTTAATCTGCAAACCATTTTCTCCTTACCTTTTACTTCATACCCCTTTGGTTGACGCATGTAGATTTCCTCCTCTAAGTCACCGTGAGGGAATGCTGTATTTACATCCATTTGCTCAAGATTTAGATCATGAGCAGCCACAAGGCTTAAGACAAGCCTAATTGAGTTCATTTTTACAACAGGAGAAAATATTTCATTGAAGTCAATACCTTTCTTTTGAGAAAAACCTTTTACCACAAGCCTAGACTTGTATCTTTTCTTCCCACCTTCTTCTTCCTTCACCTTGTACACCCATTTGTTTTGAAGTGCCCGCTTACCTTTAGGCAACTCAACCAATTCCCATGTTTGGTTGCGATGTAGTGAGTCCATCTCCACTTGCATGCTCTTCGTCCATTCTTCTTTGGATTCATGTTGCATAGCTTCTTCGTATGATTCCGGCTCTCCATAATCTGCGATCAAGAGATGGTTGAAGGAAGGAACAAACCTTTCTGGAGGTCTACTTACTCTTGTAGATCTTCAGGGAATAGGTTGAGGCTCCTCCTTTGGTTGACGTTGTTGCACATTGTCACCGTTTACAGTCCTTGAGTCTTCACCGTCCTCAAGCTCCATGTACTCATCACCTGTTTCTTTTGTTTGATTTCTTTCCAAGTAATCTTTGTACATATTTTGTTCGTTAAAAATTACATCCCTACTCCTTAAGATTTTACCATCTTCAAGATTCCATAGGCGATACCCAAAGTCACCTTCTCCATAGCCAATGAAGAAACACTTTTTAGACTTTGCATCTAGCTTTGATCTTAGGCTTCTATCTATGTGCATGAAATCCTCACACCCAAACACTTTGAGAAATGCATAATTCATCGGTTTACCTGTCCATGCCTCTTCTGGAACTCCCCCATCCAATGCCGTTGAGGGTGACCGATTGATTAAGTACACAGATGTACCTACAGCTTTCGCCCAAAGCTCAAGCGGTAGGCCTGCATGTAGCCGCATGCTTCGTGCTTGCTCCATGATTGTCCTGTTCATCCTTTCCAAAATCCCATTTTTTTAAGGTGTCCTTGGGTTTTTCCTTTTCCTCCGAATGCCATTGCTAGCACAAAAGCTTTCAAAAGCTTGGCTGCAATATTCACCTCCATTGTCGGATCTGAGGCATTTAACCTTGGTACCTGTTTCATTCTCCACAAAGGCTTTCAACCTTTCAAATATGGAAAATGCATCGGATTTATTCTTCATGACATAAACTAAACCCATGTTTTTCTAGTCGCATCATCTATGAATGTTACATAGTACAATGAGCCACCAAGTGATGGTGTACTTGCAGGACCCCAAACATCAGAATGAACCAACTCAAGTTTTTTATTTTTTCTTTCATTTCCTGATTTTTGAAATTTTACCCTCTTTTGTTTACCATAAACACAATCTTCACAGAACTCTAAGTCCACTTCTTTCAAACCTGGTAGAAGCTTCTTTGTTTGAAGGATTTGCATTCCTTTGGCAATCATATGCCCAAGCCGGTAGTGCCACACTGCACTGTCAACTTCTGTAGTTGCTGCACAAGCTGAAGGTTGCGTGCTAACAGTACACAAGTAAAGACCAACCTTTTCTCCCTTGGCAACCACCAAAGATCCCTTTGAGATCTTCCACCGTTCATTTCCGAATGCAATGTTGTGACCTTCATCGTCCAGTTGTCCTATAGAGATCAAATTTTTGCGAAGAGAAGGAACATGCCTAACATCTTTAAGCTTCCATTCATTTTTGTTAGCAGTTTTGACAGAAACTGTACCTTTGCCGACAATCTCACAAGCTTGATCATCTCCCAAGTATACATACCCAAAATTACCTTTGGTGTAGTCTTGGAAATGTTGCTTGTATGGTGTCGCATGGAATGAAGCCCCGGAATCTACTATCCAGGAATTAGACACATTGTCTAATGAGAGAATTAGAGCATCTTTCTCTACTTTACCTGCCACATTGGCCTCCGATGTTGGCTTGTTGTCTTGAGACTCTGTCTCCTTCTTCTTCTTGGACCAGAAATCCTTCTTGACATGGCCCTTCTTGCCGTAGTTCCAACATTCAAGAACTGACTTTGTGTGTGACTTGCTCCACCTTGAGCGATCACGACCCTTTTGGTTTTTGAACCTCTCCTTAGGCCTTCCTCTTGTTTCCACTGACAGTGCAGCACTTGATGATTCTCCTGTGCTTCTCCTTTGTATTTCCTCGCTTAGGAGAACACCCACAACATCATCAAACTTAAGAGTATTTGTGCCAGAAATAGAATTACTTACAACCATCACAAGGCTGTCCCAACAATCCCGTAGAGATGATAGTATAACGAGAGCTCGCACTTCGTCATCAAAATTGATTTTCACCGATTGAAGTTGACTTATGTTTGTGTTAAAATCATTTAGGTGTTCTGCAACTGAACCATTCTCTGCCATCTTTAGATTGAACAAGCGCTTCATAAGAAATACCTTATTGGATGCCGATGGTTTCTCGTAGAAGTCTTCATCTCCAAAACATTGAAGGCCAACGTTGACGCCAAGCTTAACCGGATTTTTCCCAGTGCCTTTTGATCAAGGACAATCCATGCTTCATCTGCCATTGTTGCGGGCTTCTTTGCAAGAACGCCTAGTGGCAAATAGAGGTGCTTCTGGTAGAGATAGTCTTCAATCTACATCTTCCAATGTTGGTAGTTTTTGCTGTTGAACTTCTCAATCTTGAGCTTCCCTTCCTCTGCCATAACTCCCACTCAATTCAAGGAATCCTTTCCTTGAGATAATTTAGCTACGAGCAAACCTTGCTCTGATACCAGTTGTTAGGAAATAAGACGTAGCTAAATAGATAATTGAGTAGATTACTTAATGGAGAGAGACAGATTTACATACACGAGATTATAGAGTAGAGAGAGAGAGAGAGAGAGAGAGAGAGAGAGAGAGAGAGAGTACACACGATATACATGGTTCACCCAATGTGGGCTACGTCCACGGGAAAGCAGCCACTCAATGGCTTTAGTACTTCAAAACAAGAAGTAGTTTACAAAGGGATTATACCCTTAATGGAGCTCCCGCCTTGCTTCACTCTCACCACCTCACACTCACCTTGTTGCATCAACTTCACACTATGAAATGTGTGTAGAAATGGCCTCCTTTTATAGGCCAAAAGGGTTGCCCTCTCTTATGAGAGGCAACCATGTGTAGCCGCCCTTGTGTGAATAAGTCCAAATCGGACCCTCCAATCCGCCCATGTGTGGCCGCCCTTGAGAAGACAAGTCCGCTTTTAAATTCGGCCACCGGCCATTGAATTCGGCCATCGGCCACCGGCCATTGACTTCCGACCACCGGCCACCGGCCATTGACTACTGGCACTGGCCAACCGGCCAACCAACGGTTGTTTTCCGACCACTTTTCGACCGCCGTCCGGCCATAATATTCCAGTGAAAAGGAATATTCCCCTAATTTTTTGCCGTGAAAATTTTGGTTTTCGGTGAGTGATTTTCCTTCATGCACGATGGCTTCTCCTCATAATGGGGGCCTTACAAATGTGCGCTTTTACCACAGAAAATTACAAGGGTAAATCAAGCTCCATACTTAACAATGAATGGGGGAAAAAACCTCCTAAAGAGGGGAAAATTTCCCCGGCAGTCCTAGTGTGTTCACACACATCACTACCACATGTATATGGTAACAAATCCCCCCTGGAGTGATGCGGTGAACGAGATCCGGTACATGAGTAAAGGGAAGTGCCATGCCATGAGTACATGATCATTCCACAAAGGGGAGTAAGCCCAAATCTTTGCGGAAAGCTTCGAGCTTCTCACAAGACAATGCCTTTGTGAAAAGATCTGCAAGGTTGTCCTTTGTTGGCACATAAGTCAACCTGATCTCTCCTGCTGAGAGCCTCTCCTTGACATAGTGGTAATGCACCTCAATATGCTTTGTGCGAGCATGAAAAACTGGGTTCCTCGCAACTACCAAGGTGCTCTAACTGTCACTGCAGATAGTGTTGGCAGTGTCCTGTTGAACACCCAAATAAGCCAAAAGGCTTCTGAGCCATACACACTCAACCGTAGCTGTGAAGACTGTCCTGTAGTCAGCCTCACAACTCGAAGTGGCCACAATAGGTTTCTTGATCAGCCATGATATACATGAACTCCAAGCATGAAACAAACACCACTAGTAGACACTAGCGTTTCAAAACAACCAAACCAATGTGAGTTCGAAAAAGCATGTAAGTCTGGCGGCAATGATCCCCCCTTGGGATAAAACAAGCCAAGATATAAAGTGCCACAAAGATAGAAAAAAATCCTCTTGACAACCTGCCAATGCTTAGACCTTGGGCTATGCATAAATCTGTTGACCTGTGAGACTGTAAACTAAATATTCGGCCTCGTGTTGCATGCATAAATGAGGCACTCAATACCAATTTGGTCAAGAGTGACATCAGCAAGATCACCAACATCATGTAGACTAAACTTCAAACCTGTTTCCATGGGAGTGGCAATAGGTTTGCAATCCTCAAGTCCAAACTTACATAGTAATGTCTCTATGTAACTTTTATTACACAAGGCAATACCACCATCACACTGCTTAAACTGTATACCCAAGTAATGATGCAACAACCCCAAATCTTTCATCTTGAGAGTAGCATTCAAATCAGACTTAAATTTAGCAATATGTCTCTCATTTCATCCAGTGACCAGCAAATCATCTACATAAAGAACCACAATGAGAATTACATCACCCTCACGCTTTACATACAATGTGCTTTATGTTGGACTGTTAACGAAATCCTTGTTTGACCAAATGAGTGTCAGCTTTCTCATACCAAGCACGAGGAGATTGCGTCAACCCATACAAAGCCTTCTTACATCTGCACAATTTGTCCTCTTGTCCTTTATTGACAAAACCGCGAGGCTACGTTACATAAACTTCCTCAAATATGTCGCCATTCAAGAAAGTAGTAACAATGTCTAATTGATGTACATCCCAACCAAAATAAGTTTCCAATGCACATAGAAAATGCACAGTAGTCATACAACAAGTGGGAGCAAAAGTCTCTTCATAATCTATGCCTTTTTGTTGTGCATAACCCTTTCCAACAAGTCGAGCCTTATGGCGATGGATTTCACCATCCGGCTTGCATTTCAACTTGTAAACCCACTTCGTACCAATGGCCTTTCTGCCAGGAGTCAAATCACATAAAGTCCATGTGTCGTTTTCTATAAGGGCATCATATTCTGATTGCATGGCAGCCATCCAATTTTTTGTAATTTTGTGCTTCATCAAAAGGTAACAGCCTGATGCATAAGATGCATGGCAAGAGCCTGAACGAGTACGACTAGACAAAGGTGCATCCAATTTACTGTCACGTAATGTATGCACCATCCATTTTGGCATACCTCTAGCCTTATCATTTTCATCCCTTTCTCATCAAGTACATCATGTACATCTGCATCAGTAATAGGCTGATCTATAACATTTTTTGAAACCCCCATAGGCTGTACATTTGTAGTGGAACCAACATTTACAGTGGAACCACCCTCTTTCTTCTTAGCCTCTTTGGCCTTCAACTTAGGACACTGCTTAATCAACTGATCATTAGCTTCACAATAAAGGCAATGCATCTTCTTTTTGCCCTTATCACCAGAATTGCCAGACGAAGTGCTGCCAACAAAAGCATTGGGACCAATGGTTTTGCCACTCGCAGAAACATAAGAAGTTACTGAATTACTGTTACCGCCCTTTCTTTGAGAAGCAATAAAAGCCTTTTCAATTGCACGCGGTCTAGTCCTATTTTTTTGGAAAGCGACTCTTACAACAGCAATGTGCATAATGCATCAAACTTGACAACTTCAGGATTTCCTTGGGTCATAAGTCTCCAAGTACTACAAAAGTCTGGTAAGAATCTGGTAAGGCATCAAGATAGTCTGCACAAGGGAACTATCTGAAATGAATTCACCTGCAAAAATAAGATAGTCTGCACAAGGGAACTATCTAAAATAAATTCACCTGCAGAAATAAGTTTCTTATTGATATCCTTGACACCAGCAAGGAAAGTGTCCATATCATCTTCCTCATGCATAATCTTTGATTCCAGCTCTTTACGCAGCAAAGCAATATTAGCCTCATTGCGACTTGCATAAAGACCAGCTAAAATATCCCAAGCCTGTTTTGTAGATTTTGTTGAATGAATATGAGGAACAATGGTGCCCTTCACAGACAATGCAATCAATGCATGAGCCTGCGCATCCTTTATATCCCAATGAGATTGTTCTACCATAGGTAAAACGACTCTAATAGCAGCAAAACTTGCCACATCCTCAACATCGCCTGCATCCTCAGAACCATGACGTACATCAATGCCCTGCACAAAATTCGAGATGCCCTTTGACACAAGAACATTTTGCATCATGTAAGCCCACATAAGGTAATTGTCCCCATCCAATCTGTCCTCATCAACAACAAACATCTTGAACACATTTGTGTTGTTGTTAGCCATGGTAAATGCTACACCTCATAAGAAAAATGCCCAAAAAGAGAAGAAACAAAGCGGGAACAACACATGCTATATAGCACAAACCGTAGAAGACTATAAGGCACATGTTATGCAGAAAACAACACTGATAGAAATTTTGCACAAAATGACGAAATAGCCTGTGCAGTACTATATTTAGTGGAAACGAAGGCCGAAATGAGCCCGAATCTCTACGATCTGTCCCAAAAATTTTGTGGACCAGCGAGAACGCTTGCCAAAGCTCACTGAAACCGGAGAAAGTGAGCAGGCGTGTGCTAGAGCAGCTGGCAACTAAGCCCGAGAGGATGCAACCTGCTCTGATACCAATTGTTGGAATTAGGGTTGCGAAGAAACGCACATAGCTTGGAGATGATAAGGAAGCTTAAGGCACACAATAGAGAGTGTTGTACTTATGTACTTAATGTGCAATGGAAAGATAGATATCCCTAGAGTGATGGGTGTATATACAATGCACGGGGGAAAAAACCTCCTAAAGAGGGAAAAAATGCCCCGACTGTCCTAGTGTGTTCACACATATCACTATCACATATATATGGTAACATTTTTCTCTCTCATTATCCCTACATTCCTTGTGATTGAAAGCTTCATTTTTGCATTTTGAGAACAATTCAATTGAAATATATGCAATCACCTATCACATAAGAGGATAGAGATTGGCATTAGCTCAAGCTAATTGCTAAGACCCCTCTATAGGCACTATGGAAGAAAAAGGGATTGAAAAATTCAATGGGGAAGACTTCCATTCGTGGTAGACTAGACTGCAAGGGTATCTCATGCATAATCAATTATGGTACGTTGTCAACCACGCACAATTGAATCATCCATAGCTAAAGGCACACTGATCAAAGCACAGATTGGACAACTTCAAGCTAGAGATGAACAAGCTCTAAGTAAAATTATTACCTTGCTACATGATAATTATGCGCACAGTAAAAAAATGAGCATCATTAGCCTTAAAATGAACCTTTACAAATTGACAATGAATCAATGGAAGGAAATTTCAAGCCTTGTCAGTGAGTTAATGAGCATCATTACCCAATTAACTTATATTGAGTATTAGATCCCCAAAGAAGATAAGGTTGTTGTGCTCTTAAGTGTTGTTCTAGAAAAGTTTGACAACATAGTCACAATCGCACAATAGAGGGAACCAACACCTACATTGCAACAAGTCATAAATGCCTTAATTGAAGAAGAAAATAAGCAAGCAAAGAAGGCATCAGCAAATGGAGGAGTTTACATTGCATCATCATCTAGGAATACACCTTCATTAACTAGGACCAAAAATGAAAAGTGTCATAAATGTGGAAAACCATGGCATTTCTTGAAAGGCTGCTATAAACAAGTATTGCGGCATCAAAGGACATCCACCATCAAAATGCCCAGGTAAGAGTAGCAGAAGCAGCAATAGAGAAAAATCAAAAATCAACCTTGCAGAGAACGACAACAAAGACGAAGATGATGTGAAAGTCCACTATCTACATTTGTGTACCACCCCTACTCTCTTTTGTGAATATACTGATGTTTTGTAGATATGGATGGTCTTCCACATTATTTTTTTGAGGGTAGGATTCCAAAGCCCGTGTGACACCATATTTATTGAGACCTTTTTTGTCTGTGTGACTACCCCAATCTGTGTGAGTACTAGCCTGTGTGGCATTGAGTCTTGATCTACCTTTCTTCAGTATAGGCCATGCCCAAGGGAAGGATTGTTGGGTGGGCACATCCTAAGAATAGTCTTAGTATTTGGTGAGGACATCTCCTACTTGTAAAGGCTAATGTGAAAGATAAGCTTTTAGTATACTAGATATTATCTTTGTATGCCTTTATGAAATTCAAAGTCCGATCCGGAGAGATTTCTATCCTTATATGAGTAAATTCTTTGATGTACATATCCTATCCTATGTTAAAGGTATTGTTGTACACAAGCCCCTTAAGATCAACTGCACCCACTCCCAACAAGTAAGAGTATATTATTATCCCCTTTTATCCCTAAGAGGATTTTTTTTTAACAAATTCTATATTAGTACCATCTCAATAGTGTTATGGTTTTGCTGCATCAAAATCATCTCAACTTGACATGATCCAATGTGTGGACAATAAATGGGTGTAGTGTGTGTGCGATGATAGGGTTCATTGAGTGCATACATAGGTCTTGAGGATTCAAATGCTTACTCATAGCACCGAGATGTGTGCTTCTTGATAGGGAAGTGGCTAGTGCTACATATGTGTGCAAAGAATGATGTCTTTCTCATCATATATATTATTTGTTGTATCCCATGTTGTGAACCTTCCCCAAGTTAATGTAAAATTTAGGTGTTCAATATCTAGTACAAGTGCATGCCTCTATTCAAGGTTACTTTGCTAGCAAGGAGATCCACTAATTACTAAACAAGACCACTTACAATTAGAGGATTTCTCATATGTAGCAAATCATATGAGGGTACACTTGTACATATTGTCTTTATGTGAAAGAACCCTAAATCTTGCAATCATGTTGTCACTGACATCTTTCCTCATTTGTAGATTCAAGAGTTACATTTTTTTGTAACAATCCATAAAACAAGTGGAAAGAGAGAGAGAGAGAGAGAGAGAGAGAGAGAGAGAGAGAAGAAGAAGAAGAAGAAGATAGTTTTAATGTGAAGAAAACTATTGCAAAGATTGCAAAGATTTATTGGATTATATTTAAACTCCTGACCTGCTATTGAAGAAATAAATGGCATGAAAGAGAGAGAGAGAGAGAGAGAGAGGGGGGGGGGGGGGGGGGGGAATATTAACTCCATTAGAAGGCCTATGTGGCAATCCATGAGACAAAAATGAATAGTATATTCAAATGATAATTTGATTTGCATAATAGGGGTAACAAGAAAAATATTAAAAGCTTACAGCAAAATGAAGTTTCTTGTTCCAAATTAAATCCATGTAGTCCAAAATAAGGGTTCACTCTCCACAAGTCTAACATGTCACTTGTTTACAGCTTGTTTAGAGTTGAGCTCTTCTTTATACGCAAATCCTTCTGAAGATTTTCCTTTCTCCGTCCTTGTATAAATATCAGTATGAGTCGGGACTGAGTTGGTAATTCTTCCACAGGGAAAACATTTACGTAGCATTTCAACCTTACGGCTGCCTTTCTGACGGATTATCCCACTTTCTCCTTGAACTTATGGATTTTTGAGATTGTATTATGAGATTTCCTTCTTTGAGAGAACTCGTCAAATACCTCTTCCATTGATTCAAAATCTCTACGTTCAACAGAGTCAAACGAGGTGACCGCATCCCTACCAAAGCATGTGCCATCAGTTCTGACGTTATCACTCTCCCTACATTATCTGGGTGAATTGGCTCGTATTCTCGTTCGTACTTATTGAAAAAAAATGGTTTCTTGTTATAGACTGTAATGGAAATGGTATATTAATCTTGAGGGTAAAGGAATCTAGAGAAAGTACTTTTGTGAGCATAGCGGGTGAACTTAATTGATGATAGCAACATAAATATAGAATTTAGTTAACTTGGCATGAACAATACTTTTGCAAGAGAGAGAGTTTAGAGAACATGACAACAATTGAGGACTGGAATTATGTGGAGCCGGTCCCCCTCCAATAGGCATTTGTATTATAGTTTCTCCCACCCAGGTGATGCAATGAAGATGGAAATCTTCATGCATCACGCGCATAGCATAAACTTTGTGGAAAGCATTAACTATCCCAAGCCTCAGTCCCAAGACCTCAAACACCTTCAAGGTGGAGACAGCTAGCAGGGAATGAGGGTAGGGAAGAGGAAGAAGAAACATTTCATAGGAGAAAGAATTAGTTCCTCACTTATCATCACTCTTCTTGCTAGCATACATAATAGCATAGTAATGAAGATGGCAAGATTAAGCATTGAAGCATGGCTCTTGGTTGGATTTGCATTCCATAACCAAGAGTTTTGGTGTAGGCTCTCAACTTCTCAATACTAGCTTGGAGAAGGAGATGGAGCTCTTGCACTTTGTACTTCACACAATGAGAGTGTGTGTGAGAGAGTATACCCCTCAAGAAACCCCCTAGCTTTCTTGGGTCGAGACCCCGCCTTGTAGCTCATGTTTGAAGTTTATTGAACCCCTACAGGCCTAGCCAATCACAAGCAAGAGTCGTATCAAGCAACAAGGGTATCCTTGGGACAAGTGTCCCCCTTTCCCCTTTGAGAGAGAGGACTTGATAAATGCTAAAACAATTAGTTAAATTAACTAATTTATCATTGGACCCCTTGGGAGGCCAACCAATAGGGTTTATGCACACTATGGGGGAAACATGGAGAGGAACTTGACAAGTGTCCCTTTTGCTTTCTTTGTACCAAGCTCCCTAGTCGGCAAGCACGACAAGCACCTCAAGCTTGGGCTGGGTTCCCACCTCAAGCTACCCTAGCTTACCTAAGGTCAAAGTAATTTTTAACACTAACCTTTGGAGGTCTTTAATGAAGCTAACCTAAGGTCTTTAAGCTCCATTAGCTAGCTTTTCTCTTTGATAGACCATCTCTGATTTGGACCCCTTTACCATTGGCTCCATGTTTAGATAGATCTGAAAGCATTCTATCTGAAAGTACATGTCTATATTCTAACCCTTGTTCCCATTTATTCTCCCACATTGAATGATCAGTTTAATATGTGAAAAGCATTTGGGTTGGTAAGATATTAGATTCTATGACATAGACTCATATGAAAACAAGTACATGACTTTGTCCATGCTTAGCTCGTTCACATGTAGAGGTGACTCTTCCTTCCTCGTGCTTGTAAATCCCAATGTTTTCATGGATATTTGCCATTCTTTCCACTCTCTTTTCATGATGTAGCAAGCTCCTGAAAGAGTGAGTTTAGGAGGTATCTCTCGAGTCTCCATAATCATCTTCCCTTTTGCTACATTGTTTCCATATTGAGTGTAATTATCAGGGTCTTTGACAATGAGATAGTGGTAGTGGTTTCCCTCATCATCATCGTGAAAGCCTATCACCATCATCACTTACCATGAGAACTGATAATCCTCTCGGTGGCCGTTCTTCAATACATATGCATTACAATCCTTGAACATTAGCATGCATCGGGGATCCATGGTCATTGGTTCCCTTAAGAAAAATTGTAGTGTATTTTGGCATGTTTAAAGGTTTTTGAGAGGTGCTACCCCCCCATGGTCCCTTACTGCTAAAACCTCCAAGTTGTCGGGTATCCTTCAAAAAAGGTGTCTATATCACTACCCTCTTCCATGATTGCTGCTAAGGTATCTATCCTTACTTGGTTTACACTCTTTTTTGTTGACACTAAGCTAACCTGATCTTTGTCCACACTCTGTTCTCTTGTAATACCCCTTTTGGATATCAAATTCATCAAATTATTTATACAAAAAATAGTTATCACCCCAACCTCTTACCTGTTGCTTTTCAAACTGGTAGAGTACTTTACAATCTCAACAGATTACCAACTTGCAAAATCCTTGGTTCTGGCTATTTGTACAAAACTTTGACTCTAAAATTCTTTGTCAAATCAGTAATCCTCACTTATTACTATATAAAAACACAAGATCCGTATATGAGCTCCAAATCCTGATCTGATAAGACAAATGGAATGTTAGGATATCAACAAAGGCTTCTAGAGCAGTAGATTCTCAGTTTGAGCACTAAAACTAGTCTGTAGATATCATACGTGTATGGTGTCTTTTCCCTCAGAATTGACTCAAACTTGAACTATGCACTCTCCTTGATGTTTTAATCCACACCTAGGCTCACTTTGAAGTTCTAACCCTTGTAGATAGTTTAATCTCTCCTATGTAGGCCCCTTGGTCTCGCTACTGGCTTATCCAAGAGGTTAACTAGGTCAAAATGGATCAAATTGGGTGAAACTTAGTCCTTAGGCTTGCCTTGATATGTTTCACACTCTAGTAAGCTGTGTTGGTAATTTTGGTCACTAAATATTTTCCTGAGACATCATACGTGTATGATGTCTATCTGGTCAAAATTGAGTGAATTTATTTCCAGAGGATCTCCACCACACAAGAAACTCACTACCACTTGCAAAATATAATTTCAACACCTAGTGTTCTAGATATGGTCTTAAATCCGTCACTTTGCTTAAAGCCGTCTCTTTGTCTCTATTAGCCTTAAACTGCTTCAAAGTCAATGGGAACTTGGCCTATTTACTCCCTAGATACCCTTAAACACAATGGTTCACTCAAATGTGCCTTGTGCCTTTTAGCCCAGAATTTGGCCTCCCAAACATCATATGCATATGATGTCTAAGTTGTCAGAATGCATTTCTGTTTCTTTCCTAGGTACCTATCACCACTTTTTCCCAAGAAGGTGCTTGAAAAGAGTAAAACTTCCTCAATACTCAGCTCATATGCCCAAATGAGATGAAACTTGGTGTATGTGCTCTATATAATATGAAAATTGTCATAATAACTAATATCTAATTCTCCTAAATGATTTTCTCATGTTCAACTGATCATTTAATATGGGGAAGTGCCAGGGAAGAAAAAGCTAGAATATTGGTTAAGCTGGTAGATCGACCACAATAGGGATCCAAAGGAGGGAAAATAGGGATCCAAAGGGGGGGCCATTTGCAAAAAAGAGATGTGCAACAACGGGCTTTAGAGACCCTAAGGCTAAGCCCATTAAGACTTCCAAAATGCTAAGGTTCCAAAAATCAAAGGTTGTGTCCAATGGTCAAGCTTAAAAAAATTGGATGCTTTATGTGTGTACAAAAAAGTCTTCATGATTCCTACATAGGAGGGGGCAAGCCCTATAAGTAGGAGATGAGAGAGAAACACACACATACACACTCACAAGCTTCCTTTACACAAAGGGAATGCGGGACACATGTTAGCTCCCTAGCCCAGATGCCCGCAAGGTGCACTCAAATCCTATTGGATGACCATGGAGGTGGACCAATAAAAATTAGGCTAGAGTAAATCTAGTTTAATTCATTTAAAAACACTTAATAAAAGAATCAATAAGAATTAATTTGTCTAGAAGACTATTGGATAGTCTCCTAAGGGGTACAATGAGCATTCAGCAGCCTAATGGCTTGTCTGATTCCTATTGGCTAGGAGACAAAGGGGTTCAGTGAGAGTTTAGTTGCATTAATTAATTACCTGAAGCTCTTACAAAAGGGGAAAGGGGGACACATGTCAAAAGGCTATCCCTTATGCTTCTTAAATTGTTACCATATACATGTAGTAGTGATGTGTGTGAACACACTAGGACCGCCGGGGCACTTTTTCCCTCTTTAGGAGGTTTTTTCCCCCAAGCATTGTATATACGCCCATCACTCTAAGGCTATCTATCTTTCCATTGCACACTAAGTAACACACTCTCTATTGTGTGCCTTGAGCTTCCTTCGTCTTCTCCAAGCTGTGTGCGTTTCTCTGCAACCCTAATTCCAAAAATTGGTATCAGACCTCCCGGGCTTAGTCACCAGTTGCTCCAGCACACGCCTGCTCACTTTCTCCAATTATAGTGAGGTTTGGATAGCGTTCGCAGGTCGACAAATATTTTGGGCTCAAATTTCTGCTCAGATTCTTTATTCGGGCTCATTTCGGCCTCCGTTTCTACTACATGCAGGTCTACATACACAATTTCGTCATATTGTGAAGAATTTCTGTCAGTGTTGTTTTTTGCATAAGAGGTGCTTACAGTCTTTTACGGTGTGTGCTATATAGCACATGTTGTTCCCACTCCGTTTCTCCTATTTTCAGGCAGTTTTCACATCAGGTGCAACATTTACCATGGCTGACAACAACACAGATGTCTTCAAGATGTTTGCTGCTGAGGACAAGTCGGATGGAGACAATTACCCTATGTGGGCTTATATGATGCAACATGTTCTTGTGTCAAAGGGCGTCTGTAATATTGTGCAAGGCATTGATTTACGTCCTGGTTCTGAGGATGTAGGCGATGTTGAGGATGTTGCAGGTCTTGCTACAAGGATTGCAGCTATTAGAGTTGTTTTGCCTACGGTAGAACAAGCTTGTTGGGATGTAAATGATGCGCAGGCTCATGCATTGATTGCGTTGTCTGTGAAGCGCACCATTGTTCCTCACATCCGTTCAACAAAATCTGCAACACGGGCTTGGGATATTTTGGGTGGTCTTTATGCAAGTCGTAATGAGGCTAAAATTGCTTTGTTGTGTAAAGACCTGGAGTGGAAGATTATGCATGAGGAAGATGATATGGACACTTTCCTTGTTAGTGTCAAGGATATCAATGAGAAACTTATTTCTGTAGGTGAAGTCATTTCAGACAGTTCCCTTGTGCAGACTGTTCTTGATGCCTTACCAGATTCTTACCGGACTTTTGCTAGTCTTCGGAGACTTATGACCCAAGGAAATCCTGAAGTTGTCAAGTTTGATGCATTATGCACATTGCTGTTACAAGAGTCACTTTCCAAAAAAAATAGGACTAAGCATTGTGCAGTTGAACAGGCTTTTATTGCTTCTTGAAGAAAGGGTGGTAACAGTAATGTTGTTACTTCTTATGGTTCTGTTGCGAGTGGCAAAACTTATGTTCCTAATGCTTCTGCTAGCAGCACTTTGTGTGGCAATTCTGGTGATAAGGGAAAAAAGAAGATGCGTTGCCATTATTGTAAATCTAATGATCACTTGATCAAGCATTGTCCTAAGTTGAAGGCAAAAGAGGCTAAGAAGAAAGAGGGTGGTTCCACTGCAAATGCTGGTTTCACTACAAATGCATCCATTGTTGAGTCTTCTGTAAAAGGAGACTGTAATGCTGATGTTGATGCAAAGTGGGCTTTTAGCGTAGAGTGCACTTACAATCCTGTTGTCCATGATGCATGCTTGTCAGTGGTGATGTAAGCTACGTTAGAACAACTTGTCAAACATGTTTGTGAAGGCTGTGTTTTGGGTAAGATGCAGCGTTCTAAGTTTCCAAAGGATGGTTCGGTTCGGGCCACATGTAGGTTGCAGCTTATGCATAGTGATGTTTGTGGGCCCATGCAAACTCCGTCCTTGGGAAATTACCTGTACTTTGTGACTTTCATTGATGATTACTCCAGGCATGCATGGGTATTTCCGCTTAAATCAAAGTCCGAAGTTTTAATGTGCTTCAACAATTTCTGGCTATGGCTGAAAATGTATTGAAATGTACTACGGGCACCCTCCGTTCCGATCGAGGGGGGGAGTATATGTCTCATGAATTCAATGCATTCCTGGCTAGTCGTGGGATAAAACACCAATGTAGAATGCATTATACACCTCAGTAAAATGGTATTGCTGAGAGAAAACATAGGTCACTTACGGAAATGGCATGATGTATGGTCAAAAGTCAAGCTTTGCCACATTCTTTTTGGCTTGAGGCCATCATGTGTGCCACTTATGTACTAAACAGGTGTCCTATAAAAGCTTTGCAGTCTATTACTCCATATAAAGCATGGCATGATAGAAAGCCTTCTATTGAACACATGCCTGTTTTTGGTTGTTTGGCATATGCTTTGGTGCCACATACACAACGCAAAAAATTGGATGATAAGGCTGTCAAATGTATCTTTATTGGTTATAGTGCTGAAAGCAAAGGTTACAGGTTGTATCATCCGCAAACAAAACGTATTCTGGTTTCACGAGATGTGTTTGTGAAAGATTCTGTTCAGCCCTTGCTGACATGTACTAGAGACAGTAATGTAAGCTCACAGGACATTTATGACACTTTGTTGCCTCTTTTCAGTGGTGGAAATACAAATGTAAGTTCCAGTGAGGCAAATGTACAGCCTATGGGGGTTTCCAAAAATGTTACAGATCAGCCTATTACTGATGCTGATGTACATGATGTACTTGATGAGGAAAGGGCTGAAAATGAGCACGCTAGAGGTATACCAAAATGGCTGGTGCACACTTTGCGTGATAGTAAATTGGATGCACCTTTGTCTAGTCGAACTCATTCAGGCTCTCTCCATGCATATTATGCATCAGATTGTTATGCTTTGGTTGTGTCTAGCTTACATGATGTTGAGTAGCCTCTGTCTTTTGATGAAGCACAAAATTCAGAAAATTGGATGGTTGCCATGCAATCAGAATATGATGAACTTATAGAAAATGACACATGGACTTTATGTGATTTGCCTCCTGGCAAAAAGGCCATTGCTACAAAGTGGGTTTACAAGTTGAAATGCAACCGAATGGTGAGATCGATTGCCATAAGGCTTGACTTGTTGCAAAGGGTTATGCACAACAAAAAGGCATAGATTATGAAGAGACTTTTGCTCCCACTTGTCGTATGACTACTGTGCGTTTTCTATGTGCATTGGCAGCTCATTTTGGTTGGGATGTACATCAATCATACATTGTTACTGCTTTCTTGAATGGTGACATATTTGTGGAAGTTTATGTAATGCATCCTCGCAGTTTTGTCATAAAAGGACAAGAGGACAAAGTGTGCAGAGGTAAGAAGGCTTTGTATGGGTTGAAGCAATCTCCCCGTGCTTGGTATGAGAAAGCTGACACTCATTTGGTCAAACGAGGCTTTCGTAACAGTCCAACAAAAAGCACATTCTATGTAAAGCGTGAGGGTGATGTACTTCACATTGTGGTTCTTTATGTCGATGATTTGCTGATCACTGGCCAAATGAGAGACATATTGCTGAATTTAAGGCTGATTTGAATGCTACTTTCAAGATTAAAGATTTGGGGTTGTTGCATCATTATTTGGGCATACAGTTTAAGCAGTGTGATGGTGGTATTGCCTTGTGTCATAAAAGTTACATAGAAACATTGCTATGTAAGTTTGGACTTGAGGATTGCAAACCTATTTCCACTCCCATGGAAATAGGTTTGAAGTTGAGTCTACATGATGTTGGCGATCCTGCTGATGTCACTCTTTACCAAACTGTTGTTGGCTACCTCATTTATGTATGAAACACGAGGCCAGATATTCATTTTGCAGTCTCACGGGTCAGCAGATTTATGCATAGCCCAGGGTCTAAGCATTGGCACCCTGTCAAGAGGATTTTCCGCTACCTTAGTGGCACTTTACATCTTGGCTTGTTTTATCCCAAGGGGGGGTCATTGCCGCCAAACTTACATGCTTTTTCGGACTCAGATTGGGCTGGTTGTTTGACACAAGAATGTCCACAAGTGGTTTTTGTTTCATGCTTGGCAGTTCATGTATATCATGGTTGAGCAAGAATCAACCTACCGCGGCCACTTCGAGTTGTGAGACTGAGTACAAGGCAGTCCTCACAGCTATGGTTGAGTGTGTATGGCTCATACGCCTTATGGATGATTTGGGTGTTGGACAGGACACTGCCAACACTGTCTACACTAACAGTCAGAGCGCATTGGCAGTTGCGAGGAACCCAGTTTTTCATGCTCGCACAAAGCACATTGAGGTGCAGTACGACTATGTCAGGGAGAGGCTCCAAGCGGGAGAGATTAGCTTGGATTATGTGCCAACACAGGACAACCTTGCAGATCTTTTCACAAAGGCATTGTCTCGTGAAAATCTTGAAGCTTTCCGCAAAGCTTTGGGCTTACTCCCCTTTGTGGAATGATCATGTCCTCGGGGCATGGCACTTCCCTTTACTCATGTTCCAGCTATCGTTCACCGCATCACTCCAGGGGGGGTTTGTTACCATATACATGTGGTAGTGATGTGTGTGAACAAACTAGGACCGCCGGGGCACTTTTTCCCTCATTAGGAGGTTTTTTCCCCCGAGCATTGTATATACGCCCATGACTCTAGGGCTATCTATTTTTCCATTGCACACTAAGTAACACACTCTCTATTGTGTGCCTTGAGCTTCCTTTGTCTTCTCCAAGATGTGTGCATTTCTCTGCAACCCTAATTCCAACAAAATCCTATTGGCTAAGCTTGGAGAGGTCCAATGAGGTGCCAGCAAGAGGATTTAGCAAGAGGGGTCGACCAAGAGAGAGAGGGGGGCTGATTTTTGAAAGGCATTATTCCACACACACATACTCTAGCTAATGGGTGAAGGAAGAAGACTCTCTCTCTCTCTCCTTCTCAAGCTTTAATGGAAAGCTTATCACCTACTCCAAGCTTGTGAGAAGGGAGGCCTACACCAACAACTGTTGGCTTTGTGATGCAAATCCAACCAAGAGCCAAGCTTCAATGCATGCTCATCTCCTCTACCATGCTAATTACTAAGCTATGCTATGCTAATATGAGTGATTATGTGAGGAGATGTACTTCTTTCTCGTAAGACTATTCCTTCCTCTCAATCACTCTCATACCCCGCTAGCTCTCACCATCTTCGAAGGTGTGTGAGGTATTGGGTCTGAGACCGTGAGGGAATTGATGTTGTCTTTTAAAGTGTATTTTAGTGCTTGAAGCTTCCATCTTCATTGCACTATCGAGTTATTGAAGGAACACGAAGAATTGTATTGTAAAATGTCTCCCCTGATGGGGGAAACCTATAATACAAAGCCTTTTGGAGGGGGGACAGGCTCCATGTAAATCCAGTCCTCAAATGTTGTCAATAGCTTAATTTCTCTCTCTTTTGAAGTATTGTTCATGCCTATCTAGCTAGGTGTTATTCTTTTTGTTGCTCTCTCCATCCAAGCACTCTTGCTATGCTCATTAGGAATCTATTCTAATGAAATGCTCACTATGTTTATGCTATTTTCCATTATACACAAGTTACTAGGCCATTAAATGCTACATTGGTATTAGAGCACAAGGTTGATCTTTTCTTGCTTAAGAAGGGAGGTCCTCAAGCTAGCTATAATGGTTTGTATTATTAATTGCAATTGAGTAAGTAGAATAGGGATTTTTTAGCCTTGTATTGTGCCTGCCTTCGTGCAGATAATAACGGGGCATCACCGTCAAGAGCTATGGTCTTAATAATGGAGTCCTATGGGGCTTGCGTACGGCTTAACCACTATTGAGCTATTAGAACCTTGACAAGAGCCGGTACTGTTTTGGTGTTGAAAAACCCTCTCTTATTTTCCTTGCAATTAATGGTATTTGAGACACAAGTATAGTAGCTTGAGTTCTTTTCTAAAGGGGTAAAGAGGAGTAGAAACTAGGGCTTGAAGTGCCAAAGTACACCTAAAAATATTTACACCTAAAGGTTGTTAGAATAGCTGACAATAGTAAAGAGAGTGAAATTAATGTTGATAACTTTGATTTTGCTAGTGAGCAGGCTACTAATGATGCCCCTATGCTTGTTAACTACCTTGTTTCTAAGCTTCAATAAGCCATGGGAAATCCATCCCTCCAAAGTGAAGTGCAACGGAAGAGAGTACCTAGGAAGCCTCCTTGTGAGGCTTCCAAAAGAGGCCTCTCTCCAATTCGGGAAGAAGAAGAAGATCCATATGAAGGGCTCAAAAATTTACTTCTTGATGACACATCTCCTTCCCAAAGGAGAACTCAAGAGCCCCCACCCCAAAGAATGAGAAAGAAGTGAGTCTCTTGCCACCTCGGTGGAGATGGCTCTACAAAGACGGCGGGCAAAACGATCTCCATTGCACACTTCTCCACACCATAATTCAAAGGGGGATGACAAAAAGCAAGAAAAGAAAAAGGCGAGAAACAGGTCACCCTCTTCTCCATCTTCTTCATCCTCTTTCTCTTATGAAGAAAGCGATGGTGCAGACAAGGAGGACAAAGGCAAGAAAGAGGTCACCCTCTTCTCCATCTTCCTCAAATTCTTCATCTTCTGAAGAAAGTGATGGTGCAGCTTTTGAACCATAAAAAAGAAGAGACCATAGGAAATCCTAGGCCGCATGGAAGAGATTGTCCAAGCTCAATAGATTCAAAGAGGGAGGAAAGAGCATCTCTTTCCTTACCTATGATGTCACCTTTGGTGCTACGGACAAAGTCTTGGCTTTCATCCAACAATTCAATGTGGCATTTGGATATGAGGGCTTCACAGAGTCCTCTAGGCTACGCCATGTAGCTATGCACTTTCAAAAGATGACCAGGCAATGGTGGTCTAGCCTACGAACCAACGGTGAAGCTCCACGAACATGGAAAGCTTTAAGAGATTCCATCATGAAGCAATTTTTGGCCACCGATACCAAAGACAAAGTACTCACCGAATGGCGAAGCTTGAAGCTCTCTCCCTACAAATCCATTCAAAAATATGTAGACAAGTTTTGGGACTTACATATCAAATCCAGTGTCTTCAAAAAGATGGATTTTGAAGAGCAAAAACAACAATTTTGTGCGGGCTTAACTAAAGAAATGGCGGAGTATGTTAACTCCCAAAGGCCACCCACCATATCTGCGGTTATACACCATACTATGGTGGCTTCTTGAATCAATTTCCGAATAGGGGATAAGAGAAATCTTAATCCCATGAAAAACAAGGGTTCCAATGAGCCTAAGGGGAAGGACAATGTCCAAAAATCTCCTAAGGGGAATTCGAATAACAACAAAGCTAAGGAGAAGGAAGTTTACAAAGGAAAAAACAAACTCTCTCCTGAAGAGCTTGCAAAATCTCTCCTGAAGAGCTTGAGCGTTATCGCAAGGATAATCGTTGTCTCAAGTGTGGCAAGCAAGGGCATTTGTACCGCGCTTGTCCCCAAAAGAACACCCGCCATGAGCCTCCTAGAGCTACCTTGGTCGAAATCCAAGAAGAGGAAGCTCACCACAAAGGATCTCCTCTATGCCATGCTTGAGGAAAAGGTAAGAGAACATGATGCTTTTATTCTCTTTGACCCTGGTTCTGACCCTGGTTCTACTCACAATATCATATCGACATATTTGGCCACCATGCTAGGTATCCAAGCCTATGAGATGGAAGATGTCCTACCTGCCGATGGTGCTTTCAAGGGGCAAGAAGCTTGAGTCACTCCCTTAATCGGGGAAATTGAGACTCCATGTCCAAATCTATGTGGACAAAGAGGACTTGTTTATATCTTTTCTCAAGCACAAAGATGTAATCCTAGGGGCACCAAATTTTAAATTCCCTGAAAGGAAAATGTAGTTTAGGTTGAGGGAAAAAAAATGTAGGAGTTGGGTAACACCATACCCATCGTACATACGCAAGCTTTCAATAAATCAATAAAGAGCTCTATTTCTGTAAAATAAACCTAATGCTTTATCAAAAGAAAATATAAACAATCACAAGGAGTTAAAGTTATCCAATTTTCTCAAGGGGTTTCAAGATGTTTTTATTGACGACATCCCTTGTGAACTACCTCCTAAACAAGGCAATGATGACCATGCAATTGAACTTCTTCTAGGAAGTTCACCACCTAATAAACCTCCTTATAGAGTCTCTCATGCTCAACAAGAGTAGATTATGCATCAAGTGCATGAGTTAGTTGAGAAGATGGTTAGGCCTAGCTCATCTCCATTTTGTTCACCCGTGCTACTAGTGCAAAAGAAAGATGGCACATATCATATGTGTGTCGACTATAGAGCACTAAATAGGATCACTATCAAAATAGGTTTCGCGTTCCACGGGTAGAATACCTATTTGACAAGCTACAAGGGTCGACCTACTTTATTAGAATTGACCTAAAAAGTGGGTACCATCAAATAAGGATAGTTGATCAAGACATTGTAAAGACCGCATTTCGCACTACATTTGGTCTTTGCGAATACATTGTCATGCCTTTTGGCTAGACCAATGAACCAGCCACATTCAACCGCTTGATGGAGAAGCTATTTAGGCCTCATCGAACCTTTACTAGAGTGTTCTTTGATGATATTATCATCTACTCTAATCCACTAGACGAACACAAGCAACATCTCTAGGTAATATTTCAAGTCTTACGAGAGAATAAACTTTATGTTAATCAAAAGAAAAGTTAGTTTGTCTTACAAGAAATTCAATATTTAGGTCACATTATCACTCAAGATGGAATCCAAATGGATGCATCAAAGCTATAGGTAATAAAAGGATGGCCTAATCCAAGGAATCTTCATGAACTAAGAAGCTTTATAGGTATGTGTGCATACTATAGACGCTTCATAGAAAAGTTATCACTAATAGCAGGAACATTACATGACCTAACAAAGGAAAATGCTAGGTATACATGGTCTACCAAGGAGAACAATGCTTTCAAAAATCTTAAAGAAAAGCTTATCTCTCAACCTGTGCTTGCATTTCCGGATCTCTCAAAGCCATTTGAGGTCCACAAGTTACTAGGCCATTAAATGCTACACAAACTATGGGTGTCAAGTCAAATTTTCATTACTGCTACCAGATCTACTCTTGAGACATCATATAAGTATGATGTCTTCTGGGGAGATTTGATCCAAAACTCAAGCACAGGTTTTCCCAAATCTTTAGTACTGCTTCCAAAGCACTCTTACAAATTTTTACTGCAAAAATATGCACTGAATCACAAGTTTAATATGTTTTTTGCTTTCACACTCGACTTTTGTCTTTTGGGGACCAAATGTTGGTCAAAACCTTAGTCCCAAGGTTACTTTGGGTGAAACACCCCTTTAGAAGACACTGGTGCAGTTTGTTTTGTCAAATTTAGTCTCCCCTACTAGGCCCTAAGACATCATATGTGTATGATGTCTGCATATGAAAAATTGCAGATATCTCATCCATATCTCTTGAGTATGTGTTCTTTTATGTCCAACATCACTCATCTTCGAATGTTTTATATTACCCAAGATATATCCTTCACATACATGTTTCAATGGTGTCTCAAGAAGGGGAAGGGAAGCAATTATATCAAATTTTTTCCAATTGACGCAACAAACTAGCAAAATTCAGGTCATAAAATGTGCATGCCAAAGTTTTGCATCTAAAAAGACTTCAAATTAAAACTTTGTATGCCAAATCTTCCACACATTTCTTCTAAGGATTGAGCTTATGTAGACCAGAAAATAAAATTTCAAATCTCACAATAGTACCACCAAAATGGAGATCATGCATGGTACATATAGCATCCACAAATTGGACTAAAAGAGCAAGTTATGCAATAGTAGATACAAAAAAAGGGTTTTTCTTGCCAGTTAAGTCCATACAAAGCATCCAACTCTGTGAAATTGTTGGCGTCAGCCCAACTTGGGCAGATAGTGTGAACAGGACACCCGTGTAAGCACTCTTGTAAATGCCTTTATAAGGCTCATGTAAACCTAATGATAAACTCTCTTCACTTTTTACATTAGTGTGTTCATCTCTCTCACTCTCTCTTATCTACAACTCTAGATGCCATTGTCTTCTGCTTCATGCTCAACAATTGGTATTAGAGCTTTGGTGCAACGTCTTGAAGGCTTGAGCTGTGGTAAGAATTCGGATAGAGCTAGGAAGCGCTCGTGGGAGCAGCACTCGAGGCAATGATCTTTCTCTCATCAAAGCTGGTATCTACAAACCCGTCAAGCTTGAGGTGGTCAAGAAGCCTACACTCTTGCAACAGAAGAACGCACCAGAGAACGAGATGTATGTAAGTGTTGATTACACACACTTTGAGTAGGAGGTTTCGAAGTACCACCTGCAAAGCCGGAGGAGTCATATCCATCCTCAGGAAACGACAACAACAAGCAAAGGAGATAACCCCTATATTCAATAGCAAATATGAGTATATGGTGTGAGGCCTTAGAAGTGTAGAGCCTCCTTAGAGCAAGGTGCAATTTATGTATTTTGCTTCAATCAAGACAAAAGTGGCAGCTAGTGTAAGGTAATAGCGCTGGTCAAAACATTGAAGCACCTCCTACAACACCTCGTCCGGTATTTCAGCTGGTTGATTGAGCTCGTGGCATCACTAAAATCAAGGTAGCCGGGCAAAGCGACCATGGTCTTGATTAAAAACTAGAAACTAAAGTGAATCTTGTCAAGGAGAGGCAGAAGAAACAGAGGGGTCCTACTGCCGCAGATTGGTAGGTACGAGATCCGCATTTGAAACAAGGGACACCAAGGCAACCACTCACATAGTACCTTAATAGTAAAACTTGGATGCAACTAATCGATGCACCCAGGGCTTTCGTTGGGGAGGAGATTGTCGAATGTCGATCACTGTGTTTAGAGCACGTGAGTGTTTGGCCGGTCAAATATATACACTAGGCAGGCACACAAGAAGCAGAGGGCAACGTGATGCTGGCGCTACAGTAGGTCAATGAGCGCACACACACACACACACACTCGGAGGTGTGTGGTGGGAACGCGTGGGCGCATGTATGACACACACAAACACACGCAAACGACACACACATCCAACTCGCGGATAGCGCACCCCACCCATCGACAGAATTTTTGCAGGCTTTATTTTTTCTAAAATCAAATTTTCACTTTGAATGATTGAATTTCTTTTGGCACCATTTCCAATGGCCGCGGCCCAAGCAAGCCTCGAACAATACTAGTTCATAGCCACAGTTTAGTTTATTCATGGCTACATGATGTGTATGTCAGGGGATGTTCGGCCGTGCCCCACACCCTTTAAGTTGGACGCTTACCTTGTAAAGGGAGTGGACACTGCCATGGCTAAAGGATTAAGACGTCGGGGGTAAGACCTTCCCTGTGAAAAGCCCCGTTTTGTAAATTCCTCTCTCATGAGGTTATTGGGAAAACTTAAACCCAAGGTCAGCTAGAGTATCGCAGGAACTCTAGCGTTTGGGAGTAAACCAAAAACTCCATGTTTGACGGCTACGCCTACCTCCGCCTACGAGAAAGGGGAGGCTCTCTTGGTAGCGTCAGGTTATGGGTACACCTAAAACCCTTGGTTGTGAGAAAACCTAGAACTTATGGTTTACGACTATACCAAAAACTCATGGTTGAGAGTAAACCTAAAACTCTATGTGTCATGAGAGTGGTGAGTCTACTTCTAGAGGGTGCTGTGAAGAAGCTTATGCCAAGTTTGGCTGAAGGGGGCGATTCTTGGGGTCATCCCAACTTGGGCAGATAGTGTGAACAGACACCCATTTATGCACTCTTGTAAATGCCTTTATAAGGCTCATGTAAACCTAATGATAAAATCTCTTCACTTTGTACAATATAGTGTGTTCATCTTTCTCACTCTCTCTTCTCTACAACTCTAGATGCCGTTGGCTTTCGCTTCGTGCTCAACAGAAACAACTTCCAATTACAACAATAAGCCCCAAATAGTTATAATCTTTCCAACTCCCTCAACTAGGAGGTGCCTCAAAAGGGGCAAGGAAGCAACCACATCAATTTTTTGCGAATGCAACAAACTAGCAAAATTCAGGTGATAAAATGTGGTGCCAAAGTTTTTCCATCTAAATAGCCTTTGAATCAGAATTTGTTTATGCTAAATCTTCCGTACATTTTTTGTAAGTTTTGAGCCTATACATCTCACAAAAGAGACTGCTAGATGCTACAATAGTATCACCAAAACTAGCACAATACATATCTCATCCACAAACATGAGTACAAGACCAAGTTTTACAATAGCCAATATACACACAAAAAGCTTTCCTCGATTCCAAGTAGATACAAAGCATCCAAAAGTGTGAAAGAGCTCTCACTTCTAACAATTATCCCCAAATAAGTATGACCTTTTCAACCCCTTGAGATGAGAGGTGCCTCAACATGGGACACCTCCCATAAAAAAAAGTCCCAAATAAGTGTGAGTGACCAATTCAATGATAAAATGTGCATGCCAAAGTTTTGCATCTAGAAGGGCTTGAAATCAAAATTTGTGCATTCTAACTTGTCCTAAAATTTATTGTAATCATTGAGATTATACATCCCACAAAAGAAAATGCCAAACACCATAATAGTATCATCAAGCTAAGATCATGCACAATACATCTGTAATCCACAAACTTAACTACAAGCCCAAGTTTTGCAAAGGCAAATATAGAAAAAAATGTACTATCTAGGTTACAATTCTCTCTCTCTCTCTCTCTCTCTCTCTCTCTCTCTCTCTCTCTCTCTCTCTCAAGCTCAAGTTGTTCAAGTCACACACCAACTTTTGTTTTTTGGCTAGAATTGAATTCTTATGAATTCAATGCAACTGTGGAAGGTGAGCTCTTGGGACTATGTCACGCAGAGATGTAGTGTATAGATATTTAGGTTTGTACTGTGAATTTTCTAGTTGTAAGCAATTGAAAGCATGACCTTTTCAAAGAAACCAAATGATACATAACTTTGTAGAGAACTCACTTGATGACTGGTAGCAACTCCTCCATGACTACCCTAGCCTGCTCTAAGATTCCTGTCACAAAACATGCGCACATGCTTAATTGAGCATGCCTACTTGCTTCAAGCATGTGTTTCTCATTGGACATGAAAGAGCTAGATATAAAATATCAAATAATGCAATACATTGACTATTCATGTATAATCTAAGTTACTACAATTGTCAATGTAAGCAATAATTTATACTATAGATAATGGAGGTTAAAATTTTTCGAGAAAGGAGAAGGTGTCCACGTGTTGAATTTTCCAAGCCTGCCGAAATTGCAATACATGCCAGCACCACATCCTCGCCCTTCGATCATCTTGCCTTCTTATTTTTTTGAATCCAATGATTTGAAGCAACCTCGCCACTCGTGTAGAGAGAGAGAGAGAGAGAGAGAGAGAGAGAGAGAGAGAGAGAGAGAGAGAGAGAGAGAGAGAGAGAGAGAGAGAGAGAGAGAACGAACTTAGAAGTCCCACGTTGACTCTTGGTTGCCTAAGCACAGGGCTAAAGGCTGTGTGACAATGTGTGTGTGTGTGTGAGAGAGAGAGAGAGACAGAGAGAGAGAGAGAGAGAGAGAGAGAGAGAGAGACGTACAGCTGGTTCTGAAAGGTTGTGCCCACTGCCTATGCGAGTGAGAGACCGAGAGAGGAGAGAGAGTAGAGACGTATGACTGTCAATAGTAGCGGCCTTCTTGAGAGCAGCCTGTATGAGGCCAGCCTGACTTAAAAATACCATCTGATTGATCAAGTGTAATGACAACAGGCATGTGATCAGAAATAAGAAGTGAAGTGTCTACCTTGAATTCAATGAATTTATGAAGATGAACAAGATAAATTGACATGTACACTCTATCTAGACGAGCTGCCCTGTAACAACCGCCTGCTTGCTTGTTGGACCAGGTAAAGCCTGTAGTATCAGATACATCAAAGAGGTTAAGCTTCTCAGACATGTCATCCCATTTAGCCTTCTCTATCCCTGCCAGTGTTTGACCCTTTCCTTTATACCTATCTTGAAGAGTTTCTACATTATTGAAGTCTCCTGCCAAAATGATGTTAGTATCAAGAGAGCTCAATTCTGCCCATGTGGAGGACCTACCTGCAATAGAATTAGACGCATAAAGACTCAGAACAGAATAATCAAAAGGCTTTGCCAACTTGACTCCAACCCAAGACCCATTTTTGGACTGAAGAATTTCTTGAACAAATCCTTGCATTTTAGCATCTATCCCAATGGAAGCTCCTCCTTTCCCTGAAGGGTGATCAGTGAAGTACCATGTGAAGTTGGAGCCTAACCGCTTCAGGTTAATCTCTAGGACAGAACCTGTGCACTTCAATTCCTGTAAATATACAATATCAGCAGACAGAGAGATGTTCAACATCCAAGTTTTAATACATGAGGTCTTGACTGGATCTGTTAGACCTCTGCAGTTGAAGCTCAAAATAGTGATTTTAGGAGCTTTCATTTTTTACTAGATTTGGCTGGTTTGGAGAGGACTATTGAAGCTCTGTTAGGGTCAATGTTCTTCTCCTTTTTCCTTTTGTCTTTAGTTGTCTGAGTGGGTAGAGCTTCTTCCTCTGCTGAAAGCATTGACACATCATTAGTGACTTCAGGGGGGGTAGCAAACTTGAGCTTTGTCCTTTGATCCTCAATGGCTAACTCCTCATCAAAACAAGCTTGAGTGTCCTCTACCTGTATGATGGGAACTTGACTGTTGGGGATAGTATTCCCTTCTTCGTCACTGTCAGAACCTGAAGAGTTAGTGGAGGTACCCCTTATAAGATCATTCGGACTAGTGGGATAGTGGAGCATGTGGTGATCAGAGGCACAGTTAGTTGAGGGACTGCCTTCAGCTACCAAGGACCTCTTCTGAGGATCCGAGGAAGGGTTCTGGGGGGTTTCTTCAGCAGAGTAATGGTCACGAGGCTGAGCTTGGCTAGGGCCAGGTTGATCTTTTGAATCATCTTCTTGATTTGAACCATCTTCAGAAACTTCACAATCAAAAGGGTCATAGACCTTTTGCAGATATGCAAATTTGTTATGGTTTCTGGAGCAATTTGTTTTTGTTTTTTTTGCTGCCTTAGTGGCATTCTTCCTCTAGACCTGCAGAAAGGGTTTTTCTTTAGTCCCAGGGGTGTTCTTCTCAGGCTCTCTAGGGGCTAAATCAGGACAGTCTTTTATCAAATGCCCATGTTTCATGCAATGAAAGCATTGTGAGGTCCCCACCCCGCCGTATCAAACGGCGGATCTGATGGTGAACCTGCTCCCACACAGCCTCGAGCCCCGGTGCCTCCCCGCACAACTTTAGGAAAATTGGTTTTAGGCTAAACCGGCCCATACGAGTGGGAATTTAATGCCGTAAATTGCTATACTAAGCTCTAACTAAGGCGTACTGGTCCGAGTGCCTGCCATATTTAGCAGCCCCCGGGATCCGAAAATGCATTTTTTCAAATTCGGGGTACGGGTGCAGTTTTTCAAGACGGTCAAAACTGGACGGGTCGGGTGACCAAAAACTTACTATTTTTGGAAATTTTTTACAAAAATTATTTTAATTCACATTTCGAAGCTTTAAAACATTCTAAACATCATGGCACTGACAGAACTTGGAAAACTGCTAAACATAGTAACTTTTTCCATTATGTTCATTCCATGGTACAATGGTGCTCTTTTTGGTCGGGTCAGAGACCTTACAACCTCCCCAACGTGAAAAATTTGAGATGTCCTCATCTCAAGAATACATATGGATAAACTCTATGCTAACTACTTAGGTACATATATCCTTTGTCTAAAGTAAAGATATCCTTTGATAATAGAATAGTCTTCAGCTTTATGCGTCTTATTCTGTTGAACTTTGATGAGATCCTCTTGCTTGAATTATTGCTCACTAGGATTAGCAGTTGCAGCATACAGAGTTGTTCTCTCATCATCTTTGTCGCCCACAGTTGGTTGTCTCACTTCGGCATTAGCGAAAGCTCCGCTTCCTTGTCCTATGTTTCCTCTTCCTCGGCCTCCTCTTCCGTTTGGTTGACCTTGCCCGTTGACGTTCAGAGGTACATTATTAGCACCGGATGTTTGGGAAATCCTTTTTGGACATCGGCTTTTGTAATGTCCATACTCCTGGCACTCAAAGCATCTTATATTGGGAAACTCGATAGCTTCCTAGTAGCTACTACCGGACGATGGTCGTATGCAGGGTTGATTGGTCTATTACTCTAGTTGTCTGTCCTGGCCCTCTTTGACAAATAGTATTGACTATCTTGGGTAGCCCTCTGAATCTCTTTAGCTAACGGCTTGGCCCTTAACAAGGCATCCTGTAGTGTTGTCGGCCTGAGAGCTTCCAACCGCGTATTCAAAGGGTCGATTAGCCCTTGGTAGAACCTCACCATCTGTTGTTCCAAGGTCATTTTAGGAGCATATCTCTGAAGAGTGACAAACTTTGCATAATACTCTTCGACAGATGAAGTCAGTTGTACTGAAGTGAAAAGAACTCATTCATCTTCAAGGTTTTTTAGGCAGGTGGTAAATAACGTCCCATTATTGCAGCTTTGATGTCTTCCCAGGATTGGGAAGATCCCTTAATATCCAAATCCCTGCAATGTTACTTCCACCATATCTTGGCATCACCAGACAAGCGGAACATCGCAAGCATGGTCTGATTCACGGGTTGGGTTCCTGCAGCTTCGAAGTAATCGTCCATTGCTTCCATCCACACTTCCGCATCTCTCTCCACATTTGCCCCCTCGCCCTTAAAGAGTGGAGGCTGGGCTTGTTTAAGGAGGAGCTTCTTCTCTTGCGCTGCCGAGTAGAGAGCAGCAAGCGGTGCCTATCCAATGGTATAAAACTCATTACTATAGCACTCTTCTCAAATGAACCTAGGGTTTTCCATACTCAAGAAGAAATTTAACTTTTGGGCTTAACCAGCCTACTTAATCTGTACATCTATCACAAAGGATTTAACCATTCCACCATTAGTTTAAACTCCATTGAATACATCCAAAAATTTTCAATAAATAATGGTAAAAACTTTACTCGGGAGCTTTGATCCATACTTATAACTTTATGTGCATCAACAGGCTACCTGCCCGCAGCACTAGTCGCACCAACGACTTCTCAAAAAACATCATGTGCGACCCACTGAATCCCAACAAGCTCAACGAGTAAAACTCTTTAACATCACTCAGGAGACAATCCACTAGACAAATCCAATGTCATTATTCTAGGAAACTTCATGCTCAAGCTTTGAGTACGATCTATCCTACTATCCCTTATTTTTTCAAAATTTTCAAACAACATCATTTTCCAGTTCGTAAACCTATAGCTCTGATACCAGGTGTGAGGTCCCCACCCCGCCGTATCAAACGGCGGATCTGATGGGTGAACATGCTCCCACACAGCCTCGAGCCCCGGTGCCTCCCCGCACAACTTTAGGAATATTGGTTTTAGGCTAAAACGGCCCATACGAGTCGGAATTTAATGTCGTAAATTGCTATACTAAGCTCTAACTAAGGTGTACTGGTCCGAGTGCCTGCCATATTTAGCAGCCCCCGGGGTCCGAAAATGCATTTTTTCAAATTCGGGATACAGGTGCAGTTTTTCGAGACGGTCGAAACTGGACGGGTCGGGTGACCAAAAACTTACTATTTTTGGATTTTTTTTTCAAAAACTATTTTAAAAGCTTTAAAACATTCTAAACATCATGGCACTGACAGAACTTGGAAAACTGCTAAAAATAATAACTTTTTCCATTATGTTCATTCCATGGTACAATGGTGCTCTCTTTGGTCGGGTCAGAGACCTTACAATCATGCATTGGGAAGGTTACGATAGAGGATTTTTTGGGTATGGAGCCAATGACCCAGAGAATCTTTGATGGTGATTTCATAAGTAAGATTAGCAAAGGTATCAAGCTCTATTAGCAATTGAGGGTCCCATTTGGGGTTTATAGCCCCTCGCATTTTTGGATCCAGAACCACCCCCAGCTAAGAACCCAGTCTCTCCAACCAGGGATAGAAATCCACTGGGAGATCAGGGAAGTCCACCGCGACAGGCACTTTGGATGGTTTGTTGCTCCTAGGATTAAAGCCAGCATACCATTTAATTTGAAGATAGAAAGGGGAGTATTTTTTATAATCCATTGTCCCTGACTAATAACCTATAGAGCATCATTAGGTCGGTCAAAGAAAAAAAGAAAATAGTTATTGGGGAGATATTGGACATTGTTTGGCCTGATGTTTTGACTCCCCCAATGTTGATTCATCCATTGCTTGAGAATTTCTTGCCCCATGGCATAGCCCAATAACCACTATTCCCTGGAGTTGCCCATACCAACTCTGAAGTTCATCCATCTCTATAACCAGAGTGTTAAGATTTTGGACATTAGGAGAGGCAGGGGACTCACCAGAGGTAGAATGAAATGGAGATTGACCTCTTGAGAAATCGGAAGCAGAAGGGACTGGCCCAGGGCTTGTGGCCCAAGGCTTGGGGTGGCCTGAGTAGCAGTAGTGGGAGGTTGATTCCCAAGAGCTTTAACTCGAGAGGCTAGTTGATGGGCCAAAAGGGACTGTTCACCTTGAATCCACAAAGGGGAAATGCCTGGTGTCACTTGCGCATTGGGGGGATGGTGTATACCCACAGTAGGCGGGAAGTTGGAAAGGGGAGGCCTTGTAGAGTGTCCAGCTACAACTCTCGCATAGGAGGAATGAGGTTGAGGGCCAATCAGATGAGGTGGGAGAGGTCCAGAGGTGTCAAAGGTAGGATTTTCATGAGTCAAATTCCACGCCTATTGCAATTGAACAAAGGGAGGACGACCTTCGTTGCCTAGGTGGGTGTCCAAGAACTGGACAAGAGGACCAGAAGCTGTGAAAGGCCTTTGTGCCAACAACTGTTGAGTGTAGAATGACGTGGGGGGTAGGAGACCTGGTGAATTGGTGTTTCCACCAATCTATGGTGCAGGGGATGGGGATGATGCAGAACGGACAAAGCCATCCCTGATGGCGTTGTGGAGGGCCATCCCTTCCCCCGAGGGGGAGGGGGAGGTGGATAGTACAATAGCAGTGAAAGGTGCTCGTGAATCGAGAGCGTGATAAAGAGATTGGACGCTAGTGGTACAGTACATGCATGAGGGTTAACAGCTAAGCTGCCATAGCTAAGCTAGGATTCACTCTCGTGCCTTCCCTCTTCCCTGTGTGTGTGAGTTATAGATGTCTTATCACAAGAAGTTTTGGACAAATTCAATTCTCACATTGTGACTTACCTCAACATCATCAGCTTCTGTGAGGGAGGCACCGCATACCTAGCTAGGTACGATTGGGGGCAGGGGACCGCCGGCCCGGTGGGGGGGCGGGGGTCCTCTGCCCCCAATCGTACCTAGCTAGGTATGCGATGCCTCTCGAGCAAAAGCTCATGATGTTATGCATTGTATGAAAAACACTGAAAAAGACTATGTTTTCCTACATGACAAAATTTCTAAATCTTCTTGTGAATATATGGAAGGACAAGATGAACGACACAATTTATATAGGCGAGCGTTCAACCTGCATTTTCAAAATAAAAAACGGCACGACATTAAGCTGAGACACATTTTTCAGAACACTAGATAGAGCATACAAATCACAAATGTATACGGTACTTAGTACTTTCCACTGGAGATCCAGGTTTACAATTTACAAATCAAGAAGGTAAAGCTTGGGGGCAGTGCTCAAAAAAAACTTTTTTCCAAAAACTTGGCAAACCTACATCTTTGAGACAACAGAGGTAAATTGAAAAAATTTGAAGGTTTTTACACCAAATTACAGTAATTTTTTCAAAATCTTGTAGGTTTTCTCACCTTCAAAAATAAAATTTAGAGGTAACTAGTGCGGCTGGTGGCCTTCGGCCGCCTCTCTTTCTCTCTCTCTCCCCCCTGCATGCGCACTGTCCTCACTGTAGCCGGATAAAGGAAATTGCAACACGTGGCACTGGAAAACTAGTCTCCTTAATATATAGTATAGATTTTCAAAATTTGTAGGTGGGATTACACTAAACCTAGGTTTTTTTCAAGCACTGCTTGGGGGAAGAAGGGGTTAGCATGGATGGTATAGAGAGAGAGAGAGAGAGAGAGAGAGAGAGAGAAGAAGAAGAGAATTTTAATGTCGTAGGAAACTATCACAAGCAATGTTCGGGAAAAATGTGTGTCAGCTTAAAATCGTGTAGTTGTCAATTTCAAAAATGCTAGTTGAGGGCAAGGGAAGAAGGAGAAATTCCGTCCCAAAATAGACAAAAATAGTGTAAAAATTAAAAAAATAAAACTAATTCTCTAAAATTTCCTCTTGGCAAATTCAAGGAAAGGAATTTTATATGTTTGGAAAAATGATTTTTTCCGAACACTGATCTTCACAGACGTTAAAGATCTATTCAACAAGGAGAGTTGAACTCAAGACCTAGAGAGAGAGAGAGAGAGAGAGAGAGAGAGAGAGAGAGAGAGAGAGGCAAAAATCTCCCGGCAAGATCATGCTCCCATAGACAGTACAGAGAAAGCTTCAAAGTTGCTTTTGACGACAAGCAATGGTTAGTGGCGGCCGACCATAACATTGAAGGCACAACTTGCATTTCGATGCCAGGGTGATTCGCACAAGCATCGAGTGAGGCAAAAGCCTCCCGCCAAGGTCATGCTTCCATAGGCAGTAGAGAGAAAGGTTCAATGTTGTGTTCAGCAACAAGCGATGGCTCGAGCGACTGACCGTAGTTAGCAGTGAACGGACGATTTGCATTCAAACATCGGGGTGTAAGCGTCCGAGGGAGGCAAAAATCTCCCGTCAAGATCATGCACCCATAGTCAGTAGAGAGAAAGGTTCAAAGTTGCATCCCACCAGAGGCAATGGCTCATGGTGACCATAGCAATGATGGGACGACTTGCTTTTAAATTTGGAGATCGAGGCTTTTTTCACAAGTTGTTGTCTTGCAAGGTGACACGTGTTTAATGTTGGGAGAAATCTTTTTTTTCAAAAACTTGAAAAACCTACAGATAAGAATTTTCAAAGGGGACCTGACTATATTGAAAGGTTTTTATACTAAATTTTTCTAAATGTTGTAGGTTTTCTCACCTTCAAATATAAAAATTGACAGTAAATCTCAAAATTTGTATGTGGGATTACACTAAACCTAGTTTTTTCGAGCATTGCTAGGAATACTCAAGAGAGAAAGAGAGGGGCGAGAGCATTGTGTTGCCAGTGCACGCGCGCACGCGCACACCCACACTGGCAAACCATAGCAATGATGGGACGACTTGCTTTTAAATTTGGACATCGAGGCGATTTGCACAAGTTTTTGTCTTGCAAGGTGACACATGTTTGTTGTTGTAGAAAACGTTTTTTTCAAAAAGTTGAAAACCCTACAGATAAGAATTTTGAAAGGGAACCTTGCTATATTGAAAGGTTTTTATACTAAATTTATCTAAATGTTGTAGGTTTTCTCACCTTCAAATATAAAATTTGACAGTAAATCTCAAAATTTTGTACGTGGGATTACACTAAACCTAGGTTTTTTTTAGCACTGCTAGGAATACTGAAGAGAGAAAGAGAGGGCGAGATCATTATGTTTCCAATGCACACACACACACACACACAAAGTCAAAGACAAAAAGAGAAACTTAGCGGTAGTGCTCTTGCCAAGAAGGAGAGAGAGAGAGAGAGAGAGAGAGAGAGAGAGAGAGAGAGACGAAAATCTCATGCCAAGATCTTGCTCCCATATGTAGTAAAGAGAAAGGTTCAAAGTCGTGCTCAATGACAATAGATGGTTCATGGAAGTTGACCATAGCTGGGAGGGGATGACAAGCATTGGGGCATCACGGCGATTTGCACAAGCATCCACTTTCTGAGGTGAGCACAACTTTGTTCACCTTCATTGTAAACCAAGTCCCCACATTAACCACGTTCCTACATATGAGAAATTTTAGAGGTCACTTGAAGGTTTTTACACTAAATTTCTCTAGCCTTTGCATAGGTTTACTAGACTTAAAATTTAGAATCTAGAGGTGAACCTAAAAATTTTCGATTGGGATTACACTAAATCTCTTTCTTTTTAACCATGCTCCTAAATATGAGAAAATTTAGAGGTAATTTGAAGGTTTTACAGTAAATTCCTCAAGGCTTTGTAGATTTTCTCACCCTTCAAATTTAGAATTTAGAGGTAAACCTCTGAATATAATGGTTATTTTTGTACAATGGTGGGTGTTGACACCCTGGTTTTTTCTGCGAGCAAGGCGGTTTAGTGTAATGCTTTGGGGTTTGTTGGTGATGATGGTCCTCTGGCTACTCTAGCTCGATTTGTGAGCAAGGCATGTAATGCATTTTTTTGGCATATCTAATATAATATCACTCACATATGTGAGTTTTGCAAAAAAAAAAAAAAGGACAACAATTGATTGCATTTAGAAAGATAAAAAATAACATGAAGTCTTTGCATTTAATGCACAATATCAAAGGCATCACTTTATTAATAATGGGATTTTATCCTTATATTTAAAATGTTGTAGGATTACCCTAAGGAGATGACACGATCCTTCTTCAATTGAAATACTTGCCCTTACTTGAAGGAAAAATTCCTTAACAAAAGAAGATGCGTGTCAAATTGTATCAACAGTCTATTAAACACCCTTTGAAGGCATCCTTTTAATTTTAGGGTTGGATATTTCTATATAAAAGAACTGGATAGATCAATCCTTAATCACATATTTATCTTGTGATTTTCCAAACATGCAGAATTCCCTTTAAAGGAAATCCTAAACAAGAGATAATGCAAAATAACTTTTTTTCCATTTTCTACACTATTTCTTGCCATATCTTTACGAGATTTTCCCCTTTTTCCTATTGTCTCAAGTGGCCAATGTCAACTTCCAATCGACTCAAGGCTAAGCTGGGGCACACTTTTTCCAACCACACAGTGAAATTTGACTATGTTGGTACTATGTATATCTAAGGTAGCACATTGAATACTAAAAAAGGATTTAAGGAGGATGATTATAAGTAGCATTCATGATTTGAAACAATCAATGAAGAGAGTTTAAAAACACTATGATTAATGCATAAAAGTTTTGAGGAAGGAGAGGGTCTCGATGCAGTAGTGAGGCATCGGGGCGATTCTCACAAGCATTTGCCTTGCAAGGTGAGCACACCCTCAATGCTTTTTCTTTAAAAAATCCAAAAACTTGAATAACCTCATACATTGTTGATTCTAGATCCTTGATTGAAGCCGCAATCAATGTATGAAAAGATGGTTTGTGCACAACTACCACATAAAAGCTAATTCCTAGTGTTGCCTAACATCATTGTTAGTTGTAGAATTCATGGCCCCTTTGTTTTCAATACTTCATCTCCTTGCATTGCTGATGGTGGATAGTGTATTAGAAGATTGAGGTATGCTCTACAATTGTAATATAGGGCAGCTATAAGATTCCATACGGTAGTACAGGCTGCTGAAAGGGAGAACATTGACGAAATGTAATGGAAATGGCCTATGAACTTTGAGAGTAGCGGAATTAGGAAATTAAATAAAGCACGTTTGTGATATTACTTTGTGAGCATAGCGGGTGATTTTAATTGATGGTAGCAACATAAACATGGTACTTAGTTAACTTGGCATAAACAATACTTTTGCAAGAGAGAGAGTTTAGAGAACATGACAATAGTTGAGGACCGGATTCATACGGAGCCGGTCCCCCCTCCAATAGGCATTTGTATTATAGTTTCTCCCATCTAGAGAGACTTGGTACAATACAATACTTGTGTTCCTTGTGACCTAGGTGATGCAATGAAGATGGAAAGCTTCATGCATCACAAACATAACATAAACTTTGTAGAAAGTATTAACTATCCCAAGCCTCAGTCCCAAGGCCTCAAACACCTTCAAAGGTGGAGAGAGCTAACGGGGAATGAGGGTAAGAGAGAGGAAGTAGAAACATTCCATAGGAGAAAGAAATAGTTCATCACTTATCATCACTCTTCTTGCTAGCATACATAATAGCATAGTAATGAAGATGGATAAGATGGTAAGCTTAAGCATTGAATTCCATAGCCAAGAGTGTTGGTGTAGGCTCTCACTTCTCACAAGCTTGGAGAAGGAGGTGGATTTTCTCAACTTTCACCAAGTGAGAATGAATCCACAAAATGAGAGTGTGTGTGTGGTGTATATCCCCTAGCACCCCCCTTGCTTGCTTGGGGCAATTTGTAGCTTTTACACATGTTTCAAGCTCATTGGACCCCTCTCCCCCCTAGCCAATCACATGCAGCATGCATTCAAGTACATGGATAGTCTTTGGACAAGTGTCTCCTTACCCCTTAGAGAGAGAGAGCTTGAAAATATCTAGATATTTGTTGGATGGAACTAGAATCTCATTGGACCCCTCTTTAGCCCAACCAATAGCATTCAAGCACACCATGTGTTTAAGCATAGGGAGAGTCTCATATGTCCCATGTGCCCTTTGAAAAAAGGGGTGTCCTTTGGGTGAGTGGAAGGTTAAGTCAAAGATTCTCCTAACTTTGGGACTTTCATGCATAGGAAGCTTCTCAAGCACCTTCCTCATTAAGTTTGTAGGGTCTCTTTTTGACTAAAGCACCTTACCCCCCATGCATGGGAAGCCGCCTCAAGCACCTTCCTCACTAAGTTTGTAGGGTCTCTTTTTGACTCAGGCACCTTAACCCCCATGCATGGGAAGATTCTCAAGCACCTTCCTCGTTAAGTTTGTAGGGTATCTCCTTTTGGACCCCTATTGAGATGCAACCATCTCTCCTTTGGGTCCCATGTGTTGAGATAGGTCTAGAAGCACATGTCTCTATTCTAACTCTTTTTCCCGTTTATTCTCCCACATTAGATGATTGGTTTAATATGAGAAAATCATTTGGGTAAGCTAGATATTAGATTTAATGACATTATATCTCTCTTGAAATCATAGTTGTCCTCAACTATGAGTTAGAGAAGATAAAACCTAGTCATTAGTCCATGTTACTTAGCGGGTAGAGGATCCCTTTTTACCCTTTGACATCATTCCAAGATGGATGACTAATCCATTTGGTGCTTGGGAGATGTAGCTGTCACAAGCATGTTTTCTCTTTAGTACATATCATACTTCCAAAGTAGAGTGACAAGTTCTACTTGGTGTTTGGGAGATGTCATCACGACAAAACATAACTTTAAGCATGCATACTTCTTAAATTTGTGCACAATAAAAAGAGAATTAATCTTCTAAGACAAAACCATTTTTAAATGAAAATGCATTTTCATATGCTTACTCTAGTGCAGCATTGTAAGCATTGACAAGGTTCATATTATCCTTAAGCTAGGTTCTTTGCATCCATCTAGCATCTTTAAAAAAACAAAATCTTAAACTTAATAAGATATCGTCAAATAATGTTACCATTTCTTAATACCTTGTCTTCATGTCATAGGATGGACTCAAGTTGAAGTATTTCTTCTTGATCCTCGATTTTTGGAGGGTTTGCAACTATTGCTTCTTTTGATGGCGCTCCTTTGTAAGTCTTATGTAGGCTCTCATGGAAAACATGGTGCATGAGTCATGTTAGGAAATAAGACATAGATAAATAGATAATAGAGTAGATTGCTTAACGGAGAGAGACAGATTTACATACACGAGATTATAGAGTAGAGAGAGAGACAGAGAGTACACACAATATATGTGGTTCACCCAATGTGGGCTACGTCCACGGAAAAGCAGCTACTCAATGGCTTTAGTACTTCAAAACAAGAAGTAGTTTACAAAGGGATTATACCCTTAATGGAGCTTCCGCCTTGCTTCGCTCTCACCACCTCACACTCACCTTGTTGCATCAACTTTACACTATGAAATGTGTGTAGAAATGGCCTCCTTTTATAGGCCAAAAGTGCTGCCCTCTCTCATGAGAGGCAGCCATGTGTAGCCGCCCTTGTGTAGATAATTCCAAATCGGACCCTCCAATCCGCCCATGTGTGGCCGCCCTTCAGAAGACAAGTCCGCTTTTGAATTCGGCCACCGGCCCCACCGGCCATTGACCACCGACCACCGGCCACCGGTAGTCAATGGCCACCGGCCAACCGGCGGTTGTTTTTCGACCACTTTCCGGCCATAATATTCCGGCGAGGAAAAAAAAGTCTCAGGGGGCTTCCGCCCCCGAGGCCCCTAAAGTTACCCCTGATTTTTTGCCAAGAAACTTTTGGTTTCCGGTGAGTGATTTTCCTTCACGCACGATCGCTTCTCCTCATAATGGGGGCCTTACAAATGTGCTCTTTTACCATAGAAAATTACAAGGGTAAATCAAGCTCCATACTTAACAAGTCAATGGTGGGGAAACTTTAATTGATAAGCCATCTCATTGATTGGATTAAGAATTTAAAAAGAACCATATTATCTTTTTGCTAGTTTAGCATAATACTCTTGGTGGCCCATAGGATTCTTGCTCGTAGTATGCCTTGGACGAGCCTTGAGAAACTTTAGCAAGACCCAATCATGTTTCTTAAAGGCTAAGGCTCTTCTATGCTTATTAGCAGTAGCCCTTTTTGCCTTTGCTTTGAAATGGATATAACCTCTTTAATCTTTGGAAAAGATTCTTGTGATTCTCAGCTATATTCATCAGCAGTGTAGATCTTCCCATGTACTTTAAGTAGTAAGGGACTTTTGGATCTTCCCTCTTTAACCTTGAAAGGTGCTTTCCCCATAGAAGTATGTACGATGTCATTGTACGCATTCTCCATAAGAGGTAGGTACTTCCTTAATTGAGAACGTTGATCCACTTACATGACATAGACTTTTAGTAGATCAAGAATCATTTGATTAGTTATTTCACTTTGGTCATCCATTTGTAGATGGTAGATCGAAAGAGAAATTTAATTTACTTCCTAGATTCTCAAAGAGACCCTTCTAGAAATTACTGGTCATTCTAGAATTTTTGTCCGACACTATGGATGTTGGAAAGCCATGATACTTGAAAATTTGAGATCTAGAGAGGGTTGCCATTTGATGTGCCTTAATAGTATTTTGATAGGCATAGAGTGTGTTTTCTTGTTAAGCCTGTGCGACTGAAACAATCCAAGTTGCTTCCTCGATCAAATTTCAACTTTTGGTATACCACTCATTTTGAAACATACTCTTGTATGTTTACTTTTATGGTAGACAACCAGAAATACATTTCTACTCCTTGAAGAGTAGATTATGGATCCCCTCTTTGCCCCGCATAAGGTGAAGTATGGTGTTCATACGTGACTTTCGTATTGTATGGGTAAGTAACACATAGCCTATTGCCGTTTGGAAGATAACCATCCTTCAAGGTGAATGGTTCTTTTTTCTTCCCTAATGCAAAGGTTGTAATTACCGTTGGTCGTTGTAAAAGTGCATCGACCACTTGATTGTGCTTGTTAGCAATGTGAGCAATATGAAATTTAAATTGAAAAAGAAAATTTTTCCACCTCGTTTGTTTGTCGGAGATCTTGGTTTGCGTCATGAAGTTCTTGAGGCTCTGTGATCCATTAGTAGGATGAATGGAGTCCCCAAGAGATAGTGTTTCCATGTGTTTAGGGCATATAGAATAGCTAGTAGCTTTTTTTTCGTATTTGCCCAATATTCACTTATTGAAGTTGAGTCTTTGACTCTCATATGCTTTGTCTTTGGGGCTTCGCCGTTGCCACAAAGGCTAGCCCACCATTGAGGAGCCGATTTTTGGAAGTGCATAGCTACATGGTGTAGCTTGGAGGACTCCGTGAAGCCCTCGTCTCCAAAGGCCGCATCAAATTGTTGGATGAAGGCCAATACTTTGTTGGTAGCACCAAAGGTCACCCATCATAGGTGAGAAAAGAGATACTCTTTCCTCCCTCTTTGAACTTCTTTAGCTTTTGTAACCTTCGCCATGCAAGGTAAGATTTGCGATGTCCTCCCCTCTTGTATTCTCTAGGAGAATAGCCATAGCTTTCATTAGTAGAGGAGGAAGGTGAGGAAGAAGGAGAAGAGGGTGACCTCTTTCTTGCCCTTTTCTTCCTTTGTTTCCTCTCTTCCCTTTTGGAGTGACAAGAAGAAGGACTATGGGCTAACCGTTTCCTCTTGGGAGGAGTTGGCGATCGTTTAGTTTGCCTTCTTCATGGAGCCACATCTTCGGAGGAATTTAGGGATTCATTACTTTCTTGATCTTTGGATTCCTCCTCTCATATGGGAGAGAGTCTTGTTTTGGGGGTCTCATCAAGAGGCCTCCTAAGCTCTCTCTCCTCTTGGAGAGGAAAGGAAATCCCATAAGCACAAAGAGTAACTTTGTCTTGCAAAGCGGGGTTGCCCCATAGCTTGTTGCAACCTAGTGACAAGATAATTAACAAACATGGGGGCATCATCATTAGCACCTTCATGTGCAAAATCAAAGTTATCAATGTTCATTCTATTCTCTTGGTTAGTGTAAGCCATGTTAATTAAACTTATGTGTTTACTTAGTGTATGCTTTGGCAATTCAAAACCTTAGTTGCTACTCCTCTTAGCCTTTGAAAATAGGCACTTAAGTACCTACACCCACGAATCGAATTGGTTAATTATAGAGAGTAGTGGAGTGAGTCTTACATAGTGATGTTGTCCAGAGTAGGCGCCTTTTGGACTTCTTATGGCTCAATAATAGTAAAGCCGTAGGCAAGTCTAAAAAGACTCCATTATTGAGACCAAAGCTCCCGAGGTGTGCACCATATCCCACATAGTGGGCTCAACAAAATCGATAATAGATCCCAGTCCGACTTACCGTAATATAATTAACAAAACCAACCATTAATAGGCTACTTAAGGACCTCTCTTCTTAAGCAAGAAAAGAGAAACCAAATGCTCTGATACCAATGTAATGGAAATGGCCTATGAACTTTGAGAGTAGTGGAATTAGGAAATTAGATAAAGCATGTTTGTGAGATTACTTTGTGAGCATAGCGGGTGAACTTAATTGATGGTAGCAACATAAACATGGTACTTAGTTACCTTGGTATTAACAATACTTTTGTAAGAGAGAGAGTTTAGAGAACATGAAAATAGTTGAGGACCGGATTCATACAGAGCCGGTCCCCCCTCCAATACACATTTGTATCATAGTTTCTCCCATCTAAAGAGACTTGGCACAATACAATCTTTGTGTTCCTTGTGACCTAGGTGATGCAATGAAGATGTAAAGATTCATGCATCACAAACATAACATAAACTTTGTAGAAAGAATTAACTATCCCAAGCCTCAGTCCCAAGGTCTCAAACACCTTCGAAGGTGGAGAGAGCTAACGAGGAATGAGGGTAGGGAAGAGGAAGAAGAAACATTCCATAGGAGAAAGAAATAGTTCATCACTTATCATCACTCTTCTTGCTAGCATACATAATAGCATAGTAATGAAGATGGAGAAGATGGTAAGCTTAAGCATTGAAGCATGGCTCTTGGTTGGATTTGCATTCATAGCCAAGAGTGTTGGTGTAGGCTCTCACTTCTCACAAGCGTGGAGAAGGACGTGGAGTTTCTCAACTTTCACCAAGTGAGAATGAATCCACAAAATGAGTGTGTGTGTGTGTGGTGTATATCCCCCCAGCACCCCCTTGCTTGCTTGGGGTGATTTGTAGCTTTTACACATGTTTCAAGCTCATTGGACCCCTCTCCCCCCTAGCCAATCACATGCAATATGCATTCAAGTACATGGGTAGTCTTTGGACAAGTGTCCTCCTTACCCCTTAGAGAGAGAGAGAGAGCTTGAAAATATCTAGATATTTGTTGGATGGAACTAGAAGCTCATTGGACCCCTCTTTAGCCCAACCAAAAGCATTCAAGCACACCATGTGGTTAAGCATAGGGAGAGTCTGACATGTGTCCCATGTGCCCTTTGAGAAAAGGGGTTCCCTTTGGGTGAGTGAAATAGGAAGCTTCTCAAGCACCTTCCTCATTAAATTTGTAAGGTCTCTTTTTTACTCAAGCACCTTACCCCCCCATGCATGGGAAGCTTCTCAACCACCTTTCTCACTAAGTTTGTAGGGTCTCTTTTTGACTCAAACACCTTAACCCCCATGCATGGGAAGCTTTTCAAGCACCTTCCTCATTAAGTTTGTAGGGTCTCTTTTTGACTCGAGCACCTTACCCCCCATGTATGAGAAGCTTCTCAAGCACCTTCCTCATTAAGTTTGTAGGGTCTCTTTTTGACTCAAGCACCTTACCCCCCATTAAGTATGACAAGCACCTCAAGTACCTTAGTCATCAAGCATGACAAGCACCTCAATCACCTTAGTCATCAAGCACGCACCTTAGTCATCAAGCACGACAAGCACCTCAAGCTTAGGTTGGGTTCCAACCTCAAGCTCGACGTAAAGTCAAAGGACTATTAACACTAACTATTGGAGGTCTTTAATGAAGCTAACCCTAAGGTCTTTTAAACTTGATTAGATGCACTTTGCTCTTTGGTAGACTACCTTCTTTTGAGCCCGTATTGAGGTGTAACCATCTCTCCTCTTGGTCCCCTCAATTGAATAATAGTTCACCATAGCATGATAGTAGTTGCAAGATCCAACTTGCTGAGACACAGAGAGCATGAAAGAAACAAAGGCCCAACATGACTCAATAATTATCATTGACACGTAGGTTGTATGTGTGCACACGACCATCCGCCACGAACAAACCCCAAGGGCCAAGAGTCACTAGTGACTAACCAAATAAAAATTATATTAACCATCACGATAGGTCCATAGCCCTTCTAAAATTTGAATTTGATTTTCAAAGGGAAATTTATCGAATAGCCCTTCTAATGTTCAATTGTTCAAATTTTTCTCCTTCACAACTAAAGGGAAACTATAGCTTCGCCTCTTCAATTGCAAGGTTCTTTGCAAATCAACCCTTCTTATGCAAAGTTGACAGTATTTTTGAAAGACAAATACTATCGCCATGGCACAAACTTTAATATCAATATACAAGACATACCTTAAGTCTTGAATAATCAAAATCCAAATTTAAGCTTGGAAGTTGTGCAGCTTGGGAGCTTGGACCTCAACAATGTTAACGACGTTGCAGTTAAAAGTTGCAATTCCTCCCAAAGCTGGCACATTGAACTTCTTGAGAGAACCTACGATTTGTATTACAACCTCTTATAAGTTGTAGCCTTGAACTTTAGAGAAAACTTCAAAGCAGTCTACACAAGAAGGGATTCATGGAACATACCTTAAGGCTTGTAATTTTGTAATCCTGTCCATGAATTTTTTTATAACCGTGGATCGGAAGGTGACATGTCGGGGCAATGCCTAGTAGGTCATGAATGTGAGGTGCATTCATAGCCAACTCTTGCTCAGAGTTGGTGTCACCAAGGCCCTGCCATTTGTTGTAGTTGCCACCCCCAATCAATCTTGCCCTTGACATCTATCTGCATCCCTCCCCTTGGGTTTCCACAGACCCCAATTGTGCATGCCCCAAGCCGCATTGGGCAGTGAATGGGAAATTGTTGTGTGCTATTGTGTGTAAAAATTTCCCTCATAGGCTAGGTGATACGATTTTCCCAGAGGACCTCACAAGAAATTATGCATTTTCAAAAAATAGCCATTAGAAATACCTTTCTTTTTTGCATTTTTGAATTTTTTATTTTTTCAATGATTGACTTTGCCATGAAATTTTATTGTGTCTTTTTGAAGGTTATTTTTTTATTATTTATTTTTTTCAGCAATTAACTTTGCCATGAGATTTTATTGTTTTTTTTTTAAGGTTATTTTTTTATTTTTTATTTTTTTCAATGATTAACTTTGCCATGAGATTTTATTGTATTTTTTTGAAGGTTAGCTCACATTCTCACACATAAATATGGAGAGAACAATACCAATATAGGGAGAGAAACACATACAATGAGGGTTGAGAGAGAGAGAGAGAGAAGGAGAGAGGGATTTATTCCTCTGCACAAACCCGCTTGTAATTTTCTTTGCATTTCCATACATAAATGCTCATGATGGAACAATTGTGCATGTTTCTTTCAACTTCAAACGCGCTCAAATAACCAGCAACTCCCTCTTTGATCGAACTACCACCAAATACATTTTAGGACAGTAAAATTGTAAATATCACATATTTAGAACACCCTTTGCTTTGCTCTGATTTATTGAGAGCTGAAGTAACACCTTACAGCTACATGTGTAAGTCTTAGGCATATACTGGCCTCCCAAAGAATATGGAACATATCAACTCCATAAAAACAGGCATAGCATGTAACAAACTTCAACAACTCGTGTTTGATGCTTGTGTGCCATAAACGGTTCTAAATTAACCCCCAGCCAATTAATAAGCACAACATTGCAATCCCGTCTCATACTGTTTGTGCACTCACACTCTCTCTCTCTCTCTCTCTCTCTCTCTCTCGTCTCCGCACCATCACTAACTATTCAAAATTTCCAGTCAGTAAGATGAATGCACTCAGTCATCCCACAATGAAAAAGCTCATTTACAAGTTTTTAAGCGCCCCTTCGATTTTGGCCGGCGCTACAAGTATGCATGCATTACAAATTTTTATCGAGGTCTTCCAGTGTGCGACTCGACGAAGCCCTGCCTGCCTGCCTTGCCGAGCGAAGTCGAGGACTCAGGAGCCAAGTGGAGGAGCAGCGTTTGAGGACGCCTGTCCGCGCAGAGAGAACGAAGTTGAGGACTGAAATGTGCCATTTCCCCGAGAAGCACCTCTCGTCTTCTGGACCCACAGAGGCCGACGCTGTCATCGACCGCAAACTCACCGATTTCTTATTGAGCGCTGGAGTTTATGAACCTCCCCAAGAGTCCATGCTTCGAAGCACGTCAGTTGCAACAGGGGCTTTAGCCATGAGCTCGTTGAGCAGGCAAATGCCACGATCTTCACTTTCGGATCGTATCGACTCGGCGTGCATGGCCCTGGCGCAGACATCGATGCCCTCTGTGTCGGCCCTCGACATGCTACTCGAGAGGACGATTTCTTCATTGTGCTTCATGACATGCTCAGGGAAAATCCCCAAGTTACGGAGCTTCATCCCGTCCCAGATGCCCATGTTCCTCTTCTCAAATTCAAGTTCCAAGGCATTTCAGTAGATCTGTTGTATGCAAGGCTTGCGCTTTGGGTCATTCCAGAGGACCTAGACCTATCTGAAGACTCCATTCTATGCAATGTTGATGAGCAAAGCGTGCGAAGTCTGAATGGATGTCGGGTTACGGACCTCATACTGTGCCTTGTTCCTAACATTCTGGCATTTCACACCACGCTCCGGTGTATCAAGCTTTGGGCCAGAAGACGAGTAGTGTATTCAAATGTCTCCGGCTTTCTTGGCGGAGTGAATTGGGCTCTGTTGGTGGCTCGCATTTTCCAGTTGTATCCAAATGCTGTACCCAGCATGCTGCTTTGCAGGTTCTTCCAAGTTTACACACAATGGAGATGGCGAAGCCCTGTCATGCTATGCGAGATTGAACAAGGGACGCTGGGCTTTCCTGTCTGGGATCCTCAAAAGAACCCAAGGGACGGGACACATGTGATGCCCATCATAACCCCTGCATATCCATGCATGAACTCTAGCTACAATGTCTCCGCCAGTACTCTTCAAGTCATAACTGACCAGTTTGAGAATGCCAACCAGGTCTGCAAGGCTGTGGAGATAAGGCAGGCAGAATGGAGTGCGCTCTTTGAGACTTTTCCATTTTTTGAGGCTTACAAAAACTACCTGCAGATTGATATAATGGCCGTAGATGAGGATGACCTGCGTACATGGAAGGGTTGGGTGGAATCCCGTCTCAGACAGTTGACAATGAGGATCGAGCGCGATACAAAGCTTCTCTTGCAATGCCATCCCTATCCCTGCGAATTTGTAGATACGTCCAAGCAAATGCAACACATAGCCTTTTTCATGGGATTGCGGTGTGGGCATGCAGGTGTTCCCGTTCAAGAAGGCCAGCAGCAGTTCAATATACAGGGGGCTGTTGATAAGTTTAGGCATTCAATCAATAGTTATCGCTACAGAAAGCCTGGCATGAGAATTCATGTTTCACACATACGACGGAAGCAGATCCCGCAATTTGTTTTCCCTTCAAGGCCGAAAAGAATTTGCCGCCCAGGACTGGAATCATCGAGCAACTCTCCACCATCTTCACAGGAAGGCCAAGCTGGGGATGCCTGTGATGAATTGAGAAACTCTGTACCAAAACGACAGAAGGCCTGTTCGGTTGACTCTACTGGGCTTAGGCCAACTCAGTCATCAAGCATCTTTCCTTCAAGGAGGGAAGCAGATCCATCCACAGACGATGTGAATGGTTTGCTGCGCCAAAATTTTAAGTAGTCAGCAGACATAGTTTCGGACAAGTCGTCAGATCCTTCGTCAGATCCTGATGCCAACAGAACAAACTCTGGCAGATGTGAAGAGGGAAAGGAACGTGATGATCGTTTTGTGCCGAGAACCAGAATAGAAAATGGGCACTATCTCACCGCTCCGAGAAGTGGGTTTGCTAACGTTCGTGTCATGAATGGTTCTACCAGCAAACGAGTTTGTGTGAGCATACCAACTCTGCCTCCATCAAGGCATGATCAAGCTGAGAATGGCTCAGGTGATGAGTTAGAGTGAAAGAATGTATTCCTTGTCATAGTCCAGTAGTTCTTGCCCGGTGGCTACAATTGCAAGCCAACTGACCCAGGGATAGATGTTGTTTACACATTCTCTGTAAACATGTTTTTGATTAATTAATGCAACAATCATTTCTCTGTAGACGTTTTTTTAATTACTTAATGCAAAAATCAGTAACTTTAGTTAACATTTGTGCTACTCATATCGTGGGCTTAAGTCGCGCTTCGGGTGTTATTGGCTTGGTTTGGGCAAAATGATGGAAAACCAATTTGGGCTATGTTGCAAAGTGTGTAGTGCCTCTAGACTTGGATACATGGCCAACCAATGAAAATTGGAGCTTTAAATTGAAGAGCTCTGCTTTGACTATCTAGACCGGTAAACAAGTGACATGTCACAGTTGTGGAGAGTGAACCTTTGCTTGGAAAACAAGAAATAAGAAACTTCATTTGTTGTAACACTATTACGCCCAGGGATGTGTTGTTGATGGTGTAATCCCTGCGGCTTGCAGTGGCCATTCCTTGAAATAACGGGCGACCGGCGGAGGCTGGGAGCCATGGTGGGAGCACATTATTTCAGGGAATGGCCACTGCAGGGCCATTCCTGGCCGTCAAGGGTTGTGGGGAGTAAGGCCTTAGTGCTCGCTGAAGTGCAGTATGTGCAGATTTCGAGTGCTAGCGTGGCAGAGATTCTGGAAGCTGAGGTGGCAGACCATGAGCGTATCCAGCTGGAGCAAATTTCGCCTGTTAACGTGCCTAAAATTATGTCTGTTGAGTTGGGAGGCGTTGATTGCCTGGACTACAGGGATAACAAGAAATTTCATTTGTTGTAACACTATTACGCCCAGTGATGTGTTGTTGATGGCGTAGGGAATGCCCTTGCGGCTTCTAGTGGCCATTCCCTGAAATAACAGGCGACCGCATGGCAAGCGGCAGAGGCCGGGAGCCATGGTGGGAGCACATTATTTCAGGGAATGGCACTGCAGGGCCATTCCTGGCCGACAAGGGTTGTGGGGAGTGAGGCCTTAGTGCTCTCTGAAGTGTAGGTACAGTCTGTGTAGATTCCGAGTGCTAGCGTGGCAGAGATTTTGGAAGCTGAGGTGGCAGACCATGAGCGTGTCCAGACCATGAGCGTGTCCAGCTGGAGCAAATTTCGCCTGTTGACGTGTCTAAAATTCTACCTGTTCAGTTGGGAGGCGTTGATTGGTGTGCAGATTTGTCATGTTGCAGATTTGTCGACTACAACACCGATTCTGCAAATAAGAGCATGCAAATTGGAGGGCTGAGATCATTGGCCCATGACCCACGACTTTGATGGCTCGGATGGTCCAGACTGCACGCCCCTCTACTCCCGACCTTGACGGTGGGGTACTAGGGTAGCAGGCTCCATTGAATGCAAGCCTCCCTCCCGAGTTTCCACCTTTGATATCGAACATGTAGTTGTTGCAAAAAGCCCCTCCTTCGGTGGAGAGAGAGAGAGAGAGAGAGAGAGAGAGAGAGAGAGAGAGATCACCGACCACGACCCCAAGGAGCCTTGTGGTATGCATATGCAACCTCCACAATATGGTGGTGGTGGTATTAGCAGCCAATAAGTGCCAATATCTCAAACAATGTTCAAATCAAATCTTTTGAAGATCTCGACTTGGTTGTTTGAACTTTGCAACTGCACCATTCTTGGACCACCACTAAATATAGCATCCTTCATGTTAACTTAGATCGCAATGAAACTAGTACTATGTATTTGTTTGTATCAGTTAACTTGTGCATGCGGGCTCTTCACTTTGGGTTTTATGACGTAGTAACTTGTTAATGGTTTTTGTTGAGTTGGAAAGCTTATTTTAAAATTTATAGAGATAGCTTTTGTGACCCGTTTTAAGTGAGCCTTGAAAACCTTTTGTTGATATTAAGTAATGGGTGAAGTGCGCAAGCGGGAGCATGTGTGAGTGTCCGTGCAACAATGGAAAAGAGAGGAGAAGAGGAGACTTGTGTTTGTAGGGGCTAAAACTCACTATCAACATGTGAGCCCCCTTATTCTATAATGTACATAATGAATAAGTAAAGTGGGCGAGCGACTGCCCTAACCGTTTGTCACCCACATGGGGCTTTACCCCAACAACCTCCCATGTAAAGACCAATGTGGCCGTGAGAGAGAAAATAAAACTGTACAAAGTGACATGTACAAGGACATCACAAGTATGACCTCAGCCAACGTCCACTGGCTCACTAAATTGGTGTGCATCCAGCTCTAATTGTAGAGGAAGTATAGAGCGATCACCCACAAACTCCTCACCAAAGCCGCACACATCCCGTAGGTATCTCACCATATGCTGCAAAGTGCCCCTATGCACGTCTGACTGCTCCCATGGCAAATGCACCTACCACAAATGCAATCTCGGGTCTTGAGATCAACATCTCATACATGAGACTCCCGAACACTGATGCAATCCTGGTAATATCTGCCAATCTGACCATCTCATTCAAATCTGGCTCATAACTCCACTCATGGAAATCATTCTTGACACTCGAAATCCGATCCCTGGAGTCCATCCTCATGTCCATTGCATGTCACATGCGCACCAAGAGCATCTGTCTGTCCTGAACCCTAGGTGGCAAGAGCAATGCTTAGCTCCAACTCACATGCATCAGCCTCTGACCTAAGCATATCCATGAATGACTGAATCACGGATGAGTCCTTAGGGCTCAAGCCATCCATATCCATCATTGTATCCAAGAATGATATGCTCTGCTGCACAACTGTCTGCACAATTGACTCTACATGCTCACAAATTGGAGCATCACGCAACCTATCCGCAAAGGAGACATGCCTCGTCTCTCTACATGGTTGCGTATTCACAAAGATTGTGCCATCTTGCACGTGATGAATTCGCATCACATGAATCGTGCCAACACTAACACCTCTCACTATGGATAGATGTCCACAATGCAATCTGAAACTGTGCTCATCCACCAGCACTACTTGGCATCCGCTGTCTCGTAACTGACTCGTAGAGATCAAGCTCTGCATCAAACCTGGCACATGGCGTACATCTCGTAGTCTGTATGATGCACCACTCGGAAATGATAGCCTGACATCTCCTCCACCAACTATGTCGTGTACTGAACCATCGGCTTGACACACATGTCCTCCCAATCATACCACTTGCATATGTGCTAAACCACTCACGACTCGGCATGACGTGAAATCTAGAACTCGCATCTAGTATCCAATGCGAAGGTAATGTGTCATCAAAAACCAACATAAGAAATTCAGGAGTAAACATGGAAGCAAAGTCGATATCTCCGCCATGTGTAGCCACATGGGTATTCATAACTCAAAAATTAGCTTCAATTACTTGCACACACAATCAAATCAAACCAAAATTGAGTTACACACACTCAAAACCAATGAAATTATTAGTGAAATTACTCTATTCTAAATATCCATTACTCACTAGCTTATGTTATTGATCCCCGATAGCAGCACCAAATATTGGGGGTCATCGTAGCATCACCTAATCACAACCCAAGACCAACAATATTATCAATCCTAGGATCGGCAACCCGGCTACGGGATGGAAGGATGAGCAACATTGGATATATTGGATGAGTGGATTCAAGAGAATGCTCTTCCAATGCAGTAGAGTTTAGCCATGAATCACTAACTCTAATCACACCATAATGATCAATGAAGCATCACCTACACACATTAAGTCCACCAAAGTCCAGCTTGCCATATAGACTGAAACCTCAAAGCACTCTCTTGACAAGCACACACTAATTGCATTGGTATTGGCCTCTCCAATCACCACATGTCAATCAAGGTACTTAATCAAAAGCTACACACACAAGAGTGAATGGTATTTGAGTCTTGTTAAATCCATCCACATACGAGCAATAGGGCACATACTCTAATCACAAGATTAAGAACCTACTTAATTAGCTTAATTAGAGATGCTAAATATCACAAATTGAGTACTCATAGAAGGATAGGAGTGGTCAATGAACAAGAAGTTATCACCACACACACTCAAATTTAGAATACTGAGAAGGTGAAACTACTTCATGACATAATGGAATATAGAAGAATTAAAACTAATGAAGAAAGTAGAGATTAGATTAGGAAATGCTTCTCTAATTACAAAGGATTAGCACTAGCCTTTTGAGCATGAACATTAAGCTCAAGGATAGGCCATCCATAAAGTGAACACACAAGAGTAAACTCTCAAGAGTGAGTACTCAAGAATGGATCCTCAAGAATGAAGTCTCTTTGCATAAAAGGCTTTCTTATAAAAACATACACCACAACCCTTTCTACTATGGGATTAAGTTGAGCCCTATAGCTAGCATATACAATTTGGAACTCCTAAGACCTTATACAATGTGAATAGAAAATATTGTGCACATCCATAGCACATCCCTAGCTTGGTGCATAATTGGTGTATCACGTGTTAGCCATTGCTAACATGAGGAATCCAAAGAATGAGAAAGAAGCGAATCCCTAAGTTCTTTGAAGATGTGGCTCCACAGAGACGGTGGTCTAAACGGTCGTCAACTCCTCCCAAGAGGAAACGGTCAACCCATAGTCCTTCTCCTTGTCACTCCATAAGGGAAGAGAGGAAACAGGGCAAGAAAGAGGTCACCCTCTTTTCCTTCTTCTTCAACCTCCTCCTTTTCCGAAGAAAGCAGTGGATATCCTCCTAGTGAATATAAGTGGAGAGGCCATTACAAATCCTACCCTGTGTGGAGAAGGTCCCAAAAGCTCAAGAAATTCAAAGAGGGAGAAAAGAGTATCTTTTTTCTCACCTATCATGGCACCTTTGCTGCTACCGACAAAGTATTGGCCTTCATCCAGCAATTTGATGCATCCTTTGGAGACGAGGGCTTCACAGAGTCCTCCAAGCTACATCATGTAGCTATGCACTTCCAGAAGTCTGCTCGTCAATGGTGGGCTAGCCTTTGTGGCAACGGCGAAGCCCCAAAGACATGGAAAACTCTATGAGTTTCCATCATGAAGCAATTCCTTGCAAGCGATGCAAATGGCAAAGTGCTTACCGAATGGCGGAGTTTGAAGCGCAACAATTTTGTGTGGGATTACGTAAAGAAATGACCGAGTATGTCAACTCTCAACGACATGATTCTATCACCGAAGTAATCCACCACACTATAGTTGTTTTGTGCATCAATTTCCAACAAGGGGCTAGAAGGAATTCCAAGCCCATGGAAAGCAAAGACAAAAGTGATGCAAAGGGGAAAAACAAGGTCTAAAATTCTTCCCAAGGCAATTCCGACAACAACAAGAACAATCTGTCCAAGGAGAAGGGAGTTGACAAAGGTAAAAATAAACTCTCTCCTCAAGAGCTAGAAGCTTTTCATAAGAACCACAAATGATTCAGGTGTGGGGAGCAAGGACATGGCTATCGTTCATGCCCCAAGAGAAATGCCCGCAATGAGACTCCTATAGCTTCCACCATCGAAGCTCCAAAAGAGGATGCTCATCGCAAAGGATCACCTCTCTCCTATGCTTGGGGAAAGGTAAGGGAGCCTGATGCCTTCATCTTGTTTGACCCTAGCTCTACTCACAAATTCATACCAACGGAGTTGGGGTCTAAGTTGGGCATTCAAGCTTTCAAGATGGGAGATACTGTAACTACCAATGGAGCTTTCAAGGGAGAGCAAGCCTCCGTTACTCCCTTGATTGGGAAGTTGAGGCTTCATGTCCAAAGCTATGTCGACAAAGAAGACTTTTTCATCTCTCCTCTCCAACATGAGGATGTTATCCTAGGGGCACCATGGTTCAATCGCATGGTTGTTAACATGAAGTTCCCTGAAAGGAGAATCTACTTCACCTACAGGGAAAAGAGCATGTATATAGATGCTAGTGAGTCTGGTCGTACTATACCAATTGTAATTTCACTTGATTTTGATAAGTCAATGAAAATCTTAGTTTTTGCGTACATGATTTTTGTCAAAGAGTCTCTAAATGATGCTAATGTTTACCAAAGCAAAGTGTTAGGAATCAAGAAGAAGAATTAGACTTGTCTAATTTTCTAAATGGATTCCAAGATGTGTTACGATGATATCCCTATGGACTTACCTCCAAAAGGAGGGGATGATGACCATTGAATTGAGATCCTACCAAGACGTTCACTGCCAAACAAGCCTCCTTATCGAGTTTCCCAAGCTCAACAAGAGGAGATCATGAGGCAAGTACATTAATTGGTAGACAAAGGGATGGTGAGTCCTTGTTCCTCTCTCTTTTGTTTTCCAATCCTTTTAGTGCAAAAGAAAAATGGTACATTTTGCATGTGTGTGGACTATCAAGCACTAAACTATATCACTATCAAAAACAAATTTCCAGTACCACAGGTAGAAGATCTGCTTGATAAGCTACAAGGTTTGACCTGCTTCTGTAGGATTGACCTTAAAAGTGGCTATCATCAAATAAGGATAGTGAATGAAGATATTATAAAGACCCATTGCGTACAACGTTTGGTCTTTATGAATATCTAATCATGCCTTTTGATTTGACTAATGCACCAGCCACATTCAATCGTTTGATGGAGAAAATATTTAGACCCTACCGGAAGTTCACTGGAGTGTTCTTTGATGATATCATCATCTACTCCAAATCCTTGGAGGAACACAAGAAATATCTCTAGGTAATTTTTCAAGCTTTAAGAGAGAACAAGCTTTTTATCAATCAAAAGAAGAACGAATTTTTCCTTCAAGAGATTCAATACTTAGGTCATATTATCTCTCACGATGGAATCTGTATGGATCCATCTAAGTTAGAGGTAATCAAAGCATGGCCTAATCCAAGGAATCTTTATGAGCTAAGAAGATTTATTGGTACGTGTGCATACTATAGACGCTTCATAGAAAAATTCTCTCAAATAGCAGGACCATTACATGACTTAACAAAGAAGAACATTATGTACTCATGAACTGCTAAAGAGCAAAATTCTTTTGACAAGCTCAAAGAGAATCTTACTTCCCAACCCGTCCTTATGCTTTCGGATCTCTCAAAGCCATTTGAGTTCCAATGTGAGTGATTGTGGTAATTGCCTTGGAGCAGTCTTACTTCAAGAAGGGCATGCCATAGCATATGAGAGCCGAAGGATCAATGCTGATGAACGGGTCTTGGGAATATATGAAAAAGAAAATTTAGCTGTTCTACATGTCCTAGACACACGGAAGCACTATTTATTGGGGACTCCATTTATTTTGCAAACGAACCACCAAAGTCTCAAGTACTTCATGATGCAAACCAAGCTTTCCAACAAACAAATGAGGTGGACAAATTTTCTTTCGCAATTTTATTTTCATATTGCTCACTTTGCTCGTAAGCACAATCAAAATGCCAATGAACTTTCATAACGACCAAGAGTTAAATGCGATGTCTATAGAAACTCACAATGATCTATCTTCTATGACAGATGAGTATGCTAATCACCTTGACTTTAAAGATATAATGTTAGCCCTTGCCTTAGGGAAGAAAGAGGAGCCATTCACCTTGCAAAGATGGTTAAAATATCTTCTCCATGACAATATGCTATGTGTTACTCGCTCTCTTCATGAGAAAGTTATGTATGAATCCCATGCTCCTCCATGTGCGGGGCATCAAGGGATTCAACCTACTCTTTGAGTAGTAGAAAAATACTTCTATTGGCCTACCATGAAAGTGGACATACAAGATTTTGTATCCAAATGTGTGGTATGCCAAACGACCAAACATGATAGATGGAAGCAACCTGGATCACTCAAGCCATTGTCAATCCCTAATTCACCACGGGGGAGTATATCCATGGATTTATCTTTGGATTACCAAGTCTATCCATGGGAATATGAGAATATGGACAATGGGAATACGAGAATATGGACAATAGTAGACATGCTTAGCAAGCAAGCACACTTTACTCGGGCCTGTCAAAAAGACTATTAAAGCACACCAAATGGAAACTCTCTTCCTATCTCAGATTTTCAAACACCATGGATTGGCAACATCCATCTTGGTAGATAGAGATCTTTGAATGACCAGTAATTTTTGGAAAGGTCTCTTTGAAAATCTAGGTACAAGATTGAATTTCTCTTTGGCCTATCACCCACAAACAAATGGATAAAGTGAGAGCCAATTTTACGATTCTCGACCTACTAAAGACTTATGTTACAAAAATAGATCAACACTCACAATGGGAGAAGTACATACGTCTTGTAGATTATGTTAAGTATGGAGCATGATTTACCCTTGTAATTTTCTATGGTAAAAGCGCACATTTGTAAGGCCCCCATTATGAGGAGAAGCCATCGTGCGTGAAGGAAAATCACTCACCGGAAACCAAATTTTTCACGGACAAGAATCAGGGGCAACATTAAAGGCCTTGGGGGCGGAGGCCCCCGAGACTTTTTTTTTCACCGGAATATTATGGCCGGACGGCGTCCAGAAAGTGGTCGGAAAACAACCGGTCGGTTGGCCAGTGGCTGGTAGTCAATGGCCGATGGCCGGTGGTCGGAAGTCAATGGCCGGTGGCCGGTGGCCGAATTCAAAAGCGGACTTGTCTTCTCAAGGGCGGCCACACATGGGCGGATTGGAGGGTCCGATTTGGACTTATTCGCACAAGGGCGGCTACACATGGCTGTCTCTCATAAGAGAGGGCAGCCCTTTTGGCCTATAAAAGGAGGCCATTTCTACACACATTTCATAGTGTGAAGTTGATGCAACAAGGTGAGTGTGAGGTGGTGAGAGTGAAGCAAGGCGGGAGCTCCATTAAGGGTATAATCCCTTTGTAAACTACTTCTTGTTTTGAATTACTAAAGCCATTGAGTGGCTGCTTTCCCGTGGACGTAGCCCACATTGGGTGAACCACGTATATCGTGTGTACTCTCTCTCTCTCTCTCTCTCTCTCTCTCTACTCTATAATCTCGTGTATATAAATCTGTCTCTCTCCATTAAGTAATCTACTCAATTATCTATTTAGCTACGTCTTATTTCCTAACAGATTATGTGTACAATAATATTGTCCATACTACTACTAGAACGGCACCTTTTGAGATCATAGAGGGAAGACCTAAACGACCCTTGCTACTTGAAGTACATGGGAAGATCTTTGCTGCTGATGAGTATAGCCATGATCTACAAGAATCTTTCTAAAAGATTAAGGAGGCTATATCCATCCCTCAACAAAGGAAAAAATTTGTTGCTAACAAGGACAAAAGTGCCTTAACGTTCAAAGAAAATGACTGGGTCTTACTTAAGTTTCCCAAGGCTCGATTGAGGCAAACGATGGGCAAAAATCCAACAGGCCATCAAAAGTATTATGCTAAGCTAACAAAAAGATACTATGGTCCCTTTCAAATCTTTAATCCAATCAATGACATGGATTATCAACTCAAGTTGCCCAACCATTGGCTCATACACAATGCTTTTCATGTGAGCCTACTTAAGCCCTACAAAGAAAAGCCACCAAAGGAACCAATTATTGAAGACCCTCCAGAAATCGAAGACCAAGAGAGGTGCTACAACTCGAAGCTATCCTTTGGCATGAGGACAAGGTAATACGACATGGTAAGATTATCCAACAGTATCTTATTAAGTTAAAAAATGATCCTTTTGAAGATGCTAGATGGATGCAAGAAATACAGTTTAAGGATAGTATGAGCCTTGTGAATGCTTACAATGCTACATTAGAGTAAGCAAATGTACATGTTTCTTTTAAATGAGCAATTTTTTGGTCTTATAGGACTAATTCTCTTTTTATTGTGCACAAAATTAAGTAATTTGCATGCTTAGAATCATTGTTTGTAATGACGACGTCTCTCAAACACGAAGTAGAATTTGTCACTCTACTTTGGGAGAATGAAATGGACTAAAGAGCTGACATGCTTGTGGCAGTTGAGTCTCCCAAGCCCCAAATGGATTAGTCATCCATATTGGAATGATTTCATAGGGTAAAAGGGGTCCTCTACCCGCTAAGGAACATCGAAAAATGACTAAGGCTTTATCTCTTCTACCTCACAGTTAAGGACGGCTATGATTTCAAGAGAGAGGTAATGTCATAAAATCTAATATCTAACCAACCCAAATGATTTTTTCATATTAAACTGATCATTTAATGTGGGAGAATAAACAAGAACAAGGGTTAGAATATAGACATGTGCTTATGGATCTATCTCAACATGGGGCCAAGGTTAAAGGGTTCAAATGAGAGATGGTCTGTCAAAGAGCAAGGCTAGCTAATGGAGCTTAAATACCTTAGGGTTAGCTTCATTAATGACCTCCAAAGGTTAGTGTTAAAAGTCCTTAGACTGTAGGCAATCTAGGGCTGAGCTTGAGGTGGGAACCCGTCCCAAGCTTGAGGTGCTTGTCGTGCTTGATGAATAAGGTGCTTGAGGTGCTTGTCATGCTTGAGGTGCTAGAGCTGAGCTTGAGGTGGAAACCCTCTCCAAGCTTCATAGGAGGGTTGTGCTTGAGGTGGGAACCTTCTTCAAGCATGAGGGGCTTAAGGTATTCCAAAAGTCAACTAGGATCCCCACAAGGAGGGGGCGAGCCCTACAAGTAGGGGCAAGAGAGAGAACACACAAACCATCACACAAGTCAAGCCTTGCCTAAAGAAGCACATGGACACATGTCAAATTCCTCTCCATGTTTCCTCCTCATAAGGTGCCCACAGCCTATTGGTTGGCCTCTCAAGGGGTCCAATGATAATTTAGCTAATTTAATTAATTGTTTATGCATTTATCAAGTCCTCTCTCTCAAAGGGGAAAGGGGGACACTTGTCCCAAGGCTAGCATAGTTGCTTGATATGCACTCTGCATGTGATTGGCTAGTCTTGTAGGGGTCCAATCAACTTCCAGCATGAGCTACAAGGGGGGTCAACCAAGGAAGCTAGGGGCTAGTTTGGGGGGTATACTCTCCCACACACACACAAACACACACTCATTGTGTGAATTGCAAAGTGCAAGAGCTCCATCTCCTTCTCCAAGCTTGTTGAGAAGTTGAGAGCCTACACCAACACTCCTGGCTATGGAATGCAAATCCAACCAAGCGCCATGCTCCAATTCTTAAGTGAGTAACTATCTCTTTCTCGTATGTTATTTCTTCTTTCTCTTCCCTACCGTCATTGCGCACTAGATCTCTCCACCTTTGAAGGTGTTTGAGGCCTTGGGACTGAGGCCCAAGATGGATAATGCTTTTTACAAGATTATGTTATGCTCGTTATACATGAAGGTTTCCATCACCTAGGTCAAAAGGAACACAAAGATTGTATTGTACCACGTCTCTCTTGATGGCAGAATCTATAATACAAAAGCCTATTCGAGGAGGGACCGCCTCCACATAAATCCGGTCCTTAATTGTTCTCAAGTTCTCTAACTTTCTCTCTCTCTCTCTCTCTCTCTCCCTCTCTCTCTCTCTCTCTCTCGGAAAAGTATTGTTCATGCCAAGTTGATTAAGTATAATGGTTATGTTGCTACCGCTAAATAAGTTCACCCTTTATGTTCTCAAAGTAGTCTCATAAAAATGCTCACTCTAATTCTCTTCGTTCCACTATTCTCAAAGTTCATTGGCCATTTCCATTACATCAGTCACTACATGGCGCTGACTACGCCCACTACAAATGAACCTACCGCAAATGCAATCTTGGGTCTTAAGATCAACATCTCATACATGAGACTCCCGAATGCTGATGCAATCGTGGTAATATCTTCCAATATGACCATGTCATTCAAATCTGGCTCAAAAATCCACTCATGGAAATCACTCTTAACACCCAAACTTTGGAAACCTGGAATCCATCCTTGTGTCCATCTGGTGTCCATCGCATGTCACATCCACACTAAGAGCATCTGTCTGTCCTGAACCATGTGTGGAAAGAGGAATGCCTAGCTCCAACTCACACGCATTAGCCTATGGAGTAAGCATATCCATGAATGACTGAATCATGGATAAATCCTCAGAGCTCACGCCATTCATATCCGTCATTGTATCCACGAATGATATGCCTTGCTACACAACTGACATAACATGCTCACAAAATGGGGCATCATGCAACCTATCTGCAAAGAAGACATGATTCGTCTCTCTGCATGGCTGCATACTCACAAAGATTGTGCCATCTCACACGTGACGTATTCGCATTGCATGAATCATGCCAACACTAGCACCTCTCTCTATAACTAGTTGTTCACGATGCAATGTGAAACTGTGCTCATCCAGCAGTACTTGGCATGTAGTATCTCGTAATTGAATCACAAAGATCAAGATCTATGTCAAACCTGGCACATGGAGTACATCTCACAGTACGTATGATGCACCACTCGAAAATGATAGCCTGACATTGCATGCACCAAATATGTCATGCACTCAACCATCAGCTAGACACACACGTCGACCCAAGCATACCATATGTGCTAAACCACTCATGACTCGGTGTGATGTAAAATCTAGCACTCACATCTAGTATCCAATGCGAAAGTAATATGTTGTCAAAAATTGACATAATAAAGTCAGGAGTAAACATGGAAGCAAAGTCAACCTCCGCCATGTGTAGCCACATATGCCACATCTGCTCCCTCATCATCCAAAGTGATAGCATCTCTCTCATGCTGTCTCCTACGCTATCTCATTCGTGAAAAACAACGCCTACGTACATGCCCTATATGACCACAATGCCAACACACAACATCTCTATGCCTACAAGATCGTCCTCTAAATGTAGGCATCTCTCTAGAATAATTTGTGCCCAAAGAATTGCACAATATTTTCCATAATTCTTTAGCTATACATGCATCCAAACGAATGCAATAGACAGACTCACCAAGGTGTAATATAATCGTCAAACATGAAAGCTCGCCCAAGTCCTCAAGTAATGGTAGTGTCAGACCAACTGCATTACTTTGTGTGGTAACGAATGAATTCCATGTGGGTGGGATTACACTTAGAAGCATAGTAGCTATTTGTGAATCGTTAAATGTTAAACCTGTAGTGATAGCTTCATCGAGCAAACTTTGCCACTCATCTAGGAACGGAGCAATCGTGCCTTCTTCAAAAAGAGAGCAATTCACTAATTTACGATGAGCAAACACTTGTGGGGCTATGTAACTATGTGCATATATTGTTTTTAAGTGTTCCCAGATTGCATGGGAGGTGAGTAATTGATGTACTAATTGTAGTTGCATATCACCTACTATGTGAGACATTGCTTTATTGTCATGCTTGTCAACCTCATATGTAGGAGGTGTATTTGGGGCAACACACGTATGGGAATTATAGGAGCCGGGCATGAAGTCGTTGCATTTCCGACATTCCCAAAGATCATCATGAATGAGAAACGTTTGCATGCGCTTGCCAAGAGTGATAATTTGTGTTTATGAGATGGTCAGATGCTGCACCTCCTAGTAAAACGTATTCTATATCTCCAATAGCTTTGAAGCTACTTGGTTATTTAGACCTAGTTCATGTAAAATTCTTGTTAAATATTAGTGCTATATGTTGTTAGAGAGAGAGAGAGAGAGAGAGAGAGAGAGAGAGAGAGAGAGAGAGAGAGAGAGAGAGAGAGAGAGAGAGAGAGAGAGAGAGAGAGAGAGAGAGAGAGAGAGAGAGAGAGAGAGAGAGAGATCACATGATGTTGTTGAAAGGATGAAAGTAAAGACCATGTGTTGGAGACTTCATGCTCAAGTACATCCTTGAGCATTGCAAAAAGGTTCACATCCAATGATGGCCCGGGATGAGTGGTATAGCTGAGCCAATGATAAGTAGCTTCTAGGAGGAGTTTTTTGATCGTTTAAGATCTCCCCATGGGTCATGATAATCTCACTTATGGTATGGTATTTCTTTGAAATGTACAAGGCAAAGAATGTCGAGGTCTTTCACATTGGCATCTAGTTTGCAAGATATGTTTATCCTGACAAAGCAATTGCATGTTGTTTTCTGATTGGATTTAAAGTGAGACGTGCTCTCCACAAGTGATCACTTGTGCTTGAAGCCTCTATCAAAAATTCACCGTTGGTCAATATGTATGCCAATTGTGGTGTAGTTTCCAGAGAAAAAGAGGTTGTTTTGGTATGATTACCTGAGCTTGCACAGCTTGTAGGCATGTGGCATTGAATCCTATTGTCACAGTGAAGTATATGACCAAGTGTGGTGAAGTTTCTCTACATTCTCTCAAATTGAAAATTTTTGGTTGGGTTGACACCTTGCATTCTATGGGTTGCACACCTTTTCGTGTTGGCACACTCCCAAGACATGGGATGTGGGACACGGGTATGAAAACCCCACCCCTCTCCTCCCATTTCTACTTCTCTTATGCATGCCCTGCTCTATGCCCCACAAATTTGTATGCACACTTACTACTCCCTTTTCCTCAAGCAACCCAAACAACACCTCTTATTGCATCCCTCTGCTCCTCCACCAACCCTAACGCACTAATGCCCCTATCAAAAACTCTAGCACCTCTTTTGTATCTAAAATAGTGGCAACTCTCCATTGTAGTGACAATAGTGGTTATCTTCCACCTTGAAAAAAGAAATTATAGTGACGTTATCCCAATCTCCCTCAACCACTTGAGAATATGAATCATCTTCATTCAACACTCTACATCTCCTGATCAGTACTTTGTACTCTATTTTGTTTCAAGCCATTGCCTCCATTTGTGTTTATAATGATAGTTGTAGCACTACCCTATGCAATTGCCCTCAATAGAAATTATGGATACAATCATGTGCCAACAAGCTACTCAACCTCACCATATCAATGGTAGCAAAGGAGAACCAAAGACACTGATATGTCAATCGTGGGATGTAAATGATCCAACTAGTGCATGGAGGCTACCAGAGATTGTCAAGACCTAAAAAAAGCCACTCATAACTTACTGCTCTTGAGTATCAATTTCTAATGGAAGTCTCAGTCACCCAAAGCTAGTCTTCCATCCGCAAGCACACATGTGTATTTCACTAGGCTAAAGTGCTTCAAACAGAACTACACTTTCTAGTATGGTAAAAAAGAGCAAGTAGAACCTCTCTTTGGTTTCAAATTTTGATATGCCATTCAAGAAAATTCACATTTATTTCCAGTGGCCTATTCTTAGTAGGTCGGGGTTTCAACACCGAATACACTCAATAGCTTTGTTTAAGGGATATCTATCCTAATGCATAAATCAAGAAAAACGAGTTGAAATAAGAAGAAGATAGTCTTTAAAAAAACACATATTTTCTCAAAAGACTTATATTGAATTGAAAAGCTTTCATCTATGATCGCAATGCCAATCATGGATTTTGCAATAGCACTTTGGACGATGGAGATACGAGCACAAGAAGCAAGAGGGTAGACAAAGTACTCAAAACGACAAAGTGGACAATATGGCTCATGAAACTGGCAAACTAAGTGTCCTAGGTAATGAAATTACAAGCTGGAAGACATTGGTCTTAATATACTCAATAAAATCTCATATGTACAACCATATAATTCCAAATCCCTCTTTGATTGCATGTGGTCTCGCTTTCAATGGTATGTGTTCTTACTTGTTAACAATCCCCTCTTCTTAGCTTGAGTGGTCCCATGACACAACCATATGTAGGTTGTCTTTGGACCGATTGTCTTTGGGTGAGAATTGTAAAAATTTAATTGGCTCATATGATTTGAGACCTGCTATCTATTCCTTTAGTGATACTATCCTTGGGGTGTTGATGTACATGTCTATAGGCATAGGGCAATGCATGAGACTTGTAAAAAATGAAAATTGACACAATAGACCAGTATCATGATACTGCACTTTTCCCACATAAATTAAGTATCTACATGCCCTTGATGATGTACATGAAGCCTTAGGTGATTTGGAGCATGAAAAAGGTGGTTTAAGGTTCCATAATAGGATGATGCATTTTGAAAGGGGCTTATCTCATGATTAGTGAGATGATGTACAATTTGATGAAGGGACTATCGAAGAGGTCTCAACACTCTAGGTATGAAAAAGTTTCCCTTTGTGGAAAAAGTACATTACCTAAGTACTGAATAATTTCTTATATCATGGTATTTTGGCAATTGGATATACATGGAGTTTGGCACTTATTGATAAGTTTGAACCTCTTAATAAGAAGTTAGGCCCATAGTTGACTTTGAGGCTCTGAAGTGGGACTTCCTCAAATTTTAGGGTGATTGTGTACTTTTACAATGCTCCTCATTCTCTGTTGGGCTTTGGTACACTTCAGTATATTCTCCTACTTCCTAAAAAGGGAAGTCTAGAGTGGCCAATCTCTTTCTCTAAAAACTCTAAGTGCTTTAGACTAAAGCTCCATTAGGAGACACAAAATTGCCTAACACTAGAATGGTAACAGGACACTTTTATGTCCTTGGACACTTTCGTGTCCTGTTAAGTGACCACTTTGCTTGAATTATTTGAAGAGTATGAAAATGAATTTTTAGGTGCTATATATCCACAAAGTTGCCTTATGAGCTGAAAAAAACTTAGCATTTTTTTCTGAGTATCGATCTCACCATTAACCTTACTCTTGCACAACATTTTTGAACTTAAACTGTGTGAAAAAGCGGGTCCTGTTTTTGGCTTTTTTTAAAATTTTTGGCAACTATACCACTCTAAACTTCATGTTTGTGAGGTTTAGATGGCTAGAGGTTAGGCCTTCATAGTTCTCAACATGTTTTGATGCTTGTAGGGAGAGCTAAGTATTAAAATTGAAAGTTATGACCAATTTACAAGAATTGCATAATCCTGTTTTTTGGCCAAAATTAGCACTTTTATGATTTTTTTGGTGGCTTTCTCGATATCCAAATTCAATTTTGATTGTGTAAGTATAATGTGTAACATAAATCTAATCTTCCTTGAGTTTTGGGGGACCTAATATGCTATATAGCATAGTATATGATGATGCTTGAGTTTTTTGATTGCTGAAGAATACGATACATTTTAGAGTAGCAAGTATAACTTTCTCAATATTGCTAGTTTCTTAGGCCAATTGTGTGTATTTTGTAGGTAGTAACCATATCTAATCATAGACTACAAACTTGGCTAGATATTGCATAGTTTCTATGGGTTTCTAGAGGTCATAGTGCTAAACCCTGTTTTTTCATGTTTGTTGTATTTAGCACTTTATCATTGCCCCCAAGGTTCCAATTGTAAGAGATCCATTATCCTTTTGACATGCTCCATGGATCCTTTTGAATCCAGAGGCCCAAAGGGAACTAAGAAAACATGTACATAGTATCTATATTGAGCGTGACTATAGAAACTTTGATGATAGGTCTGCAGAATGGCAAAAATGCAACTTTTTTGTACCTATTTTTTTTGCCCAGAAAAAAAATTAGTGAGGTAAAAGCAACCATATTTTTTGGTCACCAACCCGTTGAAGTTAACGGGGCATTTTATCTCATGTCCTACAAAAAAAATCCACTCTTATTTATATGCAATCAACCGTAAGAAATTGCTGTTTTGGGCAAAATGCAATGGTCCATCAACTTTGGAGGCTTGTAGTGACCAAGGGATGAGAAAAATTACAAGTTTATCATTTTTTCCATATGTAATAGTTATTGAACTATAAGCTCATGAAAGGATTTTTCAAAATGATTAGATCTAGTATGGTTTTGGAATTTTTTCCCAAAACCCTGAAAGGACACTTTTATGTCCTGTTAGGTTACCATTCTAGTGCTAAGACCCAATATTTCTAGTTGTGTTATATGTGTCTCCATCTTCATGCCCATGCATGTGTTTGTTGACGTATTACATGATGATGATGAGATCATGAAGACTGCTACCATGGTCATCGACATGTTAGAGAAATGGCTTGATTTTTAAGACGATTTTTGGGGTCTCCATGATTTTGATTGCATTTTGTGCAAGGTGGAGAAGTCTATTGTGTGTAAGTGCATGATAGCCTCTAAGAACTTCATAGATTCCTTCCACTACATAAGATTGCATTGATTGCATCGGCAATTAGTAGCTATGGACTATGTTAAACACCGAACATACGGAACAGCCCAATTTTGTATTATTCATTTTGTCAAACTCAATGTAATTATTTTTTGAGACTCGATTGAGTTTCCAAATTCTAATATACTAAATATGCGGATTAGCCAAACCCATGGTAGAAAGTAGGAGATGATTTTGATAAATTAGAACCTCCAAGGCTGAGGTATAAAAGACAATTTTTGTAACCCTAAGGGCAACTTTTTGAATTAATCAACTTTTGAGCTCAACTGAGTGTTCCATGAGTTTTGTGTGAGAGAGTGAGTAATATTCTTCTACTCTCTACACATGCTACAAATGCTACATTGCAAAGGCGTCTTCACCATCGTGTTAGTAACGGCAAGAGCTACATGCCAACGCCAAGCTTGCATATTTTTGGTCTCTTTGCAAGATCTCTCCCATGAGCTTTGAGGTGAGTTTTCTCTCTAACCTTGCATCCGATTAGAAATTGCTAAATGTCATTGCGTTCACAGATAGTAGAACTACATATTATAGGCTTAAACACGTCTAAATCAATGACCTATAATTTTTGGCCTGTCTTCATACACGGTTTTTGCACCAAATGTTTACAGCTAGTGAGTTGGGTAAGAGAATTTAGAGTAGTGTCCTTTAGGTGTGTAGTGGTTATCCCTCGAGTTTCCTGAAGATTCAACAACTTTAAAGAGTTTAGAGTAGTGTCCTTTAGGTGTGTAGCGGTCATGCCTCAAGTTTCATGAAGATTCAACAACGTTACCAAAATGCCATATCAATGTCATATGGAAACCATGTACATCAAAATATAAATCAAAAAATCAAGATGTGTACTGTTATAATAGTGTTTTCCCAATCAAGTGTGCATCTACAATCAACATTTCACAGATCCACATGCAATGTCTGTCAAACACCTTTTGTAGAGCACATCATCTAGCTCTAGACACATGCAATGCCTCATATCTTCCGCAGAAGCTCAGCCCAAACCACCACACCCCGCAAACAAGTCCAAAACATAGTCGTGAGGCTCAGTAAATGTTGCCAGCAACCACCTAGCAATATGAAAAGTAAATTAGAAACATAATGCAAACACATATATACCATAAAACTCAAAAGTATAATAATTTAGACTAATCTTACCAAAAGAACAAAGAAGACCACTCTGCCCCACCTCTAAGAATGACACCATCAATCTCAATGGGGAAGACTACATCATCTATCATGTAGCTACAATCTACTGGAAACAATATTTCGGCAATTTTCTCATCTGCCTCTCTATCACAGTGTGGCACAGGATGGCCAATACGATACCAAAGACACATGGTAAGATCAAGTACCTGCATTGAAAATAATTCAAATAATTTCATAGCTATAAAGTTTTTAGTTAGGACATAAAACTATGAAACTAAGTTTGTTATCTCACCGCCTCTCTAGTGAGTGGATGCCGATATGCCTTCTTGTTACACATGAGGGTCCATGTACGTAACATCACAAGTTCTACCCTAGCAGCATCTACAATAAAATCTCCAATATGCTCGGCCATGCACCTGGTGACTAAAAACTCCTCATCTATCAAAAACTCACGAGCCACATCCATGCACCCTGTCACTAGGCCCCTAGAAAATGTGTTCCACTTGGGAACACTCATGCACTCTACAAAAGTGAATGTTGCTATGTAAGCATACAACCATACTTAGCTGTAGGTATTACCCCAAAGAAAATTTACTTACCCAATGGAATAATTCCGATACCATCCACAAGTAAACTTGTAGGAAAATCCGCAAAGGTAATCTTAGCCACCTCACGACAAGGCACACTATCTTTGCTAAATAAATTGTTATTTTGTGTCACAAGAAAATTGTTGATGCTACAAGAAAACCAAACATTAGTCATGTTCAAAATCATAAAACAATGCAAGAAGATAATGCAAAGAAGTAAGCATTATGGAAATACACCTATCAAGGGCAAACTTATCAATTTGTGATATATCCACAAGAAAAACATCCACAACGGTTTGGTAATGGAACCCTACAAGCATTAATCAAATTAGATTTTAATTAGGAACTATGAAAGAAAAATTTGCTAACAATTTTATTAATCTTACCAACCAATCATGTGATCGGCCTTCTCTCCCAAGCCTCTCGCCTTGGAAGTGAGGACTCTGTAACAAACGAAGTTGTGTGTGCTAATGAGGATGTAGTGGGTACATTAGAAGAGGGTGTCATATGGGGTATTGTGGTTGTCAAAGAGAACATGCCGAGCTCAGTAGATGGCACAATGGGAGGCATCAAAGAGGGAGTAGGTAATCTTGATGTACTTGGAGGCTCCATGTTCTCTTTACCCTTCTTGAGTACATTGCTTGCTAGTGGAGTACCTCGAGAGCCACTCTCAACGGTGTTTTGAGTAACTCCAAGTGAAACGGGAGGGAGAGACTCTTCTTGTGTCTCCTCTAAGTAATCATCACTCTCTTTTTGAAACCCTTTATTCAACAAGCATACAACACAATATCACTTAGATTAGCACTAAAGTAAGACATACAATCTCAAAAGAAAAGAGCGACAAGTGTATAGGTACTTACTCTCCCGTAATTCAAACTCTTGCTTTGGAATCACACCCAATGGATAATCCAACCACCAAGGACAAACATTGGCTTCCCATGTTGTCAAATTCCTTTCAATCAGAAAGGGAGAGAACATTGTATTCTCATCACACACATTAATCCACTCTCTAGTGAATAATAGGGATTCATTCAATTCATGCATCTCAACACATTGTATAAACCATCTACAAAATTTTAAGGCATCAAAAACTTTGAAAAGCACATACACACAATACTATAACAAATGACACATAATCCAAAAAAAAATGCCAGAGTCTCCTTTGTATGGAGTACACTTTTTCAAAATAGACCATAAACCCTGTCTTGGGCTCCCACAAGGGATTTAAGTGTTTTCAACATTGGATTTTTACACGCCCGTATTGTAAAAAAAAACCATCCACCCCATATTGGGCTTCCACAGGGAATTTAAGGTTTTTTTGTAAACAGAAAATGATATGTAACCAATCTCAATACGACCCACTTTCACCTAACAATGGCAAAAAAATGAAATGCTCTTATCTTGCAAAGAGTGCAAGTGAAAGATGCTAACCTGTAAATCACTCTCTTAGCCAAAAACACAAGCTCCGACATCTTCTCACTAGAGTCGGGAGATTTCACCGCATCCATTAGAAAAATAAAAGCCTGCACACATAGAAAAACTCGAAAAACATACTCATCTTGATTTTCTGTAAATTAAAACATGTCTATATTCTATTCAAAACAACGGTGAAATATCTACCTACAAAATATGATTTTTCATGCTAATCTTGTAGAGTAAATCAAAAGAATTTGGAAGTGGTGGACCATCTACTTGGTGCCTTTCAATCATAAGTGTAGCTTCCCCATGCAAGTGAGCCCAATAAGTCTCCTTTTTCATTAGACTTAGTGAGGCTCATTAGGTGGAAAATTATCTTCTTTCTACGAGCAGAAAAGACAACATATCACTCAATCATATAGCAAATCATAATGGATCAAACACAATTACAAATGAGAAACTAATCGCTACAATACCTCTCACAAGTGATTCTAGAGCTTGTCAAACAATAGAGATTATCTCTAGTGATCTTTAGCATTCCAGGTCCATCCCACTTAATGCTAAAAAGCAACTTGAAGAGATCATCACCATTAAGAGGATTAGTGATTGATAGGTACTTGTAGCCCCTATCTTTCAACCATTCCTCTTCTACCTTTGTGGCCTTGTCAAGTCTCTTCTTCTTCCTCAACATCATTTAGTCCAAGAGCATCTAGCTTTGCTCTTTCTTTGGACATAAATGTAGTGAACTCATCCTAATACAAAACAATGTATTGAAACCACAATAAAATTTAGCAGTAATTACCCAACATGTAGAGTAGGTATCACCTTCCACACAAGTTGTGATATCAATCCACATGGAGTATTGTACCATGGTGTAGCACCATGGTAATACCGTGCCTCAACAGTCATCTCCACTCTAGCCCATTATCTGATATTGAGTGTCAATTTTTGAACGATAGACTCTTTATTTGCCATGCAAAATCTTTGAAACATGTACACTTCATGAGTGATGTTTGGCATGACACGTGCCCTAGAAATGTTGCAGCAAAATATAAAACAAATAGTTAAACACAAACATTGTTAGCAAAAAATGAGAGCCAACATGCAATTAGTAAACTTACGCATTGGAAGTATCAAGTGCAAGAAGCAACTCTGCTTCTTTTTCTCTAGACAACTCAAGGAATTGGCAATGAACACTAACATGGTATTGACCATTGTCCGAATACTCTACCGTAAAAACAATAATCACAATTTATATAAATGAAGCTTTATAGAAAAGGCAAAAGGTCTCACTTTCTTTGATTCTTTTCCACCATGTTTTAAGCATGTGGTTGCCATCCCATACCATAAATTTCTTTCCTTTGAGCTCCTGCCACTCTCTACCAAGTGCTCTCTCAAAAATCAACATTTTTTTCCCGCCAAAGTGGTCCTCATTCCTCCATATCTGCAGTGGTCACGGGAATGGTATCTCCTCTAGAATCCCCGACGGACACAAGAAAATGCCCCATAGTTTCTAAATACCTAGCAAAATCAAAAGAGGAAATGAGCCATTCTACATCATCTCTAGCAAATGTTACAGCCTCATGCACCATGAGACGGCAAACTGGAACAGGAGGAGGCAATGTCTTCTTCTTGACATAAAACTGACTTAGAACATCTTTCATCAAGCCAAGAAAAATTTGCATGCCTAGGTGTTTGAAATGCTTATTCTCATCATCCCCTTCATGATCACTATCTTCTTCATTGTCACGAGGTTCTTCAATGTGAACATTGGTCTCTACATAAATAAAACACACAAACATTTAATTGTCCAAAAACGTATACAATTAGGATTAGATAGTCCAAGGTATTTAAATTACAAAAAATTTACCAGAGTTTCCTTTGCACAGAGATAACTTTTTTTTAAAAATACCACACACCCTAAATAGGGCTCTCACATGAGATTTAAGGACCTTTTCTCAAACATAAACAAAAACTATTAATGGTATGTATACAAAAAATTATACACCCTTTCTTAATCATATACATTGTTGAGCACAACCAAACTTTTTCAACAAAAATCAAACGTCCATAGAATTCAACCATCTATCATTGCAATTAAAATTATAACATACAACTATAATTTACCTGTGATCTCTACATCATCTTCGACATTGTTGGAGTCTTCATCAATCTGAGCCTCATCATCAATAAAAACACACCTTTTAAGAATCCTGTTCTTTTTACTGGGGGGAATGTCTAGATGTCAGACTTGTGATGATGCCTCCTGATCGGTAGTTCCCTTTGGTATGCTTCATGCTCACTTGGCGGTTGCTAAGAGGCAAGATTGGAGGTTTTCTTTTCTTGCAATCCCTCTTTGGTTCCATTATCTACAAAACATATATTATGTAGTTTTTAGTTCATATAAGACCAATAATTTGAAGTTAGGTACATATCAAATAAATTAGACTACCCACAACTTGAAAAATATACTTTAGAATGCAGATTATAGTAAGTAACATAGTATACCATATGATATATAATAAATAGTGTATAAAATTATCTGTAAGTACACAATATATAGTACTATAGTACATAAAACGTACCTTGTGTTATATATATCATATCTATTCTACGGAGTATTCTATCGTAGAACTATATTAGATATATATACTCTATATATATTATCTACAATATACTATGTATTCTACATACTTTATATTATATGTATACTTATAATATTATATAACCGATATTATCCGCGCAGGCGGATTATGGGGGAGCTCTGTCTCCCCATTTTTTTTTGCCGATCATGGAGCCTAATGAGGGAATTCCTTGATGATATGCGTTTGAACGAACATCAGAAATGCTAAAATTGTTGAATTTCATCTACTATAAGCCCAAAAAATGCAAAAAAGGGGGGGACAAAGCCCCCTTTAGAGCATTGTTTGGGCTTATAACAGATGAAATTCAACAATTTTAGCATTTCTCAACACATTTCAACATTCTCAATATGCTTGAATCTTCAAGACAGTCCGCCCATAGGCCGGAAATGAAAAAAAAAGGGCCCCCCATCATGCGTACGCGCGGATAACAGGGGGGACTTTGCCTCCCCCTTTTTTGCATTTTTTGGTCTTAGAGCAGATGAACATCAACAATTTTAGCATTTCTCAACACATTTCAACATTCTCCATATGCTTAACCACAAACATCTAGTACCTACTCTCGTCGCTTGAAGCTTTTAGACACTCCGCCGCCCACAGCATTTCCAACGGGCTGTGGACGGCGGACTGAGTAAAAGCTTCAAGCGATGGGAGATATGAGAGATAGAGAGAGGACACCATAGCTTTGTGCAATGGAGCGTATCTGTTCTATGCGAGTAGCGGGCTGAACACCTGTTGAGCGCGAGTAGCAACGAGGAAGAAGAGCTCCCAAGGCGAGCAGGTGAATGAACTCAGTAATGGAAAAAACTTCAACCCTAAGAGCCAGTCCATACTATGCCCATACAAAAACAATGTTAGTTCAGTGCTACTCATATAGTAGCAATTATAGTAATTATATGTATAATATATAGTATATAATATATAACTACGTTATGTATATTAATATATATAGTATATAATATAATATACGTTTACTAGTTAATATATAGTTTATAATCTATATGTTATGTACATTATATAGTATATAATATATTATAGGTATAGTAGTTACTATAATGTATGTAATATATAGATATTGTATATTATAAAGTATATAATATAGTATACGTATATTGGTATATGATAAATAATGTTACATAGTATATACAATAAATGATAGTATTATATAATCTCATAATACATTATACGTTCAAGATAATATGTTATAATAACATACAATCTGAATTGTTAAGTATATATTACGAACATAGTAATATTTTATTAGTATATTGTATCTTATATTATAGATCCGTATAAATATTCACTCGGTCCCGCCCTGCACAGAACACAATCGTTTGTCATCAAATTTTTTCCTAAACACTCATTATTTTTTGGACGCAAATAAGAATTTAAATTAAAATATTTAGAGGCCATTTGCACAGAATGAATTCAAGCCTTCAAGAGCTTGAGACAAAAGGACAGTTTCCCACTGTTTCTCTATTTAGAGGCCATTTGAACAGAGGGAATTCAAGCCTTCAAGAGATTGAGACAAAAGGACTGTTTCCCACTGTTTCTCCAGGTGGTTTCTGAAACCTCTTCCTCTCCTTTAGGGGAGCCCTACAGGTCCAATCATGCAAGCAGTAACCTATAAAATCATTGAGCTTCAAGTTTCAAAATCTCATCCAAAATATGCAAAGCAAAGAAGCTAAATTCTTCTCAAATCTTCTCACTAGATTCTTTGAACACGTCAAGCCTCGAGCAACAAAAGCTTCGACTTCAAGCGTTGAGCATCACTCCTCAAGATTCACAAAAAATTCAAGCAAGACTTCAAGAGCTTCAAGGTAACAATCAAATTTTGACGATACAAAGAAAAGCATGTCCGACAGCAAGCATTCAAAGGAGATGTCTAGCTTTAAGAACAAGATTTCTTTGTTGGAATTAGGGTTGCAGAGAAACGCGCAAAGCTTGGAGAAGACGAAGGAAGCTCAAGGCACACAACTGAGAGTATATTACTAAGTGTGCAATGGAAACATAGATAACCCTAGAGTGATGGGATTATATACAATGCACGGGGGAAAAAACCTCCTAAAGAGGGAAAAAATGCCCCGGTAGTCCTAGTGTGTTCACACACATCACTACCACATGTATATGGTAAATAATCCCCCCTGGAGTGATGTGGTGGACGAGATCCAGCACATGAGTAAAGGGAAGTGCCATGCTCTGAGGAAATGATCAGTCCACAAAGGGGAGTAGGACCAAAGCTTTGCGGAAAGCTTTGAGCTTCTCATGAGAAAATGCCTTTGTGAAAATATCTGCAAGGTTGTCCTTTGTTAGAACATAAGCCAAGCTGATCTCTCCTGCTGAGAGCCTCTCCCTGACATAGTGGTAATGCACCTCAATGTGCTTTGTGCGAGCATGAAAAACTGGGTTCCTTGCAACTGCCAATGTGCTCTAACTGTCAGTGTAGAAGTGTCCTGTCCAACACCCAAATTAGCCATAAGGCGTTTGAGCCATACACACTCAACCGTAGCTGTGAAGACTGCCCTGTACTCAGCCTCACAACTCGAAGTGGCCACAGTAGGTTTCTTCTTGCTCAACCATGATATACATGAACTGCCAAGCATGAAACAAAAACCACTTGTGGACACTCGCGTGTCAAAACAACCAGCCCAATCTGAGTCCGAAAAAGCATGTAAGTCTGGCGGCAATGATCCCCCCTTGGGATAAAACAAGCCAAGATGTAAAGTGCCACTAAGGTAGCGCAAAATCCTCTTGACAGCCTGCCAATGCTTAGAGCCTGGGCTATGCATAAATTTGCTGACCTGTGAGACTGCAAACTGAATATCCGGCCTCGTGTTGCATACATAAATGAGGCAGCCAACAGCAGTTTGGTAAAGAGTGACATCAACAGGATCGCCAGCATCATGTAGACTCAACTTCCAACCTGTTTCCATGGGAGTGGCAATAGGTTTGCAATCCTCAAGTCCAAACTTACATAGCAATGTCTCTATGTAACTTTTTTGACACAAGGCAATACCACCATCACACTGCTTAAACTGAATACCCAAGTAATGATGCAACAGCCCCAAATCTTTCATCTTGAAAGTAGCATTCAAATCAGCCTTAAATTCAGCAATATGTCTCTCATTTGGTCCAGTGATCAGCAAATCATCAACATAAAGAACCACGATGAGAAATACATCACCCTCACGCTTTACATACAATGTGCTTTCTGTTGGACTGTTACGAAAGCCTTGTTTGACCAAATGAGTGTCAGCTTTCTCATACCAAGCACGAGGAGATTGCTTCAACCCATACAAAGCCTTGTTACATTTGCACACTTTGTCCTCTTGTCCTTTTATGACAAAACCGCGAGGCTGCGTTACATAAACTTCCTCAAATATGTTACCATTCAAGAAAGAAGTAACAATGTCTGATTGATGTACATCCCAACCAAAATGAGCTTCCAATGCACATAGAAAACGCACAGTAGTCATACGACAAGTGGGAGAAAAAGTCTCTTCATAATCTATGCCTTTTTGCTGTGCATAACCCTTTGCAACAAGTCGAGCCTTATGGCGATCGATCTCACCATCCGGCTAGCATTTCAACTTGTAAACCCACTTTGTACCAATGGACTTTCTGCCCGGAGGCAAATCACATAAAGTCCATGTGTCATTTTCTATAAGTGCATCATATTCTGATTGCATGGCAACCATCCAATTTTTTGAATTTTGTGCTTCATCAAAAGACAGAGGTTCCTCAACATCATGTAAACTAGACACAGCCAAAGCATAACAATTTGATGCATAAGATGCATGGCAAGAGCCTGAACGAGTACAACTAGACAAAGGTGCATCCAATTTACTATCACGTAATGTATGCACCATCCATTTTGGCATACCTCTAGCCTGCTCATTTTCATCCCTTTCCTAATCAAGTACATCATGTACATCTGCATCAGTAATAGGTTGATCTATAACATTTTCTAAAACCTTCATAGGCTGTACATTTGTAGTGGAACGAGCATTTACAGTGGAATCACCCTCTTTCTTCGTAGCCTCTTTGGCCTTCAACTTAGGACACTTCTTAATCAAGTGATCATTAGCTTCACAATAATGGCAACGCATCTTCTTTTTTCCCTTATCACTAGAATTTGCCAGACAAAGTGCTGCCAACAGAAGCATTGGGAACAACAGTTTTTCCACTCGAAGAACCATAAGAAGTGGCTGCATTGTTGTTACCACCCTTTCTTTGAGAAGCAATAAAAGCCTATTCAATTGCACGCTATCTAGTCCTATTTTTTCTAGAAAGTGACTCTTGCATAATGCATCAAAATTGACAACTTCAGGATTTCCTTGGGTCATAAGTCTCCAAGTACTAGCAAAAGTCTAGTAAGAATCTGGTAAGGCATCAAGAATAGTCTGCACAAGGGAACTATCTTAAATGACTTCACCTGCAAAAAATAAGTTGCTCATTGATATCCTTGACACCATCAAGGAAAGTTTCCATATCATCTTCCTCATGCATAATCTTTGATTCCAGCTCTTTATGCAGCAAAGCAATTTTAGCCTCATTGCGACTTGCATAAAGACCAGCTAAAATATCCCAAGCCTGTTTTGTAGATTTTGTTGAACGAATGTGAGGAACAATGGTGCACTTCATAGACAATGCAATCAATGCATGAGCCTGTGCATCTTTTATATCTCAACGGGATTGTTCTGCCATAGGCAAAAAAACTCTAATAGCAGCAAGACTTGCCACATCCTCAACATCGCGTGCATCCTTAGAACCATGACATACATCAATGCCCTGCACAATATTCCAGATTCCCTTTGACACAAGAACATGCTGCATCATGTAAGCCCACATAGGGTAATTGTCCCCATCTAATCTGTCCTTAGCAACAAACATCTTGAACACATCTGCGTTGTTGTCAGCCATGGTAAATGTTGCACCTGATGTGAAAAATGCCTGAAAAGAGGAGAAATGAAGCGGGAACAACACGTGCTATATAGAACAAACCGTAGAAGAGTGTAAGGCACTTGTTATATAGAAAACAACACTGAGAAAAATTTTGCACAAAATGACGAAATAGCCTGTGCAGTACTGCCTTTAGTGGAAACGGAGGCCGAAATGAGCCCGAATCAGAAATCTGAGCAGACTAAGCTCTATGAGTCATCCCAAAAATTTTGTTGACCTGTGAACGCTTGCCAAAGCTCACTGAAACCACAGAAAGTGAGCAAGTGTGTGCTAGAGCAGCTGATGATAAGCCTGAGCGGATGCAACCTGCTTTGATACCAATTGTTGGAATTAGGGTTGTAGAGAAATGCACACAGCTTGGAGAAGACGAAGGAAGATCAAGGCACACAATAGAGAGTGTTGTACTTAGTGTTCAATGGAAATATATATAGACCTAGAGTGATGAGCGCATATACAATGCACGGGGAAAAAAACCTCCTAGAGAGGGAAAAAATGCCCCGACAGTCCTAGTGTGTTCACTCACATCACTATCACATATATATGGTAACATTTTTCTCTCTCATTCTCCCTACATTCCTTGTAATTGAAAAAGCTTCAATGTTGCATTTTGAGAACAATTCAATTGAAATATATGCAATCACCTATCACATAAGAGGATATTGCATCTTGTAAAGAGGATAGAGACTGGCATTAGCTCAAGATAATTGCTAAGACACCTCTATTGGCACTATGGAAGAAAAAGGGATTGAAAAATTAAATGGGGAAGGGTTCCATTCGTGGTAGACTAAACTGCAATCTCATGCATAAGCAATTATGGTACGTTGTCAACCACGCACATTTGAATCATCCATAGCTAAAGGCACACTGATCAAAGCACAGATTGGACAACTTCAAGCTAGAGATGAACAAGCTCTAAGTAAAATTATTACCTTGCTACATGATAATTATGTGCACATTAAAAAAAATGAGCATCATTTGCCTTAAAATGAACCTTTACAAATTGATGATGAATCAATGGAAGGAAATTTCAAGCCTTGTCAGTGATTTAATGAGCATCATTACCCAATTAACTTATATTGAGTATTAGATCCCCAAACAAGATAAGGTTGTTGTGCTCTTAAGCGTTGTTCTAGAAAAGTCTGACAACATAGTCACAATCGTACAATAGAAGGAACCAACACCTACATTGCAACAAGTCATAAATGCCTTAATTGAAGAAGAAAATAAGCAAGCAAAAAAGACATCAGCAAATGGAGGAGTTTACATTGCATCATCATCTAGGAATACACCTTCATTAACTAGGACCAGAAATGAAAAGTGTCACAAATGTGGAAAACCATGGCATTTCTTGAAAGATTGCTATAAACAAGTATTGCGGCATCAAAGGAAATCCACCATCAAAATGCCCAAGTAACAGTAGTAGAAGCAACAGTAGAGAAAAATCCAAAATCAACCTTGCAGAGAACGACAACAAAGATGAAGATGATGTGAAAGTCAACTATCTACATTTTTGTACCACCCCTACTCTCTTTTGTGAATATACTGATGTTTTGTAGATATGTATGGTCTTCCACATTATTTGTTTGAGGGCAGGATTCCTAAGCCCGTGTGACACCATAATTGTTGAGACCTTTTTTGTTTGTGTGACTACCCCAATCTGTGTGACTACTAGCCTGTGTGGCATTGAGTCTTGATCTAACTTTCTTCAGTATAGGCCATGCCCAAGGGAAGGATTGTTGGGTGGGCACATCCTAAGCATAGTCTTAATATTTGGTGAGGACATCTCCTACTTGTAAAGTCTTATGTTAAAGATAAGATTTTTGTATACTAGATATTATCTTTGTATGCCTTCATGAAAGTCAAAGGCCAATCCGGAGAGATATTTATCCTTATAAGTAAATTCTTTGATATACATATCCTATCCTATGTTAAAGGTATTGTTGTACACAAGCCCCTTAAGATCAACTGCATCCACTCCCAACAAGTAAGAGTATATTATTATCCCCTTTATCCCTAAGAGGATTTAAAAAAAATAAATTTTATATTAGTACCCTCTCAATAGTGTTATGGTTTTGTTGCATCAAAATCATCTCAACTTGACATGATCCAATGTGTGGAGAATAAATGGGTGTAGTATTTGTGCGATGATAGGGTTCATTGAGTGCATACATAGGTGTTGGATGATTCAAATGCTTACTCATAGCACCGAGATGTGTGATTCTTGATAAGGAAGTGGCTAGCGCTACATATGTGTCCAAAGAATGATGTCTTTCTCATCATATATATTACTTTGTTGTATCAATAACTAAGGGTTTGATTGCACCCATGTGATGAACCTTCCCCAAGTTAATGTAAAATTTAGGTGTTCAATATCTAGTACAAGTGCATGCCTCTATTCAAGATTACTTTGCTAGCAAGGAGATCCATTAATTACTAAACAAGACCACTTACAATAGAGGATGTCTCATATGTAGCAAATCATCTGAGTGTACACTTGTACATATTGTCTTTATGTGAAAGAACATTAAATCTTGCAATCATGTTGTCGCTGACATCTTTTCTCATTTGTAAATTCTCTCGTAAATCAATCTTCTTCAAGAGTTACATTTTTTTGTAACAAGACATAAAACAAGTGGAGAGAGAGAGAGAGAGAGAGAGAGAGAGAGAGAGAGAGAGAGAGAGAGAGAGAGAGAGAGAGAGAGAGAGAGAGAGAGAGAGAGAGAGAGAGAGAGAGAGAGAGAGAGAGAGAGAGAGAGAGAGAGAGAGAGAGAGAGAGAGAGGGGGGGGGGGGGGGGGGGGGGAGAGAGAGAGGGGAAGAAAAAGAAGAAGAAGAAGATAGTTTTAATGTGGAGAAAACTATTGAAAAGATTTCAAAGATTTATTGGATTATATTTGAACTCCTGACCTGCTATTCAAGAAATAAATGGCATGAAAGAGAGAGAGAGAGAGAGAGAGAGAGAGAGAGAGAGAGAGAGAGAGAGAGAGAGAGAGAGAGAGAGAGAGAGAGAGAGAGAGAGAGAGAGAGAGAGAGAGAGAGAGAGAGAGAGAGAAGGGGGGAGGGATATATTAACTTCATTAGAAGCCCCATGTGGCACTCCATGAGACAAAATTGATTAGTACATTGAATGATAATTTGATTTGCACAATAGGGGTAACAAAAAATTTCCAAAAGCTTACAGCAAAATGAAGTTTCTTGTTCCAAATTAAATCCATGTAGTCCAAAACAAGGGTTCACTCTCCACAAGTCTAGCATGTCGCTTGTTTACAGCTTGTTTAGAGTTTATCTCTTATTTATACGCAAATCCTTCTGAAGATTTTCCTTTCTTCGTCCTTGTATAAATATCAGTATGAGTTGGGACTGAGGTGGTAATTCTTCCACAGGGAAAAATTTTACGTAGCATTTCAACCTTAAGGCTTCCTTTCTAACGGATTATCCCTCTTTCTGCCTGAACTTATGGATTTGTGAGATTGTATTATGAGATTTCCTTCTTTGAGAAAACTCGTCAAATACCTCTTCCATTGATTCAAAATCTCTACATTCAACAGAGTCGAACCAAGTGATGGCATCCCTACCAAATCATGTGCCATCAGTTCTGACGTTATCACTCTCCCTACATTATCTCGGTGAATTGGCTCGTATTCTCGTTCTTACTTAGAAAAAAAAGGTTTCTTGTTATAGACTGTGATGGAAATGGTATATTAATTATGAGGGTAGCGGAATTTAGAGAAAGTAATTTTGTGAGCATAGCGGGTGAACTTAATCGATGATAGCAACATAAACATAGCATTTACTTAACTTGGCATGAACAATACTTTTTCAAGAGAGAGAGTTTAGAGAACATGACAACAATTGAGGACTGGATTTATGTGGAGCCGGTCCCCCTCCAATAGGCATTTTTATTATAGTTTCTCCCGTCAAGAGAGACTTGGTACAATACAATATTTGTGTTCCTTGTGACCCAGGTGATGCAATGAATATGGAAAGCTTCATGCATCACGAGCATAGCATAAACTATGTGGAAAGCATTAACTATCCCAAGCCTCAGTCCCAAGACCTCAAACACCTTCAAAGGTGGAGACAGCTAGCAGTGAATGAGGGTAGGGAAGAGGAAGAAGAAACATTTCATAGGAGAAAGAATTAGTTCCTCACTTATCATCACTCTTCTTGCTAGCATACATAATAGCATAGTAATGAAGATGGCAAGATTAAGCATTGAAGCATGGTGTTACCATATACATGTGGTAGTGATGTGTGTGAACACACTAGGACCGCCGGGGCATTTTTTCCCTCTTTAGGAGGTTTTTTTCCCCATGCATTGTATATACGCCCATCCCTCTAGGGCTATCTATCTTTCCATTGCACACTAAGTAACACACTCTCTCTATGGTGTGCCTTGAGCTTCCTTTGTCTTCTCCAAGCTCTGTGTGTTTCTCTGCAACCCTAATTCCAACAATTGGTATTAGAGCAGGTCACGTCCTTCCGGGCTTAGTCGCCAGCCGGTCCAGCACACGCCTGCTCACCTTCTCCGATTTCAGTGAGCTTTGGCGAGCGTTCGCAGGTCCACAAAATTTTTGGGTAAGCTCGAAGAGCTTGGTCTGCTCAGAATTTTGATTTGGGCTCATTTCGGCCTCCGTTTCCACTACATGCAGTACTGCACAGGCTATTTCGTCATTTTGTGCAGAATTTCTATCAGTGTCGTTTTCTGCATAACAAGTGCCTTACAGTCTTCTACGGTTTGTGCTATATAGCATAGGTTGTTCCCGCTCGGTTTCTCCTATTTTCGGGCAGTTTTCACATCAGGTGTAGCATTTACCATGGCTGACAACAACAACACAGATGTGTTCAAGATGTTTCCTGCTGAGGACAGCTTGGATGGGGACAACTACCCTATGTGGGCTTATATGATGCAACATGTTCTTGTGTCAAAGGGTGTCTCGAACATTGTGCAGGGCATTGATGTACGTCCCGGTTCTGAGGATGTAGGCGATGTTGAGGATGTTGCAGGTCTTGCTGCAAGGATTGCAGCTGTTAGAGTTGTTTTGCCTACGGTAGAACAAGCTCGTTGGGATGTTAAGGGTGGGCAGGCTCATGCATTGATTGCGTTGTCTGTGAAGCGCACCATTGTTCCTCACATCCGTTCTGCAAAATCTGCAAAACAGGCTTTGGATATTCTAGCAGGTCTTTATGCAAGCCGCAATGAGGCTAAAATTGCTTTGCTGCGTAAAGAGCTGGAGTCGAAGATTATGCATGAGGAAGATGATATGGACACTTTCCTTGCTAGTGTCAAGGATATCAATGAGCAGCTTATTTCTGCAGGTGAAGTCATTTCAGACAGTTCACTTGTGCAGACGGTTCTTGATGCCTTACCAGATTCCTACCAGACATTTGCTAGTACTTGGAGACTGATGACCCAAGGAAATCCTGAAGTTGTCAAGTTTGATGCATTATGCACATTGTTGTTGCAAGAGTCACTTTCTAGAAAAAACACAACTAGGCAGCGTGCAGTTGAAAAGGCCTTTATTGCTTCTCAAAGAAAGAGTGGTAACAGTAATGCATCCACTTCTTATGGTTCTGCTGCGAGTGGCAAAAATTATGTTCCTAATGCTTTTGCTGGGAGTACTTCATCTGGCAATTCTGGTGATAAGGGCAAAAAGAAGATGCATTGCCATTATTGTAAAGCCAATGATCACTTGATCAAGTCGTGTCCTAAGTTGAAGGCCAAAGAGGCTAAGAAGAAAGAGGGTGGTTCCACTGCAAATGCTGGTTCCACTACAAATGCAGCCATTGTTGAGTCTTCTGTGAAAGGAGACCGTGTTGTTGATGTTGATGCAGAATGGGCTTTTAGCGCAGAGTGCACTTACAATCCTGTTGTCCATGATGCATGCTTGTCAGTTGCTACAGATTCACATGTGTGGTATTTCGACAGTGGTGCTACAAAGCACATTACCTCACATCGTGAATTGTTTACCTCTCTCGAGTCTGTCCCTTATGGGAATTCAGTCACTTGTGCCAACAACGCCTCTTATCTAGTTCAGGGAGTTGGAAAGATTGTGCTCACTGCTGCTAATGGTAGTTCCTTCACACTTGTTGATGCACTTTATGTACCTGGGATCAAGAAGAATCTCTTATCTGTATCCGCACTTGCTAGACTTGGACTTGTAGTCAAATTTGTGGATGATAGATGTACAGTTCATGATCTCAGTTTTGGTGATGAAATTGTTGCATCTGGGCTTCTGTGCCGTGGGTTGTATAAGCTCACTTTATATGACAAGTGTGGACAAAATTTTGCAAATGCTGTTGCAGATTCAAGGGCTATTTCAGATGCAAAACTTTGGCATGCACGTTTTGGTCATCTGAAGTTTGCCAGTTTGCTGCGTTTGCAGAAATCTGATATGGTTGCTTCTTTGCCGCCTCTTGAAGCACCTGTCAAACATGTTTGTGAAGGCTGTATTTTGGGTAAGATGCAACGTTCTAAGTTTCCAAAGGATGGTTCAGTTCGGGCCACATGCAGGTTGCAGCTTGTGCATAGTGATGTTTGTGGGCCCATGCAAACTCCGTCCTTGGGCAATTACCTGTACTTCGTGACTTTCATTGATGTTACTCCAGGCATGCATGGGTATTTCCGCTTAAAGAGAAGTCCGAAGTCTTTATGTGCTTCAAACAATTTCTGGCTATGGCTGAAAATGTCTCGAAATGTACTATGGGCACCCTCCGTTCAGATCGAGGGGGGGAGTATATGTCTCATGAATTTAATGCATTTCTGGCTAGTCGTGGGATAAAACACCAATGTAGAGTGCCTTATACACCTCAGTAAAATGGTGTTGCTGAGAGGAAAAACAGGTCACTGATGCAAATGGCACGATATATGGTCAAAAGTCAAGCTTTATCGCATTCTTTTTGGCTTGAGGCCATCATGTGTGCCACTTATGTACTTAACAGGTGTCCTACGAAAGCTTTGCAGTCTATTACTCCATATGAAGCATGGCATGATAGAAAACCTTCTATTGAGCACATGCGTGTTTTTGGCTGTTTGGCATATGCTTTGGTGCCACAAGTGTAGCGCAGAAAATTGGATGATAAGGCTGTCAAATGTATTTTTGTTGGTTATAGTGCTGAAAGCAAAGGTTACAGGTTGTATCATCAGCAAACAAAACGTATTCTGGTTTCTCGGGATGTAGTGTTTGTGGAAGATTCTGTTCAGCGCTCGCTTTCATATACTAGAGACAGTACTGTAAGCTCACAGGACATTTATGACACTTTGTTACCTCTTTTCAGTGGCGGAAATACGAATGTAAGTTCCAATGAGGAAAATGTACAGCCTATGGGGGTTTCTAAAAATGTTTTAGATCAGCCTATTACTGATGCAGATGTACATGATGTACTTGATGAGGAAAGGGCTGAAAATGAGCAGGCGAGAGGTATGCCAAAATGGTTGGTGCACACTTTGCGTGACAGTAAATTGGATGCACCTTTGTCTAGTCGTACTCGTTCAGGCTCTCGCCATGCATCTTATGCATCAAATTGTTATGCTTTGGCTGTGTCTAGTTTACATGATGTTGAGGAACCTCTGTCTTTTGATGAAGCACAGAATTCAAAAAATTGGATGGCTGCCATGCCATTGGTACAAAGTGGGTTTACAAGTTGAAACACAAACCGGATGGTGAGATCGATTGCCATAAGGCTCGACTTGTTGCAAAGGGTTATGCACAGCAAAAAGGCATAGATTATGAAGAGACTTTTTCTCCCACTTGTCGTATGACTACTGTGCGTTTTCTATGTGCATTGGCAGCTCATTTTGGTTGGGATGTACATCAATCAGACATTGTTACTGCTTTCTTGAATGGTGACATATTTGAGGAAGTTTATGTAACGCAGCCTCGCGGTTTTGTCATAAAAGGACAAGAGGACAAAGTGTGCAAATGTAACAAGGCTTTGTATGGGTTGAAGCAATCTCCTCGTGCTTGGTATGAGAAAGCTGACACTCATTTGGTCAAACAAGGCTTTCGTAACAGTCCAACAGAAAGCACATTGTATGTAAAGCGGGGTGATGTATTTCTCATCGTGGTTCTTTATGTTGATGATTTGCTGATCACTGGACCAAATGAGAGACATATTGCTGAATTTAAGGCTGATTTGAATGCTACTTTCAAGATGAAAGATTTGGGGCTGTTGCATCATTACTTGGGTATACAGTTTAAGCAGTGTGATGGTGGTATTGCCTTGTGTCAGAAAAGTTACATAGAGACATTGCTATCTAAGTTTGGACTTGAGGATTGCAAACCTATTGCCACTCCCATGGAAACAGGTTTGAAGTTGAGTCTACATGATGCTGGCGATCCTGCTGATGTCACTCTTTACCAAACTGCTGTTGGCTGCCTCATTTATGTATGCAACACGAGGCCGGATATTCAGTTTGCAGTCTCACAGGTCAGCAAATTTATGCATAGCCCAGGGTCTAAGCATTGGCAGGCTGTCAAGAGGATTTTGCACTACCTTAGTGGCACTTTACATTTTGGCTTGTTTTATCCCAAGGGGGGATCATTGCCGCCAGACTTACATGCTTTTTCGGACTCAGATTGGGCTGGTTGTTTTGACACGTGAGTGTCCACAAGTGATTTTTGTTTCATGCTTGGTAGTTCATGTATATCATGGTTGAGCAAGAAGCAACCTACTGTGGCCACTTCGAGTTGTGAGGCTGAGTACAGGGCAGTCTTCACAGCTACGGTTGAGTGTGTATGGCTCAGACGCCTTATGGCTGATTTGGGTGTTGGACAGGACACTGCCAACACTATCTACACTGACAGTCAGAGCGCATTGGCAGTTGCGAGGAACCCAGTTTTTCATGCTCGCACAAAGCACATTGAGGTGCATTACCACTATGTCAGGGAGAGGCTCTCAGCAAGGGAGATCAGTTTGGCTTATGTGCCAACACAGGACAACCTTGCAGATCTTTTCACAAAGGCATTGTCTCGTGAGAAGCTTGAAGCTTTCCGCAAAGCTTTGGGCTTACTCCCCTTTGTGGACTGATCCTGTCCTCAGGGCATGGCACTTCCCTTTACTCATGTGCCAGCTCTCGTTCACCGCATCACTCCAGGGGGGATTTGTTACCATATACATGTGGTAGTGATGTGTGTGAACACACTAGGACCGCCGGGGCATTTTTTCCCTCTTTAGGAGGTTTTTTCCCCCGTGCATTGTATATACGCCCATCACTCTAGGGCTATCTATCTTTCCATTGCAAACTAAGTGACACACTCTCTCTATTGTGTGCCTTGAGCTTCCTTTGTCTTCTCCAAGCTGTGTGTGTTTTCTCTGCAACCCTAATTCCAAAACATGGCTCTTGGTTGGATTTCCATTCCATAGCCAAGAGTATTGGTGTAGGCTCTCAACTTCTCAATACTAGCTTGGAGAAGGAGATGGAGCTCTTGCACTTTGTACTTCACACCATGAGAGTGTGTGTGAGTGTGTGTGGGAGAGTATACCCCTTAAGAAACCCCCTAGCTTGCTTGGGTCGAGACCCCCCCTTGTAGCTCATGTTTGAATCTCATTGAACCCCTACAGGCCTAGCCAATCACAAGCAAGAGTCATATCAAGCAACAAGGGTAGCCTTGGGACAAGTGCCCCCCTTTCCCCTTTGAGAGAGAGGACTTGATAAATGCTAAAAAAATTAGTTAAATTAACTAATTTTTCATTGGACCCCTTGGGAGGCCAACCAATAGGCTTTAGGCACACTATGAGGGCAACATGAAGAGGAACTTGACAAGTGTCCCTTTTTCTTTCTTTGTACCAAGCTTTCCTTGTGTGAGGGTGTGTGTGTGTTCTCTCTCATCCCCCCTCTTGTAGGGATCGCCCCCTCCTTGTAGGGATAGTTGTTGACTTTTGCACACCTTACCCCCAAGCACCTTAGTCAGTAATCGTGACAAAGCACCTCAAGCCTGGGTAGTGTTCACACAAGCATCTCAAGCTCCCTAGTCGGAAAGCACGACAAGCACCTCAAGCATCTTACTCATCAAGCACGACAAGCACCTCAAGCACCTTAGTCATCAACCACGACAAGCACCTCAAGCATCTTACTCATCAAGCACGACAAGCACCTCAAGCACCTTAGTCATCAACCACGATAAGCACCTCAAGCTTGGGTTGGGTTCCCACCTCAAGCTACCCTAGCGTACCTAAGGTCAAAGGACTTTTTAACACTAACCTTTGGAGGTCTTTAATGAATCTAACCCGAAGGTCTTTAAGCTCCATTATCTATCCTTGCTCTTTGACCGACCATCTCTCATTTGGACCCCTTTACCATTGGCTCCATGTTTAGATAGATCTGAAAGCATTCTATTTGAAAGTACATGTCTATATTCTAACCCTTGTTCCCGTTTATTCTCCCACATTGAATGATCAATTGGGTTGGTTAGATATTAGATTTTATGACATAGACTCATATGAAAACAAGTACATGACTTTGTCCATGCTTAGCTCGTTCACATGTAGAGGTGACTCTTCATTCCTCGTGCTTGTAAATCCCAATGTTTTCATGGATCTTTGCCATTCTTTCCACTCTCTTTTCATGATGTAACAGGATCCGAAAAGAGTGAGTTTAGGAGGTATCTCTCGAGTCTCCATAATCATCTTCCCTTTTGCTACATTGTTTCCATATTGAGTGTAATTATCAAGGTCTTTGACAATGAGATAGTGGTTTCCCTCCTCATCATCGTGAAGCCTATCACCATCATCAGTTACCATGAGAACTACTAATCCTCTCGCTGGCCGTTCTTCAATACATATGCATTATAGTCCTTGAACATCAGCATGCATCAGGGCTCCATGTTCATTGGTTCCCTTAAGAAAAATTGCAGTGTATTTTGGCATGTTTAAAGGTTTTTGAGAGGTGCTACCCCCCATGGTCCCTTACTGCTAACAACCTCCAAGTTGTTGGGTATCCTTCGAAAAAGGTGTCTGTATCACTACCCTCTTCTATGATTGTTGCTAAGGTATCTATCCTTACTTGGTTTACACTCTTTTCTGTTGACACTAAGCTAACCTGATCTTTGGCCACACTCTGTTCTCTTGGAATACCCCTTTTGGATCTCAAACTCATCAAATTATTTGTACAAAAAACAACTATCACCCCAACCTCTTACCTGTTGCTTTTCAAACTGGTAGAGTACTTTACAATCTCAACAGATTACCAACTTGCAAAACCCTTGGTTCCGGCTATTTGTACAAAACTTTGACTCTAAAATTCTTTGTCAAATCAATAATCCTCACTTATTACTGTATAAAAACACAAGATCCGTATATGAGAACCAAATCCTGATCTGATAAGACAAATGGAATGCTAGGATATCAATAAAGGCTTCTAGAGCAGTAGATTCTCAGTTTAAGCACTAAACCTGGTCTGTAGATATTATACGTGTATGGTGTCTAGTCCCTCAAAATTGACTCAGACTTGAACCATGCACTCTCCTTAATGTTTTAATCCACACCTAGGCTCACTTTGAAGTTCTAACCCCTGTAGATAATTTAATCTCTCCTATGTAGGCCCCTTGGTCTTGCTACTAGCTTATCCAAAATGGATCCAAATCGTGCACAACTTGGTCCTTAGGCTTGCCTTGAGATGTTTTACACTCTGGTAAGCTCTGTTGGTAGTTTTGGTCATCAAATATTTTCCTGAGACATCATACGTGTATGATGTCTATCTGGTCAAAATTGAGTGAATTTCATACGAGAGGATCTCCACCACACAAGAAACTCACTACCACTTGCAAAATGTAATTTCAACACCTAGTGTTCTAGATATGGTCAAACCAAGCAATCACTTTTCTTAAATCCGTCTCTTCGTCTCTATTAGCCTTAAATTGCTTTAAAGTCAATGGGATTTGGCCTATTTACTCCCTAGATACCCTTAAACACAATGGTTCACTCAAATGTACCTTTTATCCCGAAATTTGACCTCCCAAAAATCATATGCGTATGATGTATAAGTTGTCAGAATGCATTTCTGTTTCTTTCCTAGGTACCTATCACCACTTTTTCCCAAGAAGCTTCTCGAAAATAGTAAAAATTCCTCAATACTCATCTCATATGCCCAAATGAGATGAAACTTGGTGTATGTGCTCTATATGATATTCAAATTTTCATAATAACTAATATCTAATTCTCCTAAATGATTTTCTCATGTTCAACTGATCATTTAATATGGGAAAGTGCAAGGGGACAAAAAGCTAGAATATTGGTTAAGCTAGCAGATCGACCGCAATAGGGATCCCAAGGATGGAAAATAGGGATCCAAAGGGGGGGCCATTTGCAAAAAAGAAATGTGCAACAACGGGCTTTAGAGACCCTAAGGTTGAGCCCATTAAGACTTCCAAAATGCTAAGGTTCCAAAAATCAAAGGTTGTCCAATGGTCAAGCTTAGAAAAAATGGATGCTTTATGTGTGTACAAAAAAGTCTTCATGATTCCTACATAGGAGGGGGCGAGCCCTGTAAGTGGGGGATGAGAGAGAAACACACACACACCCTCACAAGCTTCCTTTACACAAAGGGAATGAGGGACACATGTCAGCTCCCTAGCCCAGACGCCCGCAAGGTGCACTCAAATCCTATTGGATGGCCATGGAGGTGGACCAATGAGAATTAGGCTAGAGTAAATATAGTTTGATTCATTTAAAAACACTTAATAAAAGAACCAATGAGAATTAAGCTCTCTAGAAGACTATTGGATAGTCTCCTAAGGGGTCCAATGAGCATTCAACAGCCCAATGGCTTCCCTGATTCCTATTGGCCAGGAGACAAAGGGGTCCAATGAGAGTTTAGTTGCATTAATTAATCACCTAAAGCTCTTATGAAAGGGGAAAGGGAGACACATGCTAGAACGCTATCACTTTCGCTTCTTAAATCCTATTGGCTAAGCCTGGAGAGGTCCAATGAGGTGCCATCAAGAGGATTTAGCAAGAGGGATCAACCAAGAGAGAGAGGGGGGATGATTTTTCAAAGGCATTATTCCACACACACACTCTAGCTCATGGGTGAAGGAAGAAGACTCTCTCTCCTTTTCTCAAGGTTTAATGGAAATCTTATCACCTACTCCAAGCTTGTGAGAAGGGAGGCCTACACGAGCAATTCTTGGCTTTGTGATGCAAATCCAACCAAGAGCCAAGCTTCAATGCATTCTCATCTCCTCTACCATGCTAATTACTAAGCTATGCTATGCTAATATGAGTGATTATGTGAGGAGATATAGCTTAATTTCTCTCTCTTTTGAAGTATTGTTCGTGCCTATCTAACTAGGTGTTATGCTTTTTGTTGCTCTCTCCATCCAAGCACTCTTGCTATGCTCATTAGGAATCTATTCTAATGAAATGCTCATTATGTCTATGCTATTTTCCGCTATACACAAGTTACTAGTACCATATACATGTGGTAGTGATGTGTGTGAACACACTAGGAACGCCCGAGCATTGTATATACGCCCATCACTCTAGGGCTATCCATCTTTCCATTGCACACTAAGTAACACACTCTCTATTGTGTGCCTTGATCTTCCTTCATCTTCTCCAAGCTGAGTGTGTTTCTCTGCAACCCTAATTCCAACAATTGGTATCAAAGCAGGTTGCGTCCTCCCGGGCTTAGTCTTTAGCTGCTCCAGCACACGCCTGCTCACTTTCTCCGATTTCAATGAGCTTTGGAAAGCGTTCGCAAGTCGAAATTTTTTTTAGGACGACTCGTAGAGCTTAGTTTGCTCAGATTTTTGATTCGGGCTCATTTCAGCCTCCGTTTCCACTAAAGGTAGTACTGCCTAGGCTATTTTTTCATTTTTTGCAAAATTTTTGTCAGTGCGGTTTTCTGCAAAATAGGTACCTCATAGTCTTCTACAGTTTGTGCTATATAGCACATGTTGTTCTTGCTCCATTTCTCCTATTTTCGGGCAGTTTTCACATCAGGTGCAGCATTTACCATGGCTGACAACAACACAGATGTGTTCAAGATGTTTGCTGCTGAGGACAGGTTGGATGGGGACAAGTACCCTATGTGGGCTTATATGATGCAACATATTCTTGTGTCAAAGGACATCTGGAACATTGTGCAGGGCATTGATGTACGTCCTGGTTTTGAGGATGTAGGCGATGTTTAGGATATTCCAAGTCTTGCTACAAGTATTTCTGCTATTGGAGTTGTTTGCCTACGGCAGAACAAGCTCGTTGGGATGTAAAGGAAGCGCATGCTCATGAATTGATTACGTTGTCTGTGAAGTGCACCATTGTTCCTCACATTCAGCAAAATCTGTAAAACAATCTTGGGATATTCTAGCAGATCTTTATGGGGTGCTACCATTTAACGAGCCTCGAAAAGCGAGCGAGGGATACAGAGCGAGCGAGACAAATGAGTTGGAGATATCTTGTAGTTGAAATCCTAGTAATACTCGACTACGCTTAACTTTATTTTTTTTCCATGTTTGTATACAAATTGTGTACGCTCCATTTCCTTTTTTTTCTTATTCCTCAACACCATGCAGAAAATTTACTGAGCATTTTCATTTCTAGGTTATATTTATCCCCACTCTCTCCTTAAGTTAGTACTTACCACACACTTTTTGAAGGATTGATTAGCTCCAAGAGCGTGTTACTGAAGTGAGAAGAAACCAAAGAGTCCCATAAAATTTATCATTAGTAAAATGGCCATTTTCATCCGAAGGCCAACCCATAAACTACCTATATACCTGCACAACAATCGTGACATGCTTGCCATATGTTTAAGGCATAAACATCCATTACTTCTTTGTCATTAAAACCATAAACATAAAGCTTTTCAACATAAGAAATATTATAATTACAATCTTCTACAGAGACACACATATAATCCACTCACACTTCTCATACATAGATCATGACTAGAGAGAGAGAGTGTTCAAACAGGAAAAATGATACTCTAAAATAACTAATGCACAAAAGACAACTTTCCAGTTCTCATTAAGGAAACAACAAAAAAGAATACTCTTCAAATTTCTTAGTGACTCAACACCTAAAGTTTGTTGACTAAAAGTGAGAGAATGTGGTTTGATTTGACTCATTGCAAAGAGCTTTTGACTGCAAAAAAGTACACGTAAATAACTTGGTTTGTCATTAAACATCATGATCTCCATACACCACCTAGGTTAAGTGGAAATAGAGAAAGAGGGAATAGAGGAAGGGGGGGGGGGGGGGGGGGGGGAGGTTGTTGTGGATAGCTAGTACAACAAAAGTAAGTTGCCAAAATAGGATATAGATGATAGATAAAAAGAAAAACATGCTTAAATCGCTAGCATATGTTTTCCATACAAGGCCTAAAACATCTAATTCTATATAGGATGAAGTTGATAGCTAAAAGGTGAAACTAGCTTAAGTAGCCACTAGCACACGTCTTCCATGCAAGGTTTGGAATAACTCTATATTTGAGAGAGTGGATTGATGCATAAATGCATGAACATTCGCATCCAATCCAAGAGTCCTTAAAAATACAAAGTATATATGCTTGCATGGAATATAAGTACTTGCCTTTGCATCTCGTCTCACAAAGTCCTCACATGTACACCGTGGAAATTGACTTATTGTGATGGAATATGAAATACCACCTGATTTTGATCCCTCTGACTCCAAGAAGAAAACGTGCACTTCGTTTGGGACTATTATACTCTCTCTAAGAACAGTTGCATGCATTTTATTTTCCAAGACAATCTTATCCTTGAAATCTTTGGTGAGTTTGCTTCTCCACTTGACCATTCTACCACCCCTCTTTTGTGGCCGTGTTGCACTTGCAGGAGGTTGAGATCGAAATCTTTCTATAACTGCACCTTCTTGAGAGCCATCATCCAAAACAAAGCCTGACTTTCACAATAAACTTGTCTCTTCTAAAGATAGAAACATTCCCTTTGAGATGGGCCACACCCTAGGTGCAGGACGTGGTGGAAAAATAACAGATCCATGCACATTCCAAGCATGTTGCACATTGCATATGTGACATTGGAGAAACTTAGAATGCTTGCAAATTTTGATTTACAATCTGAAAAAAGAGTTAGAATTTTGAAACTATTAGAAGCTCCAAGAATTACAAGGGAGAAATACTTGATACCTACAAGAGAAGCTGATTTTAAAGGGTAAGTCAATTTATCATTTAGAAGTATTGGAAGACATTGGTATGTCTAAATGCTAAATTCATGTTTTTGCATGTTAATTTGTGACAGTTGGTTGGTGAGAGAAATCTTTTTGGATAGGGTTGAAAGCGTGGCCATGTCCTTACTTGAATCTTCACTTGAAAGCATGGAGGAGCCACCAAAGAAGTTTTAAACTTCACCATTTGGTAAGAACTTTGTCCTTTGCATCACTTGCAAGGAACTGCTTCATGATGGAAACTCGTAGAGTTTTCCATGTCTTTGGGGATCCGCCGTTGCCACAAAGGCTAGCCCACCATTGACGAGCCAATTTTTGGAAGTGCATAGCTACATGGCGTAGCTTGGAGGACTCCATGAAGCCCTCGTCTCCAAAGGCCGCATCAAATTGTTGGATGAAGGCCAATACTTTGTTGGTAGCACCAAAGGTGCCATCATAGGTGAGAAAAGAGATACTCTTTCCTCCCTCTTTGAACTTCTTTAGCTTTTGTAACCTTCGCCATGCAAGGTAAGATTTGCGATGTCCTCCTCTCTTGTATTCTTTAAGAGAATAGCCATAGCTTTCATCCGTAGAGGAGAAAGGTGAGGAAGAAGGAGAAGAGGGTGACCTCTTTCTTGCCCTTTTCTTCCTTTGTTTCCTCTCTTCCCTTTTGGAGTGACGAGGAGAAGGACTATGGGCTAACCGTTTCCTCTTGGGAGGAGTTGGCGATCGTTTAGTCTGCCTTCTTCATGGAGCCACATCTTCGGAGGAATTTAGGGATTCATTACTTTCTTGATCTTTGGATTCCTCCTTTCATATGGGAGAGAGTCTTCTTTTGGGGGTCTCATCAAGAGGCCTCCTAAGCTCTCTCTCCTCTTGGAGAGGAAAGGAAATCCCATAAGCACGAAGTTGTTGAGTAACTTTGGCTTGCAAAGCGGGGTTGCCCCATAGCTTGTTGCAACCTAGTGGCAAGATAATTAACAAACATGGGGGCATCATCATTAGCACCTTCATGTGCAAAATCAAAGTCATCAATGTTCATTCTACTCTCTTGGTTATTGTCAACCATAATAGTTAAACTTATGTGTTTACTTAGTGTATGCTTTGGCAATTCAAAACCTTAGTTGCTACTCCTCTTAGCCTTTGAAAATAGGCACTTAAGTACCTACACCCACGACTCAAATTGGTTAATTATAGAGAGTAGTGGAGTGAGTCTTACATAGCAAAGTTGTCGAGGCTAAGCGCCTTTTGGACTTCTTATGGCTCAATAATGATAAAGCCATAGGCAAGTCTAAAAAGACTCCATTATTAAGACCAAAGCCCCCGAGGTGTGCACCGTATTCCACATAGTGGGCTCAACAAAACCGATAATAGATCCCAATCCCACTTACCCTAATTTAATTAACAAAACCAATAATAGATCCCAGTCCCACTTACCCTAATATAATTAACAAAACCAACTATTAATAGGCTACTTAAGGACCTATCTTCTTAAGTAAGAAAAGGGAAACCAAATGCTCTGATACCAATGTAATGGAAATGGTCTATGAACTTTGAGAGTAGCGGAATTAGGAAATTAGATAAAGCACGTTTGTGAGATTACTTTGTGAGCATAGCGGGTGAACTTAATTGATGGTAGCAACATAAACATGGTACTTAGTTAACTTGGTATTAACAATACTTTTGCAATAGAGAGAGTTTAGAGAACATGACAATAGTTGAGGACCGGATTCATACGGAGCCGGTCCCTCTTCCAATAGGCATTTGTGTTATAGTTTCTCCCATCTAGAGAGACTTGGTACAATACAATCTTTGTGTTCCTTCTGACCTAGGTGATGCAATGAAGATGGAAGTTTCATGCATCACAAACATAACATAAACTTTGTAGAAAGCATTAACAATCCCAAGCCTCCGTCCCAAGGCCTCAAACACCTTCAAAGGTGGAGAGAGCTAACGGGGAATGAGGGTAGGGAAGAGGAAGACGAAATATTCCATAGAAGAAAGAAATAGTTCATCACTTATCATCCCTCTTCTCGCTAGCATACATAATAGCATAGTAATGAAGATGGAGAAGATGGTAAGCATAAGCATAGAAGCATGGCTCTTGGTTGGATTTGCATTCCATAGCCAAGAGTGTTGGTGTAGGCTCTCACTTCTCACAAACTTGGAGAAGGAGGTGGAGTTTCTCAACTTTCACCAAGTGAGAATGAATCCACAAAATGAGTGTGTGTGTGTGGTGTATATCCCCCCAGCACCCCCCTTGCTTGCTTGGGGCAATTTGTAGCTTTTACACATGTTTCAAGCTCATTGGACCCCTCTCCCCCCTAGCCAATCACATGCAATATGCATTCAAGTACATGGGTAGTCTTTGGACAAGTGTCCTCCTTACCCCTTAGAGAGAGAGAGAGACCTTGAAAATATCTAAATATTTGTTGGATGGAACTAGAAGCTCATTGGACCCCTCTTTAGCCCAACCAAAAGCATTCAAGCACACCATGTGGTTAAGCATAGGGAGAGTCTGACATGTGTCCCATGTGCCCTTTGAGAAAAGAGGTGCCCTTAGGGTGAGTGGAAGGTTAAGTCAAAGATTCCCCTAGCTTTGGGACTTTCATGCATAGGAAGCTTCTCAAGCACCTTCCTCATTAAATTTATAGGGTCTCTTTTTTACTCAAGCACCTTACCCCCCCATGCATGGGAAGCTTCTCAAGCACCTTCCTCACTAAGTTTGTAGGGTCTCTTTTTGACTCAAGCACCTTAACCCCCATGCATGGGAAGCTTCTCAAGCACCTTCCTCATTAAGTTTGTAGGGTCTTTTTTTGACTCAAGCACCTTACCCCCCATTAATTATGACAAGCACCTCAAGTACCTTAGTCATCAAGCATGACAAGCCCTCAATCGCCTTAGTCATCAAGCACTCACCTTAGTCATCAAGCACGACAAGCACCTCAAGCTTAGGTTGGGTTCCAACCTGAAGCTCGACCTAAGGTCAAAGGACTTTTAACACTAAATATTGGAGGTCTTTAATGAAGCTAACCTTAAGGTCTTTTAAGCTCCATTAGATACACTTTGCTCTTTGGTAGACAATCTCTCCTCTTTGTCCCCTCAATTGAATAATAGTTCACCATAGCATGATAGTAGTGGCAAGATCCGACTTGCCGAGACACAGAGAGCATAAAAGAAAGAAAGGCCTAAGATGACTCAATAATTATTATTGACACGTAGGTTGTATGTGTGCACACGACCATCCGCCACGGACAAACCCCAAGGGCCAAGAGTCACTAGTGACTAACCAAATAAAAAATATATTAACCATCACGATAGGTCCATAGCCCTTCTAAAATTTGATTTTGATTTTCAAAGGGCAATTTATCGAATAGCCCTTCTAATGTTCAATTGTTCAAATTTTCCTCCTTCACAACTGAAGGGAAACTATAGCTTTGCCTCTTCAATTGCAAGGTTCTTTGCAAATCAACCCTTCTTATGCAAGGTTACAGTATTTTTGAAAGACAAATACTATCGCCATGGCACAAACTTTAATATCAATATACAAGACATAACTTAAGTCTTGAATAATCAAAGCTTGGAAGTTGTGCAGCTTGGGAGCTTGGACCTCAACAATGTTAACGACGTTGAAGTTAAAAGTTGCAATTCCTCCCAAATCTGGCACATTGAACTTCTTGAGAGAACCTACGATGTGTATTACAACCTCTTATAAGTTGTAGCCTTGAACTTTAGAGAAAACTTCAAAGCAGTCTACATAAGAAGGGATTCATGGAACACACCTTAAGGCTTGTAATTCTGTAATCTTGTCCATGATTTTTTTTATAACTGTGGATCAGAAGGTGACATGTCGGGGCAATGCCTAGCAGGTCATGAATGTGAGGTGCATTCATAGCCAACTGTTGCTCAAAGTTGGTGTCACCAAGGCCCTGCCATTTGTTGTAGTTGCCACCCCCAATCAATCTTGCCCTTGACATCTATCTACATCCCTCCCCTTGGGTTTCCACCGACCCCAATTGTGCATGCCCCAAGCCGCATTGGGCAGTGAATGGGAAATTGTTGTGTGCTATTGTGTGCAAAACATTCCCTCATAGGCTAGGTGATACGATTTTCCCAGAGGACCTCACAAGAAATTATGCATTTTCAAAAAATAGCCATTAGAAATACCTTTCTTTTTTGATTCTTTGATTTTTTATTTTTTCAATGATTAACTTTGCCATGAAATTTTATTGTGTTTTTTGAAGGTTTTTTTTTCAACAATTAACTTTGCCATGAGATTTTATTGAATTTTTTTGAAGGTTAATTTTTTTTTCAATGATTAACTTTGCCATGAGATTTTATTGTATTATATGAAGGTTAGCTCACATTCTCACACATTAATATGGAGAGAAACATACCAATATAGGGAGAGAAACACATACAATGAGGGTTGAGAGAGAGAGAGAGAGAGAGAGAGAGAGAGAGAGATATTAGTTGGATGGAACTAGAAGCTCATTGGACCCCTCTTTAGCCCAACCAAAAGCATTCAAGCACACCATGTGGTTAAGCATAGGGAGAGTCTGACATGTGTCCCATGTGCCCTTTGAGAAAAGGGGTGCCCTTAGGGTGAGTGGAAGGTTAAGTCAAAGATTCCCCTAGCTTTGGGACTTTCATGCATAGGAAGCTTCTCAAGCACCTTCCTCATTAAATTTATAGGGTCTCTTTTTTACTCAAGCACCTTACCCCCCCATGCATGGGAAGCTTCTCAAGCACCTTCCTCACTAAGTTTGTTGGGTCTCTTTTTGACTCAAGCACCTTAACCCCCATGCATGGGAAGCTTCTCAAGCACCTTCCTCATTAAGTTTGTAGCGTATTTTTTTGACTCAAGCACCTTACCCCCCATTAATTATGACAAGCACCTCAAGTACCTTAGTCATCAAGCATGACAAGCCCTCAATCACCTTAGTCATCAAGCACGCACCTTAGTCATCAAGCACGACAAGCACCTCAAGCTTAGGTTGGATTCCAACCTGAAGCTCGACCTAAGGTCAAAGGACTTTTAACACTAAATATTGGAGGTCTTTAATGAAGCTAACCTTAAGGTCTTTTAAGCTCCATTAGATACACTTTGCTCTTTGGTAGACAATCTCTCCTCTTTGTCCCCTCAATTGAATAATAGTTCACCATAGCATGATAGTAGTGGCAAGATCCGACTTGCCGAGACACAGAGAGCATAAAAGAAAGAAAGGCCTAAGATGACTCAATAATTATTATTGACACGTAGGTTGTATGTGTGCACACGACCATCCGCCACGGACAAACCCCAAGGGCCAAGAGTCACTAGTGACTAACCAAATAAAAAATATATTAACCATCACGATAGGTCCATAGCCCTTCTAAAATTTGATTTTGATTTTCAAAGGGCAATTTATCGAATAGCCCTTCTAATGTTCAATTGTTCAAATTTTCCTCCTTCACAACTGAAGGGAAACTATAGCTTTGCCTCTTCAACTGCAAGGTTCTTTGCAAATCAACCCTTCTTATGCAAGGTTGACAGTATTTTTGAAAGACAAATACTATCACCATGGCACAAACTTTAATATCAATATACAAGACATAACTTAAGTCTTGAATAATCAAAGCTTGGAAGTTGTGCAGCTTGGGAGCTTGGACCTCAACAATGTTAACGACGTTGAAGTTAAAAGTTGCAATTCCTCCCAAATCTGGCACATTGAACTTCTTGAGAGAACCTACGATGTGTATTACAACCTCTTATATGTTGTAGCCTTGAACTTTAGAGAAAACTTCAAAGCAGTCTACATAAGAAGGGATTCATGGAACACACCTTAAGGCTTGTAATTCTGTAATCTTGTCCATGATTTTTTTAATAACTGTGGATCAGAAGGTGACATGTCGGGGCAATGCCTAGCAGGTCATGAATGTGAGGTGCATTCATAGCCAACTGTTGCTCAAAGTTGGTGTCACCAAGGCCCTGCCATTTGTTGTAGTTGCCACCCCCAATCAATCTTGCCCTTGACATCTATCTACATCCCTCCCCTTGGGTTTCCACCGACCCCAATTGTGCATGCCCCAAGCCGCATTGGGCAGTGAATGGGAAATTGTTGTGTGCTATTGTGTGCAAAACATTCCCTCATAGGCTAGGTGATACGATTTTCCCAGAGGACCTCACAAGAAATTATGCATTTTCAAAAAATAGCCATTAGAAATACCTTTCTTTTTTGATTCTTTGTTGTTTTATTTTTTCAATGATTAACTTTGCCATGAAATTTTATTGTGTTTTTTGAAGGTTTTTTTTTCAACAATTAACTTTGCCATGAGATTTTATTGAATTTTTTTGAAGGTTAATTTTTTTTTTCAATGATTAACTTTGCCATGAGATTTTATTGTATTATATGAAGGTTAGCTCACATTCTCACACATAAATATGGAGAGAAACATACCAATATAGGGAGAGAAACACATACAATGAGGGTTGAGAGAGAGAGAGAGAGAGAGAGAGAGAGAGAGAGAGAGAGAGAGAGAGAGAGAGAGAGAAGCAGAGAGGGATTTATTCCTCTGCACAAACCCGCTTGTAATTTTCTTTTGCATTTCCATACATAAATGCTCATGATGGAACAATTGTGCATATTTCTTTCAACTTCAAACGCGCAGAAACAACCAGCAACTCCCTCTTTGATCGAACTACAACCAAATACATTTTAGGACAGTAAAATTGTAAATATGACATATTTAGAACACCCTTTGCTTTGCTCTGATTTATTGAGAGCTGAAGTAACACCTTACAGCTACATGTGTAAGTTTTAGGCATATACTGGCCTCCCAAAGAATATGGAACATATCAATTCCATAAAAACAGGCATAACATGTAACAAACTTCAACAACTCGTGTTTGATGCTTGTGTGCCATAAACGGTTCTAAATTAACCCCCAATCCAATTAATAAGCACAACATTGCAATCACGTCTCATACTGTTTGTGCTCTCTCTCTCTCTCTCTCTCTCTCTCTCGTCCGCACCATCACTAACTACTCAAAATTTCCATTCAGTAAGATGAATGCACTCAGTCATCCCACAATGAAAAAGCTCATTTACAAGTTTTTAAGCGCCCCTTCGATTTTGGCCGGCGCTACAAGTATGCATGCATTACAAATTTTTATCGAGGTCTTCCAGTGTGCGACTCGACGAAGCCCTGCCTGCCTGCCTTGCCCAGCGAAGTCGAGGACTCAGGAGCCAAGTGGAGGAGCAGCGTTTGAGGACGCCTGTCCGCGCAGAGAGAACGAAGTTGAGGACTGAAATGTGCCATTTCCCCGAGAAGCACCTCTCTTCTTCTGGACCCACAGAGGCCGACGCTGTCAGCGACCGCAAACTCACCGATTTCTTATTGAGCGCTGGAGTTTATGAACCTCCCCAAGAGTCCAAGCTTCGAAGCACGTCAGTTGCAACAGGGGCTTCAGCCATGAGCTCGTTGAGCAGGCAAATGCCACGATCTTCACTTTCGGATCGTATCGACTCGGCGTGCATGGCCCTGGCGCAGACATCGATGCCCTCTGTGTCGGCCCTCGACATGCTACTCGAGAGGAAGATTTCTTCATTGTGCTTCATGACATGCTCAGGGAAAATCCCCAAGTTACGGAGCTTCATCCCGTCCCAGATGCCCATGTTCCTCTTCTCAAATTCAAGTTCCAAGGCATTTCAGTAGATCTGTTGTATGCAAGGCTTGCGCTTTGGGTCATTCCAGAGGACCTAGACCTATCTGAAGACTCCATTCTATGCAATGTTGATGAGCAAAGCGTGCGAAGTCTGAATGGATGTCGGGTTACGGACCTCATCCTGTGCCTTGTTCCTAACATTCTGGCATTTCGCACCACGCTCTGGTGTATCAAGCTTTGGGCCAGAAGACGAGGAGTGTATTCAAATGTCTCCGGCTTTCTTGGCGGAGTGAATTGGGCTCTGTTGGTGGCTCGCATTTTCCAGTTGTATCCAAATGCTGTACCCAGCATGCTGCTTTGCAGGTTCTTCCAAGTTTACAGACAATGGAGATGGGCAAGCCCTGTCATGCTATGCGAGATTGAACAAGGGACGCTGGGCTTTCCTGTCTGGGATCCTCAAAAGAACCCAAGGGACGGGACACATGTGATGCCCATCATAACCCCTGCATATCCATGCATGAACTCTAGCTACAATGTCTCCGCCAGTACCCTTCAAGTCATAACTGACCAGTTTGAGAATGCCAATCAGGTCTGCAAGGCTGTGGAGATGAAGCAGGCAGAATGGAGTGCGCTCTTTGAGACTTTTCCATTTTTTGAGGCTTACAAAAACTACCTGCAGATTGATATAATGGCCGTAGACGAGGATGACCTGATTACATGGAAGGGCTGGGTGGAATCCCGTCTCAGACAGTTGACAATGAGGATCGAGCGTGATACAAAGCTTCTCTTGCAATGCCATCCCTATCCCTGCGAATTTATAGATACGTCCAAGCAAATGCAACACACAGCCTTTTTCATGGGATTGCGGTGTGGGCATGCAGGTGTTCCCGCTCAAGAAGGCCAGCAGCAGTTCAATATACAGGGGGCTGTTGATGAGTTTAGGCATTCAGTCAATAGTTATCGCTACAGAAAGCCTGGCATGAGAATTCATGTTTCACACATACGACGGAAGCAGATCCCGCAATTTGTTTTCCCTTCAAGGCCGAAAAGAATTTGCCGCCCAGGACTGGAATCATCGAGCAACTCTCCACCATCTTCACAGGAAGGCCAAGCTGGGGATGCCTGTGATGAATTGAGAAACTCTGTACCAAAACGACAGAAGGCCTGTTCGGTTGACTCTACTGGGCTTAGGCCAACTCAGTCATCAAGCATCTTTCCTTCAAGGAGGGAAGCAGATCCATCCACAGACGATGTGAATGGTTTGCTGCGCCAAAATTTTAAGTAGTCAGCAGACATAGTTTCGGACAAGTCGTCAGATCCTTCGTCAGATCCTGATGCCAACAGAACAAACTCTGGCAGATGTGAAGAGGGAAAGGAACGTGATGATCGTTTTGTGCCGAGAACCAGAATAGAAAATGGGCACTATCTCACCGCTCCGAGAAGTGGGTTTGCTAACGTTCGTGTCATGAATGGTTCTACCAGCAAACGAGTTTGTGCGAGCATACCTCCATCAAGGAAAGATCAAGCTGAGAATGGCTCAGGTGATGAGTTAGAGTGAAAGAATGTAGCCCGGTGGCTACATTTGCAAGCCAACTGACACAACTGATAGATGTTTTTCGATAGATTAATGCAACATCATTTCTCTGTAGACGTTTTTTTATATTAGTTAATGCAAAAATCATTAACTTTAGTTAACATTTGTGCTACTCATATCTACTCATTTGGGCTTAAGTCGCACTTCGGGCAAAATGATGGAAAGTGTGTAGGCACAAAATGATGGAAAGTGTGTAGTGCCTCTAGACTTGGATACATGGCCAACCAATGAAAATTGGAGCTCTCAATTGAAGAGCTCTGCTTTGACTATCTAGACCAGTAAACAAGTGACATGTCACACTTGTGGAGAGTGAGCCTTTGCCTGGACTACATGGATTTAATTTGAAACAAGAAACTTCATCTGTTGTAAGCTTTTGGAACTTTCATTTTCTTCTCATGGATTGCCACATTGACCTTCTTGTGAAATTAAGATGCCCTCTCTCTCTCTCTCTCTCTCTCTCGCCATTTATTTCTTGATAGGCAGGTCAGGAGTTCAAATATAGTCGAATAACTCTTTGCGGTCTTTGCAATAGTTTTCTCTCGACATTAAAACTCTCTCCTCTCTCTCTCTCTCTCTCTCTCTCTCTCTCTCTCTCACACATACACACACACACAGGGTAGATTGGTTATGCCATTCCTTCTTGAATAACAGGTCCTGAGTTCAACTCTCCTCGTTGGATAGACCATTAAGGTCTCTTGGGATAGTTTCCTACGACGTTTAAATACTCTTCCTCTCGTGTGTGTGCGCGCGTGTGCACGCGCACGCGTGTGTGTGTGCACGCGTGTGCGCTAATAAAAATAGGAAACTTGTATAACCTTCCTAACCACAGGTGTGGTAGATTCGTTATGACATTTCCCTCATCTTTGAGGTCTCTTGGGACAATTTCCTACGACGTTAAAATACTCTTCTTCTTCTTCTCTCTCTCTCTCTCTCTCAAATAAGAGGTGACATGTGGCAGGATTGGGATCGGGATACGTGATGTGCACTGGCGAGGATCAAGGTTTTGGCGAACAAGGTGCACTAAAGTATTACGAGATGAGTGAGGGTTGAGGTGTCACCACCTCAATCCCTTTCTAATTTCTCATTGAGGTGCAAGCTTTGGTTTTTGCGTGCTAATCGCGTGTTGCAAATCTATCGTTGCAACACTATTACGCCCAGGAATGTGTTGTTGATAGATGGTCTAGACTGCATGCCCCCCGACTCCCAACCTTGACGGTGGGGTACTAGGGTAGCAAGCTCCATTGAATGCAAGCCTCCCTTCCCAGTCCCCATCTTTGATATCGAACTTGTAGTTGTTGCAAAAATCCCCTCCTTTGGTGGAGAGAGAGAGAGAGAGAGAGAGAGAGAGAGAGAGAGAGAGAGAGAGAGAGAGAGAGATCACCTACCACGACGTCAAGGAGCCTTGTGGTACGCATATGCAACCTCCACAATATGGTGGTGGTGGTATTAGCAGCCAGTAAGTGCCAATAAGTGCCAATATCACGGACAATGTTCAAATCAAATCCTTTGAAGATCTCGACTTGGTTGTTTGAACTTTGCACCGCACCATTGTTGGACCACCACTCAATATAGCTTCCTTCATGTTAACTGAGATCGTAACAATGAAACCAGTACTATGTATTTGTTTGTATGAGTTAACTTGTGCATGCGGGCTCTTCACTTTGGGTTTTATGATGTAGTAACTTGTTAATGGTTTTTGTTGAGTTGGAATGAGAGCTTATTTTAAAATTTACAAAGGTAGCTTCTATGAGACTGAACCTTTAAAAGATTTTGTTGATATTAAGTAATGGGTGAAGTGCGCGAGCAGGAGCGCGTGTGTGTGTGTGCAACAATGGAGAAGAGAGGAGAAGAGGAGACTTGTGTTTGCAGGGGCTAAAACTCACTATCAACATGTGAGCCCCTTTATTCTATAACGTACATAATAAACAAGTAAAGTGGGCGAGCGAGTGGCCTAACCATCTGTCGCCCACATGGGGCTTTACCCCAACAACCTCCCATGTAAAGACCAATGTGGCCGTGAGAGAGAAAATAAAACCGTACAAAACCTGTACAAGGCCATCACAAGTATGACCTCAACCAACACCCACTAGCTCACTAAATTTGTGTGCATCCAGCTCTAATTGTAGAGGAAGTATAGAGCGATCGCCCACATACTCCTCACCAAAGCCGCATACATCCCATAGGTATCTCACCATACGTTGCAAAGTGCCCCTATGCACGGCTGACCGCTCCCACTGCAAATGCACCTATCGCAAATGCAATCTCTGGTCTTGAGATCAATATCTCATACATGAGACTCTCGAATGCAGATGCAATCCTGGTGTCTTAATGTGGCCCAAGTCGTAATGTGGTTTTCTACAAACTGTCTGTACCATTTATCTGCTAATCCATGCAAGGTGGAAAATGATGGAAAACCAATTTGGGCTATATTGCAAAATGTGTAGTGCCACTAGACTTGGTTATAACCAATGAAAATTGGAGCTTTCAATTGAAGAGCTCTGCTTTGACTATCTAAACCAATAAACAAGTGACATGTCACACCTATGGAGAGTGAACCTTTGCCTGGACAACATGGATTTAATTTGAAACAAGAAACTTCATTTTCTGTAAGCTTGTATCCGTACCCAAGAACCATTCAAAAACATGTGATTGCAAACACTTTGATTCCGGATCTCAGACAGAGGATCAAACCTACGGTTGGGTGGTTTCAATCCCAAACCACAACCTCTAGGGTAACCAACACTAGTGTCAGGCAAGGCCTATGCTTTGTACACGCAAGGTGCTCGGCAAGGACAAGCTTAAACAATTTATTTCATGGTGTTGGTAAGCACGACAATCGAAGTTCACGGCAGGATGTTTGCCATCAATGTAATCAACCAGGTTTATGATCCTCCGCAAGCATCTTTAGATGCAAACAACCAGATGTGTCACTCGAATTGGGTCTTCCGCGACATAGAAGCGGCTCTCCTTCGGCAAGGCCCTTAAAAGCATGAAGTAGAGTAGTTATTGGCACTTAATTTATAGGCAAAGTGCCAATGCCTAAGTCATTTTCATACAAATACGACCCCTACAAGGAAGGTAGGTCACGATGTGTTTGTGTTTGGATATTACCTCTCTCGATGAGAGAGTCATACCTGAAAACTGTGGAATGCTTATAGGATAAGTTGCAAGTCCGGCATAAGATGCGTCATAGCACACAGCTTTGGTACACTCTAAAAACTTAAGGAAAGTTCCTCAACCCAACATGCTCTTCTTCTCTCTCTCTCTCTCTCTCTCTCTCTCTCTCTTTAAGGGAATAATGAACATCTTCTAAGAAGCTTTTGATACGTGTTTTGCTGGAGAGTCGGTCTGAGTCAAGGTGCTCTAACTCTCAGCTAGCACGTGGATAAGATGCTACTCAAATTAGTCTTCATCGGTTCGTCCATTGAACACTAATTTGCATAAGGGCTATGAGCCACGCAGGCTAAGAGCCATTGTTAAGCGAAGGGTACGACCCAACTATTGGCATTCTTTGGGTGATTGTTCTCAAGATCGAACAGATCTACCCAAGGGAGTACACCTCGACGTTAATGGACAAGCAAGAGTCTTGTCATTACGGATGTTTAGGGTGTCATTTTTGCACTACCTGTTCTCAGTGCGACACTCAAGTTGAGTTTTTGAAAATCTTCAACTCACAGTAGCTGATCTATACAAGGAAGTATAGATGCAGCAATCAATTGAGACAGTATGGCTGTCCACAGGAGCTAGGCAGTTCACTTGTGCGGATTTCTTGCTCTCTCTATAGCACTACGGAGTGTCTATGGACATAGTGTTTTGGGGTACGACCCGGCGGGTGACTGCTACATCATCCCATACGCATTGAGGATCACAGTTGATCTGCCTTGAGGATCACAGTTTCATCTCTCCCAGTTAGATTTTCAAGGAAGAATTCCGCAATCTACCACGCGGTAGCAGACAAACTCAACTTTTCAAGTTGATTCCAATCAGTATGTACACGGTTGACTATGTTGGTTACCGTTAACTACTACTTGCGCAGTTTCTACGAAGGGTCTTAACAAAGGGTTTGACTACGTAGATTTTAACCAAAGGGGTTGGATTGTGAAGGCAACACCCACGGTTCCCAGTGCAATACTGTTTGTTTGTTCAGGTAGGAGATGTGATCCTCTCCGTTTGCATACGAGTAAGTGAACATTACGTTCAAATCTCCAGGTACGCATCTATTGATTTGGTGTTATTCCATTTTTTGTATGCTTTGCTTGGTTTTTTTTTCAAGACGTATAAGCACGCTTGAATGTTACAGAGCCATGCCAAGGGCATGTCGGCACAAAGTATTTTGGACCAAGTGTTCAATCTACCTTTCTGCCTTATGATGTTACGAACCTACTTGTAGGGTTCGATTTGGCACATGTTGTCACATGGGATACAACATGGTCTAGGAACTCAAGGAGTTCGCTTTAGCCAGTGTGGAGCATGATAATGAGGGTCCCTCTCACTCTTGTCGCAGAGTGTTATCAGTTACCTCCACACACAAGTACAGCTCGTACTTGATGGATGTCACTTTTCCTGACATCCTTACTTGAGACATATTCCACATGTGGAGAATATGAGTCTCTGGGACTGACACTGGCGCCCAATTCTTAATGATGTGTCACGACGAAGTCCCTAGGTGCTGGTCGCATCCGTTCATTAGACCATTCGAAGCACATAGTATCAGGTACAATTTGAGTGGCCAAAAATTTTCGGGTACTAAGTACAGACTTGTTGGGATTATAAGTGCTGTGAAACCACCTTAACGGAGGGTTGTTTCTACATATAGCAAAGGATGCTACGTTCATGAGAAGGTATCATGGTTGGTTCCTAGGTGTGACCGGGTTGTCACATTCTATTATGGTCCAACTTTTGTTGCAAGATTTTCACGTAAGTATAGTGGAAAGTCTCGTCATGGAATTGCGGTTCGGATATGTTTGTGTTAAATGCATGCAAACTAGGTGTTATGGGACCTAGTGTTTAACACAAATTTATTCAGAGCGGCATGCAAATTCATGGACTTTATTGTTTCTATAATTTTTTGCACTGTCAGTGCAATTTCTCTTGCAGATTTAGTATGAGTTTACACCCTGCCATACAAGGTGATGGCTAAGTATGGGTGTTTGTGATTGGATGCTTGAAACTCCAATCTGCTTTCAACCTAGTTGGTTGTCTCCATTCCATATCGAGTATATGGCTGGCTCCTCAATGTTTGAGTCATGGTTTATCGTCAGTCGTGGAAGACTGTTTGTAAGTGGTTGGGGGAAGTACCTCACCCTTACTGCTGTTATTCATCCCGCATAGGATGGGCAGCTTACAAGTATATGTTAGTAAACCATGCTAAAGGATATGCTAAGTGCATACATTAGCAAGAAGCGAAACAAATGGATCGGTTACCTTTCTGGTTTGGAGTTTGCTTCATATGATGAAAGGCATGTTACGGCTAGTTTTAGTCTCTGCCTGTTATTCTCAAGTTATCAACCTTAATCATCAGTTTTGATGGGGTTGGCTACTGGCAAGAAACGATAGCAAGTCAAGGACTTGGTTATTGCTGATGAGTATGTCAGCATAGTACTTTCATGGAAAGATGAGCCAAGGTTATATTGCACATTCAAGTACCTTCAGAAAGTTTGAAACTTGGGTATGCATTTAGACACCTCTTAGTTAGGATAACTCGTTTAACATACTCAAGTGAGTTTTAAATGGAGTCTTCACATTATGTTGGTTATGGGTCGGTTAACCAAGACGGTTGTACAGGGACAACAATGTGGAAAATCAAGATGTTATTTTTGATTTCATTGAACCTCCCAATGAACCAGATTCCGATTCAACAAACCGTTGGATCCATGAGGGATGCCATGGTGGAAAAAATTAGTGTTCTTATGAAGATACCACCACTTGTGTTTTTGAGGATGAAAACTCTTCCAAAGGGGAGAGTAATGTCAGGACACGGGTCCTATGGGCAGGGCCCTACCCTAAGGGGGGTCACGGACCCCGGCCACGGGCCAGCTAGCAATGTGGAAAGGGGATCCTAGGGCTAAGAGCCTATAAATACGGGCGGTTGGGTGGAGGATCCAGGTCTCTAGCTCCTGGGGTTCTTATATTTTGGAACTTTGGCTTGTTACTCCTATTGTGCAAATCCGATTATCATTTCAATGTAATAATCATTTTCGTCTCATGGATTGCCACATTGACCTTCTTGTGAAGTTAATATGCCCTCTCTCTCTCTCTCTCTCTCTCTCTCTCTCTCTCTCTCTCTCTCTCTCTTTTGCCATTTATTTCTTGAATAGCAGGTCAAGAGTTCAAATATAGTCGAATAAATCTTTGCGGTCTTTGCAATAGTTTTCTCTTGACATTAAAACTCTTCTCTCTCTCTCTCTCTCTCTCTCTCTCACACACACACACACACACACACACACACACACACACACACACACACACTTTTTTTGTAAATCTGGTTTGATTAATTTACCAGTGGGAAACCTCAAAGCGAGGAAAACCCACCAAGAAGATCAGATACAAGGGAGAGAACACAACTATGTTCTGCGATATAAAATTGCTAAAAGCAAACATAGAAGAGTTGCAATATTTCTAGAGATATGTCCCCAGTGTCAAAGGCAAAATGTAACGATTGCCTCAAGTAAATCTTGAAGGATGGAAAAGGATCCACCTCACGATAGTGAAACATACAGAGATTTTGATGGTGCCACAGCGACCCCAGCGACCAAAATGTGACCCACGCGAAAAAGATGGCAAAACGTTGGAGGGAAGTCGGAAGAACACCAAAAAGCCAGAAATGTTTGTGGAAAACCATCGAGGGAAATCAAAGATTCATACAAGCAAAAATGCATCGAAGGAATGGCTTGGTGCAACGACAATCCCAAAGCAGATGTCTGACATTCTCGTCAACAATAGAGCAGTTGACACAACGAGAGGAGCTAATGTGACATGCTGCAAGGAGAGTTCCAACCGGAAGAACTCCCAACAAACAACACTAAAGAAATAGACGCTCCTTAAGAGGCAAGTGAGACTTCCAAATCGCAGTGAGAGCCTGTCTCCACCATCGTCTAGATTTGTGCAAAGCCCAGAGCGCATTACAGTGATCAGCCAGCCAAGAGTCTTACACAAGAGAAGCATAGATATATCGGGCAGAAAATCGCATCCATAGGAGTGTCGCATAAAGTCCAATCCTGCATATGACAACCATCTGCCAGCGACGGAATAGGAAGGAAATCAGTCAGCATATGCTGAAGAAGGCTCCAAATCCGACGATAACGCATGCCCAACCCAAAGCGTGCTGGTGCCTGAGAAAAAGTAATCAAATTCCCAGATGAATCCACCACATTGATCATCCATTGTGCATATGCCACGACCAGAGAGGAAGTAGGCTTGACGAGGCGATTGATCAACGAGGGTAAGAGAGAACAGCTTATCCAATGAATGCTTTCCAAACGTTAGGAATTCCCATCTGTTTGCTCCCTGCCATGCCAGTAGAGATGATCGTAAACATCTTTCCAAGCGGAGAGCAAGGAAGAGGTGAATAAGCAACCAGGAACATAACCATCCATCTTGCCAAACACAAGCTCCCAAAGGGAAGTCTGCCAATGACCAAAAACGGGAGTTGTAGCATGCCGACATAGATCAGCAACCATAACTATCCATGGCTGAGATTTCTGCACAAGAGTAGGTAATAACATAGGGGTGAAAGCATGAATAGGTGGAATGATATTTAAGCTATTAGATAGCATATCACAAAAACAATATTGTGGAAAAAAGAATACAAACTAAATAAAATTTATAAGTGATTGCACTTCTACATTTTATTCTTTAAGAGCTATCCATTGACATATATCATGATAGAAATTTTATGTGAATTCATGTCTAATTGTAGGCCAAAGTTTTTGATAGTAGGTGTCCATGGACACAGCTATTTGAGCCACCATTCCGTGCTTTCACCCATAGCCTTCCTTGCCAATGCATGGCGTCAAAGGTCCAAAATATACATGCCCCCCAGACGCTTCGGAGTGCTAACAAACGGAGGCCTTTCTTATGAGAACTAGTGCACCACAAGTGAGATACAATATTAGACATAAGCAATGAGAGATGAGAGCGAGGCCAGTGCAACAACGGCAAGTAAAATTGAACATATGCCATCACACACACACACACACACACACACACACACACACACACACACACACACACACACACACACACACACACACACACACACACACACACACACACACACACACAAGTTAGATTGGTTATGCCATTTCCCTCTTGAATAACAGGTCTTGAGTTCAACTCTCCTCGTTGGATAGATCTTTAAGGTCTCTTGGAATAGTTTCCTACGACGTTAAAATACTCTTCTTCTTCTTCTTCTTCTTCTTCTTCTTCTTCTTCTTACTCTCTCTCTCTCTCTCTCTCTCTCTCTCTCTCTCTCTCAAATAAGCGGTGACATGTGTCAGGAGTGGGATTGGGATACGTTATGTGCACTGGCGAGGATCAAGAATTTGGCGAACAAGGTGCAAAAATTATTACGAGTGAGTGTTGAGGTGTCAGCACCTCAATCCCTTTCTGACTGCTGAACATGCCATTATCTCATTCGAGGTGCAAGCTTTGGTTTCTGTCCATACTATTGATAGTCGTTTTTCGGCCCTCCGTAATTGCCATAGTGAGTTAACCCACCCTACCAAAATCATCCAAACACTGTGGCTATCCCTACCATTTCACTGTATATAGGTGTGTGTGAGTTAGGGGACCCCTCAATATTTGATTTTCTTAGTTGTACTATTCACTTATATCATGATCTCAATAATATCTTCAATTATAGACCTACCAAATAAGGTCAAGGTTATGTGGCATGCATGCATGCACCATGGGGAGCTCACTCTTGGAGGTATTCAAAAAAATCATCGAAAGAAAGACCTCACAAGGACTTTGTGCAGTGGAAAAAACAGTCGGTTTTGCTGAATTTTTAAAGATCACATGCTCCCCGAATTTGAAAAGGTGATACAAACAAAATTTGTAGCTCGTGAGCTGAACTTTCACCTCAAATTTTTTCATATTTTTTTGACCTACGAGCTGTGAGCTATGGTTTTATTGGTGGACCCCATTTTGCCCATGCTATGCAGCCACACTCCCTCTTTCACTTTATCATTTTCCTCTTTCACACACACTCCTCCCTCTCCTTCCCACTCCCAAACCTACAACTCCCATGTCCTAATTCACCCTCTTCACCATTGCCACATCTCTCACACCTCCATAGCCTTCATCCTCCATTTCTACACCCTATGTGTCCCCCTTTCTCTCTACATATATGTCCATATTACCATACTCTCTTCAGCTTTGTAAAGAACTTCAAAAATAAACATAAATCCAAGGATAACCTCTGCAAATGAAGGCTTTTATCATGAATTTTCCAAGGTTTGAAGATAACATGGCTTCAGCGACACGCGCTACTTCGCCATGCTGACCGCTTCTTCTACCGGTGTTGTAAAGAGGTGAATGTCAACTTCTCCAAGCTTCAACCTTGCTTTACAAGCTTATCCCTTCTCTAACTTTTCTCATCATATATCTTACCATTTGGTGAATGATTTTGTAACTATTTTTTAGTGATAATTACTAACTACTAACCACTAACCTTATTGTAAAATGCACCCTCTACTAGAGTAGGCCCTCCCAAATTATTCACTCAATCCGTCTCTCCTTTCATCCTCAATAGTTCTCTTCCCTTGAGCCCACATCCATGTGACTCAAAGGACAAGAGAGACCCACCCTCATTATAAAAAATAAAAATATGCATAATCTTTTATTCCTTCAAATAAACTTGATTAGGCCTAATCCAAATCGGGGCTTCTAAAAACTATAAATAGAGCCCTTCTCTCCCTTGTAAATGATCACATGATCACACTACACCACACCATTCTCAACACATAACACACCACTCTTCAAGCCTAGTTGTGTAGAGTGTGTGCATCGTGAGTGCTCTATTCCATCATTACACATAGGTGCATGGAGAAGCTTGAAGTTAGTTATGCCATCTAGAGGAGTGGAGTGTATGCCATACTCTTCACCACACTTGTAGCCTACTCTTGTGTATAAATAAGATTTATAGTTTTGGGTGCAATTGTATGCTGCAACTACGACTCTTCTCTCCAAATTGACTTGATAAGTTGGCTAATCAGGTGGTTGAAGGTATATTGTCCTTGAAGTTTGTTGTGCCATTTCATGCTTGCTGGTTTGAGGGCTTGTTGAATTGTTTGCCTAAAAGGTCAATTGTAAGAGGGTGCTCGGTGAGAGGGCTCCCGTGACCCTAAGACAATTTGTGTATTGGCAACAAGGTCAAGTTTTGTGTTGTCTCTCTATTTCTCCTCAAGCTTTGTGTGCATCTACTCTTTAAGGCTAAGACTGAGTTGCTCAAGTTGATTTGTGCTCTTTACCTCTCTCTGGCGTGGTGAATGTTTGTGTTTGGTGTGTGTGGCTATCTTGCATTCCCCTCTCTTTGTGCGTTTGAATACAAGGAGATATCACGTGCGTCCTAGTTTGCATCTACAACTAGGTGGTGCCCCTTTTCTTGTTTGGTTTCTGGATGTGGGTTGTTGTTGTCTCTGATTGTGCTTGCCCCAACCCCAATTGAGCAGCACGGGAGCCTCGAAGGGTGTTTAGAGGCCGCTCTTCTTGTTGCCCACCCCGGACCGCCTCAAATTGGTGCCCCCACTAAGGAACGGCTTGTGTATGTTTTGTGTAGGTTCAACCTTTAGCATAATCAAGTAGCTTGTATGAATCATGAGAATTTGTACGATCCCTTCATTCCCATTGCAAGGCAAAAGGTACACATAATTGTTAGTACTAAGTTACAATTTCAGCGAGTAATTCGTAGAATTTTAGGTCCTCTTAGGTTGACCGAGATAAACGCTTCAGTAAATCCTTTTATTTTGCCTCTCATTAGGTACGACTTTAGTTTGGACGTCTATATTTTTGTTTTGTTTTAAGCATTAGGTCATGCATAGACAATGGATAATGGCCCAAGAATAGAGGTTTTCCCCTTTCATTTCACTCCACACATTAGAATAAACATTGCAATTAGTAGAAAAATCCATTTTCAACAACGTATGGTGTTCATGTTTGGTGCCCAAAGAGTAGGAGAAATTCTCGCATCACCAAACCCTGTCATCCTACCTCTTATTGATTATCATAGGTCATTTGATGTGAATATTTTTATTTTGTTGTAGAATAGATTGCAATTTAGAAAATATTATTGTGTAAATCTTTTAAAGAAAGAAAAAACAAAAACGCGTCACTTTGAAATCAATTCAATGGAGAGCCAACGCCAAATGTCTGGATATCCTCTTTTCTTTGGAGAGCCTGGAGAGGATGCAGAATTATTTTTAGCAAATTTCAAGATTTCTTGTCGTATCAAGAGGATAGTAACTGATCAAGAACGTGTAGAGATGTTTGAAGTGGTCCTTAGGAAAGATGCTAGCACTTGGTTTGACTCGTTGCCTGAGGAAGTTACAGGGAATTACACGAAAGTTGTGAATCATTTCAAGAGATACTTCTTTGATCCCCAAAACACTCAAAAACTATGGTAAGACATTGTTTCTCATAAGAAAAAAGACCTAGATGACTACTACTTGTACAAGCAAGAGTTTCTACGTCTTTGGGCTCTATGGATACGGAATGTTGCTAACCCTGGTGATGGTGCAGAGTTCCTAAGGATGGAGAGGTTCATAGCGGGACTCTTTCCTGACCTTAAGATAAAAGTTGAGGCGGGTGCACCTGCTACCTTTGATGCAATTGAAACTAGGGCTGCTGAGAAATATAGAAAACTCAAGTGCCTAAGCGGGGAGGTTCCAATAGAAGGTCTTAGACCCAAAGGTAAGTCACAAGAATCAACATCTAGGGAGCTTCCTGAGGTAACGATGGAAGTGATTGAGAAGTTAAATGAATCTTTAAGCAGCTTGTCAATTCACCTTGCACAAGCTGTAGGTCCAAAGGGACAAGCAAAGAAGTCTGAAGAGCGAGATTCACGACCTAGGAGAGTCTTGCAATGTTGGAATTGCGGTGAGTCTACACATGGGATGTATAATTGTCCTTGGCCCCGTGGGGAGCCAAGGAGACCTAACTTGAATCACCCAATGATGAATGCACGAGAAGGAACTAGTCAGCAACCATGGCTTCTATAAAGGCCAAATAGAGCAAGACCACCTCCACAAGGAGTGGAAGGAGTTCCACCTTTGCCAGAACCAAATGTGCATGTAGTAGAGGTGACAAACTCAAATGAGTTTGACATGGAAGCGAATGGCATTAAGCGTGGCTGAGGAAAAGGAAAAGAGAAAGAAGGTGTCACATCACAAAGTGACCATGGACGAGAAAAGAAGGCAAAGGAGACCAAGGAATCTAAGAGGAATCGACGTCGTATCAATCTCCAAGACTTCCCTCTTGGACATGGTATGGCCCCATACAACCTATTGGAAGACATGAGAGGTAAGGGTCCTGATATCTCATGGCCTTAGTTTCTTGAATTATGCCCACAAGTTAGGAGGGATTTAACGAAGGCAGTTAGCACTAGGAGAAAGATAAAAGAGAGTGTTCCTGTTGTAAAAATTGCACATGCTGAAATGAATAAGGATATTACACCTGTGCTAGATTGTTACATCAAAGGAAGATTGGTTAGGAAAGGTCTAGTGGATGGGGGTGCACAAATTTGCATCATGACAGAGGGACTCATGAAAAAACTAGGCATGCACATCCATGAGACACCTGAAATTAAAGTCAAGATGGCAAACAATAGCAAAGCTAGGTGTGTAGGCATTTGTAAAAATGTTTTTGTAGAGGCCTTTGGCATTAAGAAGGCAATGGATTTTTATGTTATGTCTACCAAAGGAAATGTTTACCCATTTATCCTAGGGAGACCATGGCTAATGAAAATGCGAGCTTTGCAGGATTGGGAGAGTGGAAAGCTAATTTGCACGAATGAAAATCATAAGAAGGTTGTCTTTGAAATGAAGGAGCAACGCCAAGAGGATCTCCATGAAGAATCATCTCAAAGTGAGATGGAGGAAGGCTGGACCGATAGCACTTCAGAAGGAGAAAGTAGCGGTAGCATTACTGAAGAGGAGTCTTCCATCAAAGTCATGGGGGTAAGCTTTAAGCCAAACCACCAAGAGACCTCTTGCCCAGGTTTGGAAGAGGTAGGTTCCCAAGAAAACCAAAAAGTGGAAGATGAAAGAATGCTAGAAGGTATGTTATCTACAACACTTACAAAGGATGAAAGAGAGGAGCTCAAAGGTGTGTTAAGGAAATTTCCTAGGCTTTTTGCTAAAGACTACACCAATGTGCGTGGAGTAGATGTTGTTCAACACAAAATTGAGTTGAAGCGAGAGGCCACACCTAAGGCTCAGAAGCTACGAAGGCTAGGAGTCATCAAGGAGCAAGCTTTACTCAAGGAGTTAAGAAAGCTTCTAGCAGCAGATTTCATTTATCTAGTGGAGAATTCAGAGTGGGTCTCTCCCGTTGTTGTCACGCCTAAGAAAAATGGCAAGTGGAGGGTGTGTGTGGATTACCATCCCCTCAATGAGGCAACAAAAAGAGATCACTTTCCCCTCCCATTTCAAGATGAGATACTAAATGAGGTAGCTGGTCATGAGAAGTACACTGTGTGTGATGGATACTCGGGTTACTTTCAAATAGGTATCGCATTGGAAGATCAGTTGAAAACAACCTTCATCACTCCTTGGGGTTGTTATGCTTTTAGAGTCATGCCATTTGGACTGACAAAAGCTCCTGCAACTTTCCAACGCTTCATGAACATGGTGTTTCAAGCATTCTTTGGAAAGTCCATTAGGGTTTTTATTGATGATTTTTGCATTTATAGCTCAAAATCATTGCATCTACAAAGGGTAGAAGAAGGTTTAAAGAAGCTCTAGGACATGGGAGGTCAACTCAACCCCGACAAGTGTCACATAGGTGAGGATGAAGTGATCTTGCTTGGTCACAAGGTTTCCTATAAAGGCATTGAGGTGGATCCTTCAAAGGCAGAGGCTCTTATTGAGCTCCCATCACCCAAGAATCTCAAAGAGGTCATCTCATTCATTCAAAAGGTGAAGTATATGTCACGCTTTATTCACTTAGCTTCAGAGTTGCTTCATCCTTTGCAAAAGTTGACACAACAAGTAGAATTTGCATGGTCTTATGAGCTTGAAGAGTACTTTTGTAACATTAAAGTCATCCTTTCAGAGCTACCAACACTCATGCCTCCTTGTTGGGAGTACACATTCTTTGTTAGAGGTAGTGTTGGGAAAGAAACAATTGGAGCGGTTTTGCTACAACAAGATCCCCATAGTACCCGGATGCGACCCATCTACTTTGCTAGTAGGGTCATGAATGCTTTGGAGAGAGGCTACACGGAGGCAGAACTCATGATGCTTTCTCTCATGTTTGTGGTGAGAAAGTTTAGATCCTACTTGCTACCAAAACCTTTTGTAATTCTCACTGCAAAAAATTTGTTTCCTTGGGTGTCATCTCAAATGAATCTTAGCACTAGGATCTCAAAGTGGATTATGGAACTGCAAGAGTTCCAATACTCTTTCAAGGTAGAAGATAGTGTGTGTGCACAATTGGCATGGATCCTTACTTATAGGGTACAAGAGAAGGAGATTAAGGTGCCTGAAATAAAGACCCTACCATTGCCACCACTGAAAAATATTCCTAATGCTTTTACCTTGTTCTTTGATGGAGCTTTTCGACGAGTCACAAGAAAAGCAGGGGGAGGGCTTGTGTTGCTCAACCCAAGTGGGGAGGTGATCATGAAAGACAAGGTCAATCTACTAGGTTCAACTAGCAACAATGAAACAGAATACGACACACTACTTCATGGTTTGAAGATGTGCATTGGCCAAGGGATACAACGTCTCATGGTAAAGGGAGATGCACTTCTCATTGTTAAACAGATTTTAGGCATTTGGGCATGCAAGAATGAAAGCTTACGGACAAAGTTCATGCCATTCGTAGGATGTTTAGTCACTTTGAAGAAGTGCAACTATATTATATTCCTAGGAAACAAAATGAAGATGCCAATTTACTTGCAAAACAAGCAGTTACATGTGTTGAGAAAGAAGTGCAGGTCATCATGGTGGTAGCAACTGTCAAGCAACCGAGATACCAGGGATTGGAGTCATTGACTCCCATTATTAGCTACATTTTGGAGGGTGAGTTTCCACAAGACTTCACGAAGGCTCAGAAGAGGAGACTCATGAAAAAGGCAAGCGCGTATCTCTTCCGAGAAGGATCCCTCTATCAAAGAGGGAAGGATCAAGTGTGCAGAAGAGTACCAACTATCAAGGAGATTCCAGCCATTCTAAAAGTTTTGCATGAAGAGGCATGTGGTGGTCATTTTGCCCAAGAGTTAACTGTGAAGAAGATTTTTCTTGCGGTGTATGTTTGGCCAAGTCTGCATGTGGATGTCCAACATTGGTGTAAAAGTTGTCACAATTGTCAGGTAAATGGGAATAGAAGATTGGTGTATGGTCCAAGGCAAATCGTGCTTGCAAATGGAACCTTTGAAAAGTGGGGCATTGATGCTATGGGTCCTCTCCCTAGGACAAAAAATGGTAAACTCTACATTCTAGTGGCTGTAGACTATATGACTAGGTGGGTGGAAGCACAAAGTGTGGCAAAGGTAAATGAGAGGACAATGAGCAAATTTGTCTACACTCACATTTGTTGTAGATTTGGCACACCTTTGGAGATTGTTTCTGATAATGGTCCAGGGTTTAGAAAGGGCTTGCTCACAGAGGTCTGTGAAGAACTTCACATTCTACATCGTCATAGTACACCCTACTATCCCCAATCCAATGGTCTGGTAGAAAAAGGTAATGGTGTCATTGCAGGCATCATTAGAAAGATGGTGAGAAACAAGACAAAGTTGTGGGATGACTTCTTGGATGGTGCCTTGTGGGCGTATCGAACCACATATAGGGAAGCCACGGAGTTCACACCATTTCACTTTGTCTATGGTCAAGAGGCTTTACAACCAATTGAGCTCAACATTCCAACAATGCGACTTCATGGCAAAGCAACACAAGATGATCAAGAAGCATGGATGGATCGACTTCTTACCTTAGCTGAGCTTGAGTGGAAAAGAGAAGCAGCATACGAGTGCTACAAGAGGAAAGCCACACAGACGAAGGAAAAGCTTGACAAGAAACTGAAGGACAAAGGCATCAATGAAGGAGATCTTGTGCTAAGGTATGACAATCGACTCGATAATCGTTTTGATGCCAAATTTGAAACTAGATGGCAGGGGCCATACATAGTTAAGAAGGCTTTCAATTCAAGTTACTATCAACTTATGGACTTGAATGGGAAAGAGCACTCTAGGAAGGTAAATGGTTATCGCTTGAAGCCCTATTTGAGTCGCCTTCTACCAAAGGATCTACCAAAGATCTGTCAAAAGGCAGCTATCTCATGTAGGTATTGTTCCGTGAAGCATGAGTGTAACTCAAACCAAAATTCTGAGGGGCCAAACAATGAAGACCTCGTCAAGGACTCTGAAGCACTCTCTTTGGAAAAGATGCTCTATGATGGTACATGAATATACCATCATCCTGGGGGAGGGCTAATGATAGCCGTTTTTCGGCTCTCCGTAATTGCCATAGTGAGTTAACCCACCCTACCAAAATCATCCAAACACTGTGGCTATCCCTACCATTTCACTGTATATAAGTGTGTGTGAGTTAGGGGACTTTTTCCATATCTTCTTAAAAACCCTTAATTAGCTAGTCACTGGGCTAGTTGAGCCAAAAAAATAAAAAATATATAAAAAATATAAGTATATTATGGCCCATTTGTGTGTAAATATTTCATTGTATATAGGGCCTAAATCAAAGGATTTTTCATAATTATTTTGGTATTTATTTAAATATTTCTACCTATGGTGTGTTATTTATGCTATGTACATTGACTCACCATTACCATATTTTTTCTTACCATTTTGCATACTCTTTATTCCATATAAAACTAATTTCATGCAAGCTTCTCTTATTTTTGGTGTAACTCTATCCCAACAAAAATTAAAAAAAAACTAGTTTTATTTATGTGTATATTTTTTCACTATTGTCATTTTTAACTTCCTACATCTATTCTCTATTACTCTCATAAATTAGACCACCAAAAATATTCATCTTTTTATGGTAGACTTATAATGAGAGAAATTTATTTTGACCCATTTATATTTTTTCCACCTATATTATTAATATTTGACATGTACATATTTTTTTAGACCCCTCAATATTTGATTTTCTTAGTTGTACTATTCACTTGTATCATGATCTCAATAATATCTTCAATTATAGACCTACCAAATAAGGTCAAGGTTATGTGGCATGCATGCATGCACCATGGGGAGCTCACTCTTGGAGGTATTCAAAAGAATCATCCAAAGAAAGACCTCACAAAGACTTTGTGCAGTGGAAAAAACAGTCGGTTTTGCTGAATTTTTAAAGATCACATGCTCCCTGAATTTGAAAAGGTGATACAAACAAAAGTTGTATCTCGTGAGCTGAAATTTCACTTCAAATGTTTTCATATTTTTTTGAGCTACGAGCTGTGAGCTATGGTTTTATTGGTGGACCCCAGTTTGCCCATGCTATACAGCCACACTCCCTCTTTCACTTTATCATTTTCCTCTTTCACACACACTCCTCCCTCTCCTTCCCACTCCCAAACCTACAACTCCCATGTCCTAATTCACCCTCTTCACCATTGCCACATCTCTCACACCTCCATAGCCTTCATCCTCCATTTCTACACCCTATGTGTCCCCCTTTCTCTCTACATATATGTCCATATTACCATACTCTCTTCAGCTTTGTAAAGAACTTCAAAAATAAACAGAAATCCAAGGATAACCTCTACAAATGAAGGCTTTTATCATGAATTTTCCAAGGTTTGAAGATAACATAGCTTCATCGACACGCGCTACTTTGCCATGCTGACCGCTTCTTCTACCGGTGCTGTAAAGAGGTGAATGTCAACTTCTCCAAGCTTCAACCTTGCTTTACAAGCTTATCCCTTCTCTAACTTTTCTCATCATTTGGTGAATGATTTTGTAAATATTTTTTAGTGATAATTACTAACTACTAACCACTAATCTTATTGTAAAATGCACCTTCTACTAGAGTAGGCCCTCCCAAATTATTCACTCAATCCGTCTCTCCTTTCATCCTCAATAATTCTCTTCCCTTGAGCCCACATCCATGTGACTCAAAGGACAAGAGAGACCCACCCTCATTATAAAAAATAAAAATATGCATAATCTTTTATTCCTTCAAATAAACTTGATTAGGCCTAATCCAAATCGGGGCTTCTAAAACCTATAAATAGAGCCCTTTTCTCCCTTGTAAATGATCACATGATCACACTACACTATACCATTCTCAACACATAACACACCACTCTTCAAGCCTAGTTGTGTAGAGTGTGTGCATCGTGAGTGCTCTATTCCATCATTACACATAGGTGCATGGAGAAGCTTGAAGTTAGTTATGCCATCTAGAGGAGTGGAGTGTATGCCATACTCTTCACCACACTTGTAGCCTACTCTTGTGTATAAATAAGATTTATAGTTTTGGGTGCAATTGTATGCTGCAACTACGACTCTTCTCTCCAAATTGACTTGATAAGTTGGCTAATCAGGTGGTTGAAGGTATATTGTCCTTGAAGTTTGTTGTGCCATTTCATGCTTGCTGGTTTGAGGGCTTGTTGAATTGTTTGCCTAAAAGGTCAATTGTAAGAGGGTGCTCGTTGAGAGGGCTCCCGTGACCCTAAGACAATTTTTGTATTGGCAACAAGGTCAAGTTTTGTGTTGTCTCTCTATTTCTCCTCAAGCTTTGTGTGCATCTAGTCTTTAAGGCTAAGACTGAGTTGCTCAAGTTGATTTGTGCTCTTTACCTCTCTCTGGTGTGTTGAATTCTTGTGTTTGGTGTGTGTGGCTATCTTGCATTCCCCTCTCTTTGTGCGTTTGAGTACAAGGAGATATCACATGCGTCCTAGTTCGCATCTACAACTAGGTGGTGCCCCTTTTCTTGTTTGGTTTTGGCTGTGGGTTGTTGTTGTCTCTGATTGTGCTTGCCCCAGCCCCAATTGAGCAGCACGGGAGCCTCGAAGGGTGTTTAGAGGCCGCTCTTCTTGTTTCCCGCCCCGAACCGCCTCACTACTACTGGAAAGGCACCTTTTGAGATCATAGAGGGAAGATCTAAAAGTCCCTTGCTACTTAAAGTACATGGGAAGATCTTTGCTACTGATGAGTATAGTTGTGACCTACAAGAATCTTTTCAAAAGATTAAGGAGGCTATATCCATCTCTCAACAAAGGCAAAAAGCTGCTCCTGAGAGAAGCACTAAAGGGCCTTAACATTCAAACAAAATGATTGGGTCTTACTCAAGGCCCAATTGAGACAAACGACGGGCAAAAATCCAACGGGCCATCAAAATTTTTATGGTAAGCTAGAAAACAGATACTATGGTCCCTTTCAAATCTTGAAGCCAATCAATGACATGGCTTATCAACTCAAGTTGCCTAACCATTGGCTCATACACAATGCTTTTCATGTGAGCCTACTTAAGCCTTACAAAGGAAAGCCACCAAAGAAACAAATTATTGAAGACCCTCCAAAAATCGAAGACCAAGAAGAGGTGCTATAACCCCAAGATATCTTTTGGCATAAGGACAAGGTGATACGACATGGTAAGATTATCCGACGGTATCTTATTAAGTTAAAAAATTATCCTTTTGAAGATGCTAGATGGATACAAGGAATACAAAATTTGGGAGGTTCCCAATTTCCACTTTCAAAAAGAGTTGAAGATTAAACCACATGGTCAAATCTTAACTAGATTTTTAAGAGCATGGCTCGAAATATCTTTTCAAGTACTACCTTTGGAAGGCTTTGGTCTTTAAAAACACTTCGAGATTTGTCCATACGATCAACTTTCAAGACATTGGTGATTCCCAAATTGGTTCTAAAGTCTCAAACTCTCCAATATGGTATTCATTAGAGTAAGCAAATGTACATGTTTCTTTTAAATGATCAATGTTTTTGTCTTATAAGACTAATTTTCTTTTTATTATGCACAAATTTAAGTAATATGCATGCTTAGAATCATGTTTGTGATGACGATGACTCTCAAACACCAAGTAGAATTTGTCACTCTACTTTGGCAGAATGAAATGGACTAAAGAGCAGACATGTTTGCGCCAAGTGAGTCTCCCAAGCCCCGAATGGATTAGTCACCCATTTTGGAATGATGTCGATGGGTAAAAATGGATCCTCTACCCGCTAAGAAACATCGACTAATGACTAAGGCTTTATCTCTTCTACCTCGTAGTTGAGGACGTCTATGATTTCAAGAGAGAGGTAATGTCATAAAATCTAATTTCTAACCAACCCAAATGGTTTTCTCGTATTAAACTAATCATTTAATGTGGGAGAATCAACGGGAACCAGGGTTAGAATATAGACATGTGCTTATGGATCTATCTCAACATGGGGTCAAGGTTAAAGGGGTCCAAATGAGAGATAGTCTGTCAAAGAGCAAGGCTAGATAATGTAGCTTAAATACCTTAGGGTTAGCTTCATTAAAGACCTCCAAAGGTTAGTGTTAAAAGTCCTCAGACCGTAGGCAAGCTAGGGTTGAGCTTGAGGTGGGAATCCATCCCAAGCTTGAGGTGCTTGACACACACACACACACACATACACGCGCAAGGAGAGGAAGGAGAGCCAAGTATGCTGCTTCCCTCTCCTCTCTCTCATGTTCCCTTCCCCTCTTTCTCTCTCTCTCTCTTCCTCTCTTTCACACACACACACACACACACACATTGTGTTTTTGAGAGAGAGAGAGAGAGAGAGAGAGAGAGAGAGAGAGAGAGAGAGAGAGAGCACATTCATAAACAAAGAATGCATACACACACATTGAGAGAGGAAGAGAGAGAGAGAGAGAGAGAGAGAGAGGAGAAAACAAAGAGAAAGAGAGAGAGAGAGGGGGAGAAAACGAAAGGGAGAGGTAAGGGGAGAAAACAAAGAGAGAAAGAGATTATGTTAAAGTTTAAAAGAGGTAAGGGGAGAAAACAAAGAGAGAAAGAGATTATGTTAAAATTTAAATTAAATTAGGTTAGATTACATTTAGATTTATGTTTATGTTGAGTTTAAAATTAGGTTAGATTTAGATTTACGTTAGATTAGATTAGATTTAGGTTTATTTTGAGTTTAAGATTATGTTAGATTTAAATTTACGTTAAATTAGATTTATGTTTATTTAGGTTAAATTAGATTAGATTTAAGTTTATTTTGAGTTAGATTTACGTTAGATTAGATTTATGTTTATTTACATTAGACTAGATTTATGTTAGATTTAGATTTACGTTAGATTAGATTAGATTTAGGTTTATTTTGAGTTTAAAATTAAATTAGATCTAGATTTATGTTCGATAGACTAGATTTTTTTAGATTTAGGTTAGATTTTAGTGCATGTCAATGAAGGTGCGCTTTGCCCAAAGAGCAAACACTAGTTACACAACAATATGTATATTCCCATCAGAATAGGACACCTATTAACTCACATGCTAACCATATTCAATTAGCCGCGAATCACCACATGTTCAATTAGGTTAGATTTAAGATTAGATTTTGGATTGAGTTTTTATATAAGAGTCTACCTTCGAGATTACAGTAAAAAAATTAGAGTAATTAGACGAACGGTGATCCCTCTCTTCCTCTCTATGGATGCGACCTTAAGCTGAAAAGCTTTCAATGGCATGATACTCAGATTGGAGGCCAACATATAATGTGTTAAGTAATCCCTCGAACAAAGATCTACTGTGAAAAGATGTTAAGATGCTGTGAAATGCTACAGCTAGAGAAGAGGCAAAGGGGATTTGTCCACTACATGCACTATCATGTAGACGTGGGTGTGTAAATTTCTTGTACCCACAAATATAGGCATTGACCAATAAAGACGAGATTATAAACCGTTGGTTCTGATCTCTGTGCACCTCTAGACCGAGGTGTACGGAGATTGGACATGACTAGAGAATGTGAGGTAGTTTACAGTGTGAACAAAGAGAGAGAGAGAGAGAGAGAGAGAGAGAGAGAGAGAGAGAGAGAGAGAGAGAGAGAGAGAGAGAGATAAAAGACGGAGAATTCCAATAGAAGATTAAATTTGTTGTCCAAGTTATAAGGTTTTGACCCTCATTATGAGTAGTGACGAGGATGTGGGGCCGTCCAACCGAAACACCTATCTCTCAATGAGGATCTTATGTCCTTGTAATCAATGCAAGCATGCTATGCGACGGACAAGACGCGTTTCTTTGCAGCATGTTCGCAAATTTGGCGAGTTCAATCCATCTATTATAGATCGAGTTGTTGCCAATTATAACTCGTGGAACTCTGACTCTGGCCAACAAGTAGCAATCTTGCAACCCAATAGATGTGTTCGCAGGCGCTTTGGTCGAGCAGCATATGTGAGGTCACAAGATGTAGCCTCTGACATCTCAAGGATGATCATGCAGACCACATTCCCAACGAGGCAATGTTTGAGCCCGAGATCGATGAAATGATCGAGACGATCATGGATTCAGAAAGGCTTATCTATGATGATATGAAAAGTGAAGCCGATACGCCAATGTATGATGGAGCACGTGTGTCTAGATTGAAGGCGCTCTTGGTTCTTCTTAACATGCAGACAAAGTTTGGATGGAATGATACTAGCGTCACAACACTTTTCAGGTGATCTATTACAATGTGTTTACTTTAATAAAAAACTCTAGATGTATAATGATTTGATAGATTTTTACAATTGTACCATATTTTTTTTGTTGTGTAGATTGCTCAAAGAGCGCATACTGCCAGTTGATAATGTGATGCTAGATTCCAGAGAGGAAGCAAGAAAGATCTTGCGAAACTTGGGGATGGATTACAATTTGATCCACACTTGTCCTAACGACTGCATTCTTTCTAGAGGGGAATACATAAACATGGAGAAGTGTCCGAAATGTGATTCCGAGAGATATCGAGCAGATCTCCACGGAACAAAAATTCCACAAAAGGTTTTGCGACATTTTCCTCTGCTTCCTCGCATCAAGCATTTCTTCGAATGTAAGTCCATCGCCACCCTAGCATCATGGCATGAGGAGAATAAATCTTCGGATGGTGTGCTACGGAATCCTGCAGATTGCGCAGCCTGGAAACATATAGATGAAACATGGTCGAATTTTGCTACGGAAGCTCAAAATTTGCGCCTAGGCCTGGCTATGGACGACGTAAATCCATTTGGTCAAAGATCAAAATCTTATAGTGTATGGCCCGTTATCATTGTCAACTTGGCACACAGCTTTTCCTTGGTCTCCTGATCCTGTGGCTGTGTGGTTTTTGTGTGATTTGGACTTGTTTAGGCCAGGAAAAATTCAATCCCTAAGTCTGTTTTAGGGTCTTCCTCTTTGAACAGTTTTTGGCTCTTTTCACCCACTTTTTGAACTTTTTTGACAATGCTTCTTTGGGGAATTTTTTTCACAATGGTCTCACCTACAAGTTGGAAACGTTTCTGTCCAAAAATTTCTCAGGGGTACATGGATCACGATCCATGTTCCACCACTTTTGGATCTGTATTTTTGGTGTGCTGATAGCTTATTATGTTTGTAGCTTGCTCCACAAATCTTTTTGAATTTAAATCAGTTTTGCCCAACCAAAACTGACTTCTATAGTCTGCTATGACAGTTTTGACAATGTTCTGTTTTTGGCTCTTTTGACCACTTTTCACATCTTTTTTGCATTTGGTTCTTTGGGGAAAAGTGTTTGTCTATATCTTAGCTACTTATTGCTCAAATCTCAGCCAAAAAAATTTCAAAATTTTTTCATGAGGTACATGGATCGCGATCCATGTTTGGAAGCCAAATTGACATTTCTTGGTACCATTAGAATCACTAGATGCTATGATATCAAAGTTTTTGGATTTGAACCAATTTTTGTCATTCAAAAGCAAGTTTTTCTGTCTGTCCTGTGGTTTTTCACTAGTTTTTGTATTTGGCTATTTTGACCAACTTTTTTTCAATTTTTTTGACATGGCTCGTTTTTGCAAAGTTGTTTCAAATGATATTAGGGATGTACTTATCAAATATCAACCCCAAATGTCAAAAAGGTACATGGATCGTGATCCATGTTTGACAACATTTTTTTATAAATTTTGTTATGTTGGTTCTCTGTGCCCTATAGAAGCCAAATCTCACCCCTTTTTGAATTTGGATCCCAATATTTCAAGATTTGTCCAATTTTGTGTCAGCAATGCCTGTTTTACTGTTTTTTTCCCTAAGAGCCAATTCTGATGTGATTTTTGAGTTTTTCTTTCAAGAAAAATTGATCAGAGCAGTGCCCCAGTGCTACACACTGTAACTGGTAACTTTTCACAAAAAATGGTCTCTGGGGTACATGGATCGCGATCCATGTTTCTCCACAGATTCTTGCTAAACTTTCCAGATTGATTCTAGAGAGTATGTTGATGCCCATGATCCACAAATTTTTGAATTTGGATCACTTTTGAGGTCTCTACCATCAAATTTTCAGAATTTCAGAGTTATGGTCATTTTGGCCAAAATATGGTTTTCACCCTTTTTACCCTCAATCTTTTAGCCCAAATTTGATGGTGGTAGTTTCTACTTACCCTACTCCTAAGTACTGAAATGAAACATGAAACAAAAACAAACAGAATGGTACAAAATAAAGTCGTAACAAAAAACGGTACAACACTCTGAAAGCATAGAGAAGATCGAAGAATGAAATGCTTTTGGCTAGCTCACTCACAACCCTCTTTACTTCTCAAGAATAGATCTAGCAAGTCCTCAACTTCTAGACTCTATCAAGCGCTAAACCCCGTGTCTAGCTGCTTCACTGCTAAGGTGTAAATGGAATGGAGAGACAAATATTAGAAAAAGAATGCTCTAAAAACACACTAGGTCACTCACCATCTAACGATCATATCCCCAACAACGGCGCCAATGTTAGCGGGTCACCGCGGCGGACGTTTGCAGCATAGCTTTCTGGCACTAACATAATGTCAATACTCAAGGAAAGTGACTCGGATGGGGCATGGAGACTCTATGAGATCGTCAATCTCACAAAGTGAACCTTGACAAGAAAACACACTAGCTCAACAAGAAAACCAACACTCAATGATTAGGGAAATCCGTCTATGTCCTTTCTCACAACTCTAGGTCATCACGCCATTTCGGCACTCGAACGGACTCACAATGCAATGAAACTAAGTGAACCTTGACAAGAAAACCAACACTCAATGATTAGGGAAATCCGTCTATGTCCTTTCTCACAACTCTAGGTCATCACACCATCTCGACACTCGAACGGACTCAAAATGCAATGAAACTTTAGGAGGAGGTCTAGGACACCTAAGGTCACAATCCTAGCAAGTCTGGTTGCAATCCGACAAGGTACCAAAATCATGATCCATCATGAAAAAGGTCCTAAAAACTGCAACAGAACTATCCAGAAAGGTTGCCCTATGGTCTAGGAACACTCTCCTATGGTCAAAATGACTATAAACAATGATTTAAGCACTCAAATATGCATTTACATCTCACAGACATGTAGTCGTGAACCTCAACAAAACTAACAATGCTTACACTTGAATTAAAGAGCAAAGAAATAGGAACACAATGCAAGTTTCAAAACTATAATCCGATTACCCATTCATTAGTTGCATCGATTACAAGATGGAGCAGCTTGTAGCTTGAGCGTACGTTCTATAGAGCACCATGTTCTTCTCTAAAGATAAGCCCCCCTTCACACTAAAGTTATTGACCTTTATACCTAGGGCATTCTAAATGGCCAGTGGCCAGCTCACACGAACATTTACAAATATCATTACAACATTACAACTCAGGGGATTGATTGCTACTCTGGAATTAGGATTTACACAGAGTATTACTACACTAGCTCGGAAAACTAATAGAGTATAAATGTGGTGTCCGGCTACATGTCCGACTAGTTGGGTGCACATTTGATCTGTCCTCAAACAGGGGCTTAAGGTTTTCTAAAAGTCAACAAGGATCCCTACAATGAGGGGGTGATCCCTACAAGTAGGGGCAAGAGAGAGAACACTCACAACCTCACACAAGTCAAGCCTTGCCTAAAGAAGCAACAGGGACACATGTCAATTTCCTCCCATGTTGCCCTCATAAGGTGCCCCAAAGCCTATTGGTTGGCCTCTCAAGGGATCAATGATAATTTAGATAATTTAATTAATTGTTTATGGGTGAAAGCATGTTAATGTGTCACGCTTTTTGTGCTAGTTAACATATGCCAACAAGCACATCTTGTAAACATAACACATGATACACTTTGTATAGTTCATGATGGTGGCCCACACACTTGAAAAAACATGACTGTTGGACTTCAAAAAAATGAATCATAATATTTTTAAAATCTTAAACAGTTAAGCTCAGTTGCTACGTTGAGGTAGTGGTGTAGTCATGATGCATGGAGGGAAGCACGACGCAAGGGCCACAGGTCAGAGAGAGGGAGGAAAGTGATTGCAAGCTACAAGGAGGTCTGCAGTCAGCACCCAAGTGGAGGATAACTCACCGTGGAGCCAACCACCTCGACAGCTCTCTTGATAGTACTCCACCGAGAAGGAAGTCAAGGGGCAAAGGTTCTGTTGCTTCTCCTCCACCCTGCAAAAGATTGAAGGATTCTAATTCCCAAGGATCCCCAATGTCAAAGTACATGCATATAGGGAAGGGGAAGCAGGACTCAGGTACTCTCTCTCTCTCTCTCTCTTCAATGAGGGGCCACATTTGGAAGTTGTAAATCAAGCAAAGCATGACACATTTCTCCAATAGTCCCTGCCTACTAATTTGTTAGTAAATCCTCTCACTTATGATAAGTTTGTGTTGCTAAGCATATGCTGCAATCAACACAGAGGACTATGCATTCAACTTATATGCTTGTTTTTGCTGTAGCCCTTGCTGCAATCTTGTTGTGGATTCTCTCACACTAGTCAGGTGCTTGTGCATTGCCTTAGGCATTCAAGGTGCATGCTTAGATGATTGCATCTAAGGAGAGCCCTCACAATTTCTTATGTAGAGATTACTTGACAACCCAATTCTAGTGGGGTTTTGTAAGGTTTTAATCTTATAATCTTGTGTGGTGTGTAGGCCAATGGAAATCTCCCAAGCTGAACATCCCACTGCAAAAAAAGTTTTGTGCAATAGTAAAAGAGTTTAATGTTGTCCATGGCCTCTCCATGGACGGTGTCGACCCCAAATTGGTGAAGTGGGAGAAAATTACAGATGTGGAATGGTTCAGTGTATTCAGAGAGGTGAAGGATGCAACAAATATCGCTTCAAATGAAGTAGCATTTGTAGCGACATGTACGGCCAAGTACTTCTGCTGCACTACAAGGTGTACCAAAAGGCCATCACCAACATGGAAATTAATTCGGCTTTTGCGAAGGGTTTTGTAAAACAATTCAGTCCAGTGGCAACTGCAAGTGGCTCAATCATGCAGTTCAATTGGGCTGAGTTTGCTGTCCAGCATTTGTAGGACCTTCAAGAAAAAGGATACTATGATGCCCATGTTGAAAAGTGGAGGGTGCGTAATACCCACCCCTCAAGTCAAAAAACAGAGAAGGGCTCCGTGGAAACAATGGACGATTGCGCTGGCCAAGTAGCTTTGAATGTTCTTTCTTCTACCAGGGCAACACCCCTCTCTATTAACAGCTCTCACAAAGTGACAGCAAGCCTGTCATATTTTGTTCTCTCTGATTTTCAGCACATCATGAGTGCAAGTGACCATCTAAGAAATCAACTACATGATGCTAAACAGCAGCTCAAGAATGCGGGTCAGGAGCTTGAAGCTACGAGGGTTCTGAAAGCAAGCCATGATATGGTCAGCCCTATAGTACTTGCTATGAGACAGAAGCTTCATGATGTTGAGAATGAATTGCGATGTTTAGGCCTCACTGACAATGTGAATGCAAGAAGAGAAATGGAGCTCAAGGTAAAGATCGAGACACTGAAAGAGACACTGGATGGTTTGGGGTTTCCTCACAGTGAGGACACCCCCATTGCTATTGATATTGACATAACCTTTCTTCGTGTAAGTGCCGATGGTTTTTGTGATTGAACCTTATGTTTTGAATATGTGCACAACTATCCTATGTACTTACCATGATTCTCTTTTGATTGGTTTGTAGATTAATGTGGAGGTGCAGGAAGCAAAAGTGCACGCCTGCGATAGTCAATTGTAGCTGCTCATGCAGATAAGTAGGATGATACAAGGCTCCTTCATCCCCACTACCCTATGCAAGATACCTATGGACACTTTTACAGAGTGTATAGGGGTACACGATGGGACAACAAACAACGAGTGTACTGGCTGTGGTTTGCCATTAGAAGTACACAAAATCAGTGCAATGGTCAAAATGCCATGTGTGCATACCTATCACCTAATTTGGTTTGTTGCTGCATGCTCCCTTGGGATCGAATGTAGAGCTTGCACCTGCCACCAGTAGAGGATACCAGCTGAATGGTCTGGCAAGGTCACAGGGCAAGGACCTCCAATCACACAGAGTTTTGGTAAGATAATGTTAAGGAATAGTTATCCAACCTTGATTCCTACACTAGCCCTGTGTATGCTAGTTAGCATAGAAGGTATGCTAGTTAGCTTAGTGGGTATGGTGGCTATCATATTGTGTATGGTAGTTGGCAAACCTAGTTATGCTAGTGAGCATACTATTAGATATAGCTAGCATACATTGTCATGGTGGTAAGCATTGTGTGTATGCTAGTTAGCATAGCTAGTTATCCTAGCTAACATATTGTGAATACTAGTTGGAATTTTTTGATGCTAGTTAGCATACTGTGTATGCTAATAAGAATACCTTCTATGCTAGTTAACAAACTATGCATGCTAATTAGCATATTTAATATGCTAACTAGTGACAAGCGCATAGCACAAAACGAACCCCGACGGCCTCAACGCCAGGACCGTGAATGCCGAACTCATCACGGGAAGTGAACAAGGGGCACCACCTACCTTTGAGCGTCTTGGACACGAACAGTAATTATTAGAATAGAATTAATACTGCACACCCTAGAGAGAGAGAGAGAGAGAGAGAGAGAGAGAGAGAGAGAGAGAGAGAGAGAGAGAGAGAGACGTAGATGATGAAAACCCTCAAGATGTGAGGGCATTCTTGATTCAAAGTGTTATTTACAAAAAGCTCAGTTTTGGCGAGGTGGAGACTACGGTGAGAGAGAGAGAGAGAGAGAGAGAGAGAGAGAGAGAGAGAGAGAGAGAGAGAGAGAGAGAGAGAAAGAGAGAGATCCTATAGTGCATTTTCTAGGGAAAATTCCATATACACGGAGATTCTACTCTTTGTGTGTGGTGACCCTTGGAGTCAGTGTGTGGACATGGCTTCCTTCTCAAGTGCTGACTCACAAGTGTTGCCCCCCCCCCCCCCCCCCCCCCCCCAAAGTGCTCCTCATGCTCTAAAATGCTGCCCCCAGTTCTTAATTCCGCTCAATCTCTCCAAAATGCTACCATTAGTCCCGATTGATAGTGACCTCTAAGTGTTCTTTTATAGGTGTAGGGTGCATTAGTTTAGGATAATCTGATTAGGTAAGGGCCCTAATCAGGAAAGAAAAAGCAAGGAGCCGGGTCCCAGATGGTTGACCCTTGCTTTGTTTTATGAGAACTTTAGAATGATATCTCCTAGGTGGGCCTTTCTGACCATCACCTAGAGAGAGGTGGAAATATACAATTGGTTTTTTATACAAGGTTTTGACTTGAAAATGGAAAAATAGGTTACCCTACGGATGTTTATTGCGGAGATGCATCGTGGGCAAGATGCCGGTGAATGGAGGGCTTTGCTGCTGCGTCGGTGTAGTGCGTTCGCCACTTTTGGGGCCCACCGGGACATACCTTCGCCGGGGCATGCCTTCGACGTCAATCTTTGATTTGGTGCCGCCTTTGCGTGCTTTTGGTCGTCTTTCTCCTTTTGTTGATGGTGTGGCACTCATTTTCTTCTTTGCTTTAAGTGTTTGTGCATATGTGCTTATGCGTGTGTGCATGTACGTGTTTCATGTGTTTGAGTGTGTAAGTAGGTGCGTTTTTATGCGTGTAAGTGCTGTTGTGTGTGCGCAAAGCATGTGGGTGTGTGTGGTTTTTAGTATATGGCTGAGAGAGACCGAGGGAGTGTGTGTGGGTATGTATATGGGGTTGTGTATGTGTGTGTGTGCAAGTGGGTGAGTGTGTCGACAAGTGTGTGTGTGGGAACAAGAGTGTAAGAGAGATATATTTTTTTAATTGTTGCTGGCTTGGCCGATTACACAGAGAACGAGAGAGTGAGAGAGAGTGTGAGTGAGAAGGGAGTGAGTGAGGGAGGGAGAGGGAGTGCATGTGTGTGTGTGTGTGTTTGTGTGCGTGTGTGTGTGTAGAGAGAGAGAGAGATTCTAATGCTGCTTGCAACTTAGGAAAGGAGAGAGAGAGACCAGGAGTCTGAACAAGGGGGAGGGAGACAGTGAGCGAGAGATGGGGAGAGAGGGAGGGAGAGAGAGTGTGTGTGTGTGTGGGTGTTCAGAGAGAGAGAGAGAGAGAGAGAGAGAGAGAGAGAGAGAGAGAGAGAGAGAGAGAGAGAGAGAGATAGAGAGAGAGAGAGAGAGAGAGAGAGAGAGAGATAGAGAGAGAGAGAGAGAGAGAGAGAGAGAGAGAGATTGCTTCGCTGACCTGCTGGCCGCGGACATCCAGACGGAGAGAGAGAGCAGGAGTCAACGGGGTGAGATGCTGAGAGAGTGGGTGAGGGAGCATGTGGGCGAGGGTGGGGAGAGAGAGAGAGAGAGAGAGAGAGAGAGAGAGAGAGAGAGAGAGAGAGAGAGAGAGAGAGAGAGAGAGAGAGATTATTGTATGCGCCCTATGGGTTGGCCCGACACAGGACAAGAGAGAGAGGGTGAACGTGAGTGAGAGGGGGAGGGAGAGGGTGAGAGAGGGACCTCACAAGGCTCCCTGGCTAGAGCATCAATGATCAACAACTCAAATTTCCTTTGAGTAAATGGGAAGCCTACAGCTTCCGAAAATTTGTGCCAATATCCTCCAGGATCCCAAGTGAAGAATAGGATCATCACCTGTAATGTCCTAACAATAGAACTTTGTACCTCTTACAAGAAAGGGTAAGATTTGTAGCCACCATAGGTGAAAGGATAAATGATTATCTTGGCTCCTTCCAAAGGAAAACTTAGGATCATGATTCCTAAGTTTGTACAAAGAGTCCTCCATCTACGGCTTCCTTGTTCATGTGGCAAGTCCCATTTTTCTTCAGAACCTAGCTCATCACTATCGGTGAGGCTAGAAGAAGAGTCACTATTGTCTTGGGTGCTGTCAAAAAGGTCCATTGCCTTTCCTAACATTGGTAACAAGTCATTGTACTTGCAGCTCAAAGACAAGCTTGATACACATTGTACCAAAGCGCATAGCATATACAAAAGGTACGCTACAATCCACTTGTTGAAAAACACTTCATCTCGACTATGTGCATGCAGGACCATACTGCCATCTTTCTCACATTGAGATCCATTTTCTGTGACCTTTATGACCACCCTTTGTGCTAAGGGTTCTTTAAAGCTTTTCTTAAATGCATTAAACAAAGTACGATCAAACACAATCTCTACATCTAGGTTGACAAACCTAGATCGTCAATAGGTTGCCACTGCATCCACTTGCTTAAGAATGTCCTTAGGGTGGACTCCAAAGTCCGACTCCTTGACAACAACCATTTGAGTTGTGTCTATGATTGATTCCTTTGATTGGTGTAGTTCCAAAAAAATCATGATTCCTTCTTGTAATTGTATATCTGGTGGATCCGCCTTGTTGTGATCAGTAAGAATGAGACCCATGATTCCAAGAGTCCCGTCACTATCATTTGTCGTTGTAGATTCCTCCTCCTCTGATGTTGTAGTACAATCACTAGAGAGTGCACTAGTCTCTAGGTCCATCCCTTGTCTCTTACTACGAGTCTTTGTGCTATATAAGATCTCCTTGGCCTTTCTAGCTTGCATATTGAGAATTCTTGTGTCCAAATAGTGACTTTCTCTCATGGCCATGAGCCATGGTTTCTCTTACATAATTGGGTATCCCTCCCCTTTAGGTATGCTCATGCCTTGCATAGAAACATCACTCACAAGATCACAAGATTTTATAGACTCACCAACTATGAAATCTAAAATGCCAGTTTTTCATTGTGGCTTAGACTTTCTCTTGATTGACTCCCCCTTGGCCTTTATCTTTTCTTCCTTTGCTGAAGATTCCTCAGGTCTAGAGTGATTAAATCCCATGGTGTCTACCTCTTCAACATTGGTCTTACCTTTTTCCACTTCTTTGATATGTTTATCCACGTTCATCTTGCCCTTATCTTCAAGACTGACGAAACAAACTACTTGGTTGGCCGCTTGGCGGTGGAGGTAAGGGTGGAATGAGAGGTTGTGGTGGTGAATGTGGTTGCACAGGTCATTGTAATATTTGCACAGGTGGTGCTTGTTGCAGTACCCTTGGTGGTGGTGGTCTTGCTCTTGGTGGTGAGATCTGGTTTTGTCTGGCTCCTCTGTTTAAATTCTGCCTCCTTGGGTGTGGGCAGTAATACATGCCATGGCCATCTTCTCCACAATTGTAGCAGTAGTACTCTTGGTTTTGCCTTTGTTGTCCTCTCCCTTGCTCTTGATTTTTGATAGGTGCATGCCCTTGCTGCACCAGATATACTGAAAGATTCTCTAACTGGTTGGTGATTCGGTTGAGCAGGTCTTTTTGATCTTCAGCCGGTTCTTGTGGCTGATTTCTCTGGACGGTTGGTGCCGATGCGGCTAGGTGTGGTGGGTGGTCCCTTCCCGGTTCCTCTTCCTTGGTAGTTCTGGCTTGTAGACGTAGATTCTTATCTTTAAGGTGGGCTACTTCAACTGCTACCTCATATGTAGCAAGAAACCTTCCCTTCACCTTCTCTTTAAGAATTGGCCATAAACCAGCCACAAACCGGTCTTTCTTCAGGAAATCGGGTGCCCCTTCACCATCCCTTAGTGATGCAACCCATCGTCCCCATAGATCCACAAACTTTGATTCATATGCTACATACTCAGCCATACGTACTTGCTTCAACTCCATTAGCAATTGCCATAGATTCTTGAATGTGGTGCCTTCTCCAAAACGCTTTAGAAATGCTGCTCTTAGCAGATCCCACCTTTCCTTGGTGGCTTGCACCAAGGCGTTGTACCATGATCTTGCTTCCACTTTCATTAGCAACGAAAAAATGTACAGATGCAAAGCATCGTCATCCCTCCCAAAGACGACACATGCTATTTCGAGGTTATCCAAGAAATCTGAAGCATCTTCCCCCACCTTAGCGACACCGGCTGGGCTAAAAAAATAAGAGAGAGCGCCCAAAAACTCAGATCTCAGATCTGAGTTTTTCGGCGCCCTCAAGCAAGGAGCAGGTAACGCTCTCCCTCTCTCTCTCTCTCTCTCTCTCTCTCTCTCTCTCTCTCTCTTTCTTTCTTCTCCACACACACACACACACACACACGAGGAGAGGAAGGAGAGCCAGGTATGCTCCTTCCCTCTCCTCACTCTCATGTTCCCTTCCCCTCTCCCTCTCTCCCTCTCTCTCTCTCTCACACACACACACACACATAGTGTTTTAGAGAGAGAGAGAGAGAGAGAGAGAGAGAGAAAGAGTACAAACATAATTTACAAAACCGCACACACACATACATAAACAAAGAATGCACACACACATTGAGAGAGGAAAAGAGAGAGAGAGCATGCATAAACAAAAAACGCACACATTGAGAGAGGAAAAGAGAGAGAGAACATGCATAAACAAAAAACGCACACATTGAGAGAGGAAAAGAGAGAGAAAACATGCATAAACAAAAAAATGCACACACATTGAGAGAGAAAGAGAGAGAAACTAATTTAACGTCGTAGGAAACTAATTAAAATTAAAAGACCTAAAGATCTAGCCGACGAGGAGTTGAACTCAACACCTATTATTCAAGAGGGAAATGGCATAACCAATCTATCATACTTGGCATGGGTGATAGAAAGGTTATACCATTTATCTCTTTTTATTGGCACACACATCCACACACGCGCACACACACAAGAAGAAGAGAGTTATAACGTCGTAGGAAACTATCCTAAAAGACGTTAAAGATTAGGTTAGATGTAGACTTACGTTAAATTAGATTTAGGTTTATTTAGTTTAAATTAGATTAGATTTAGGTTTATTTTTAGTTAGATTTACGTTTATTTACGCTAGATTTAGATTTACGTTATATTAGATTAGATTTAGGTCTCCATAGACTGCGATGCCTGCATGAAGCGGGTGAAGAAAGCCCTCAATGGAATATAGGGTATTGCTGCCTTCACTCATGGTGGGCTCCGTCGATCCAAAAGTACTGGTGAAATGTCTTCAGAAGATAGGGAAGAAGGTGGATCTTCAGGGCGGCAAGAGTCACTACATCCCCGACAATGACCATCTAGACAACCTCTAGTCATTCAACAGCAACTTCAAAGTTAGTAACAACAGCAAGAACGGTCCAAAGGGCCAATTGCTGTCGTCAGATGTGGATGGAGATGAGGCAGCGTCACCACCGCAAGTTAACTTTCACATCTTTAGTGATGAGAATGCCAACTCTTGCCGAGTTATGTGAAAAATTATGTGTTAAATCAGTTTTAAGGTTCTTATAATCCCTGTTAGTTTAGTTCTTTGTTTTTAATATAACATAATTTACGTTAGATTTAGATTTATGTTATATTAGATTAGACTTAGGTTTAGTTAGGTTTACCCACACACACACACACACACACACACACACACACACACACACACACACACACACACACACACACACACACACACACACACACACACACACACACACACACACACACACACACACACACACACACACACACAAGAAGAAGAGAGTTTTAACGTCGTAGGAAACTATCCCAAAAGACGTTAAAGATTAGGTTAGATGTAGACTTACGTTAAATTAGATTTAGATTTATTTTCAGTTAGATTTACGTTTATTTAGATTTACGCTTATTTACGTTAAATCGAGTCCACGCAAGAATTACTTACGGTTTAGGGTTTAGAGTTAGACGAACAGTGAAAAGATCTACTGTGAAAAGATGTTAAGATGCTGTGAAGTGCTACAGCTAGAGAAGAGGCAAAGGGGTTTTGTCCACTACATGCAGTATCATGTAGACGTGGGTCTGTAGATTTCTTGTACCCACAAATATAGGTATTGACCAATAAAGACGAGATTATAACCCGGTGGTTCTGATCTCCGTGCACCTCTAGACCGAGGTGTGCGGGGATTGGACATGACTAGAGAATGTGAGGTAGAGAGAGAGAGAGGGAGAGAGAGAGAGATAAGACGAAGAATGCCAATAGAATATTAAATTTGTTGTCCAGGTTATAAGATTTTTATCCTCATTATGAGTAGTGACGAGGATGTGGGACCGTCCAACCGAAACACCTATCTCTCAACGAGGGTCTTATGTCCTTGTAATCAATGCAAGCATGCTGTGCGACGGACAAGACGTGTTTCTTTGCAGCACGTTCGTGAATTTGGCGAGTTCGATCCATCTATTATAGATCGAGTTGTTGCCAATTATAACTCGTCGGACTCTGACGCTGACCAACAAGCAGCAATCTTGCAACCCAATAGACGTGTTCGCAGGCGCTTTGGTCAAGCAGCATATGTGAGGCCACAAGATGTAGCCTCTGACAGCTTGGGGGATGATCATACAAAGCACATTCCCAACGAGGTAATGTTTGAGCCCGAGATTGATGAAATGATCGAGACAATCATGGATTCAGAAAGGCTTATCTATGATGATATGAAAAGTGAAGCTGATACGCCATTGTATAATGGAGCACGTATGTCTAGATTGAAAGCACTCCTGGTTCTTCTCAATATGCAGGCAAAGTTTCGATGGAGTGACACTAGCGTCACAGCGCTTTTCAGGTGATCTATTACAATTAGTTTACTTTAATAAAACTCTAAATGTATAATGATCTGATAGATTTTTACACGACTGTATTGTATTTTTATGTTGTGTAGATTGCTTAAAGAGCACATACTACCAGTTGACAATGTGATGCCAGATTCTCGAGATGAAGCAAGAAATATTTTGTGAAACTTGGGGATGGATTACAATTCTATCCACGCTTGTCCTAATGACTGCATTCTTTTCAGAGGGGAATACATAGACATGGAGAAGTGTCCGAAATGTGATTCCGAAAGATATCGAGTAGATCTCCACGGGACAAAAATTCCACAAAAGGTTTTGCGACATTTTCCTCTGCTTCCTCGCATCAAGCATTTCTTCGAATGTAAGTCCATGGCCGCCCTAGCATCATGGCATGAGGAGAATAAATCTTCGGATGGTGTGCTACGAATTCCTGCAGATTGCGCAGCCTGGAAACATATAGATGGAACATGGTCGGATTTTGCTAGGGAAGCTCGAAATTTGCGCTTAGGCCTGGCTATGGATGGCGTAAATCCATTTGGTCAAAGATCAACATCTTACAGTGTATGGCCCGTTGTCATCGTCAACTACAACATTCCCCCGTGGTTGACTACGAAGAAGGGGCACCTATGGCTAAGCTTGATTGTGCCAGGGCGATATAAAGTGGAGAATATGGATGTGTATCTTCGTCCACTATTGGAAGAGCTACAACAATTGTGGATTGGCATAGAGGTGGTGGATATGAGCCGACACACAGGACGACGGAATGCTTTGATTAGAGGCATTCTAATGTGGACCATGCATGACTATCCCGGGCTAACAGAATGCTCAGGTGATCTATTGACACTCCTCACTCAGACACTGTAAATCTTGTTTTTTTCCATAGTTGATCTATAATCATGTGTATACATGCAGGGCTTCAAACAAGCGGATACAGAGCATGTGTCACATGTGGACCTAGACTGAATGCATGTAGGGTGCCCTCACTGAAGAAGCAAATCTACGAAGGTCATCAAGCGTATCTTCCAGAGAATCATGTGTTACGCGACGGCTTTTTGGGAAGAGAGCCACCAAGGATGTCTGCACAAGCATGGTTAGAGCAGAAGGAGATGTGCGATGACGGATTGCCTCCAGGGATGAAGAGACTATCTCTATGGTACGAGTTACCATACTGGCCCCGACTCATGATCAATCACTTGCTCGATCCAATGCACATATTCAAGAATGTGGGTAATCTACTATGGGACCATCTGACCGGCAAGAAAGATACTTTGGGAGCCATAGTTGACCTTAGAAATGTGGATCGTATGGAGCAATATTGGCCACAAACAGTGTCTGATGGATCGATAAAACTCCCTAAAGCACCATGGATTTTCACAGGAGCCCAAGAACGCAAAGTAATAGAGACCATTCGATCTTTGCGGACCCCCACTGGTGTAATGCACTCGCTCCGAACGTGTTTTACTAAAGAAGGAAAGCTTACCGGTTTGAAGTCACACGATTGGCATAAAATGTGTCAGGTACGTTCATAGTGGACTTTAATATCATTGCATAAAATGTGGACTTTAATATCATTGCTGCACATACTTTACAGTTTATTTTACCGGTTGCCATTGAGGGATGTTTGTCTCTCGACATCCGTAACACAATCTACAAACTTGCAAAGCTGGTGCAATGGATGTCACAAAAGGAGATCAACGTAGACTCCATACCATTCGCCAAACTAAATGCTGCGGAGCTTGTGTGCATGTTTGAGAAACATTTTCCTACTACCATGCTAACCATTCAGGTGCATCTTCTTGTTCACATAGTTGATGAGGTGGAAATAGCTCGCACAGTTCATTCTAGATGGATGTTCTTCTTAGAACGTTTCATGAAAACGCTTAAGGGATATGTGCGTCAAAAGGCACGTCTGGAGGGTAGCATGGCAGAAGGTTGGTTGGTATTAGAGTCTCTAGTGTACATTGGAGAGTGGCTAGACGGATTTGATAAAGCCCGGGATACGCTATGGAGAACCATAGATGATGAGCGCATATCTGGGATTGTCATGTGCAATCTCGGTGTTGAGAAGAAGATGACGAAAGATCTAGAGGCTAAAATCAACCAATTTTGCATGCTTCACAATCCAGTGATGCAAAAGTGGATTTCACAATATGAGGATGCAAAGCAAGAGCGACAAAGGGCACGAATCGAGTGGAGACGGGGAAGACGACCACCGATGCACTATCCGACGGGTCTGGAGAGCCTACCAACATTCATGAGCTTAAGATGGTTGCACAACCAACTGAAAAGTGCACAACAATGCGGCGACGAAGTGACTGAGGAAGAGTGGGAGTACTCTTGGGGTTGCATGACCAAGGTAAGTTTGCAATGTACGACTAGCTAGTGACTTTATTTCTAAACGTATGAACGGCCACTCATAATCTTTGTTCGTTGTAGTATAAGTCCTACACAGCAGCATGGTGTAAAGGTCGACATTTTAGGGTGGAACAGATCGACAAAAAGCGTTTTACTCAAGATTGTGGAATCATGGCAAAATTTGAACAGTCTAGTGGACGACGTTCCTCTGATGCAGATCCTGTGGTGGCAGAACTCACTTACTTCGGTACGCTACAAGAGATTTTGAGGATCAATTACAGAGGATTTTTTGTCGACTTGTTCGACGTGCAATGGTTCAAGATAATCATGGAGGGTCGCAACGCTACTGTGCGTAGAGGAGAGTCTGGTTTTCTTGAGGTGGATTCTACTAAGAAATCGACTGACCTAAGAGACACTTTCGTACTACCCGAGCATTGTGAACAAGTAATTATGTAAATAGTTAACATCCCCCTTATACAAGTTATGTGCTTGAAAGCTCTCATGTAAGTTATGTGGCTCTGGAAGGTAATATTTCATCCTACAAAGTCTACATCAAACTGGTGGTACGTCATAGAGGTAGCCCCTCGTAGTGCAAGGACGTATGAAGGCTACCATGTGCCAATCACAACGGCATCAATGGAGGAGATCAGAGAAGATGCTCAATCAGAAGCCGCTGCGGTGGTGCCAGACGAGCATCAAGATGCTACTACTCTATATGGGGTGCATGCAGAGGAGCTACAAAATGAAACAGAGGATATGTGTTTAAACGGAGAGCTCTATATAGATATAGGAAGTTATGCTGAGTTATGCGAGGATGAGAGAGAGATCTCTTAAAGCCACAAATATTGTATTTGAACAATTTTGCTCCGTGTTGTAAAAGCTCTGTCTCTCTAAGTACCTTCCATGGTGTATAACGCTCTTTTCTACTCGCGCTCACATCTTTTGATTGAAAATTCTGAGTTTTCGACTTGCCTCTTCTATCACTCAATTCATTGCGTCAGACGCTCCTCACTTCGGGGCCCAGACGCCGGTGGAGAAACCTGACGTCCGTACCCCCATCGACACGCCGCTAGAGACCCCTGCCGGGACACCCAGGTTCACGCGTCACAGGCCAGAGGGCTTGCCTTACTCCGTCGACTTCAGCGGCGGCATCATCATGGATGATGACAGCAAGAAGGTGATCTCGCGCATGCGTGGTCTTTGCTCTCAGCTGTTTAGACACTACATACTAAAAAAATGGAGTGAAGTACCAAGTGATTTAAAAGCCAGAGTCATCAGCATACTTCGTGATGAGTTTCCCGTTCCAACACGGGATCAACGCTTCAATGAAGACCTGATGAAGATTCAAATGCACGAATACTGCAAACACAAGCGTTCCGAAGTGCAAAAAGCAATCAAGCATGGGTGGAACAGGCCAGATTGGCTGGCCAAAGAAGATTGGAAGAATGTGAAGAAAGCAGCGCGCGAGGATACCGACAAGTGGAAGCAACAAAAGGATGCAGCCAGAGCGCGAGTAGAGGCAGGGAGCTCGCACCACTTGGGGAGCGGTGGATGGGCATCATTTGAGGCCGATTTTGTAAGTGTTTTCGCATTGCTCTTTATGTTTGATAGTTTAGGGTTTATGAGTTTTTTAATTCTAACATAATGAAATCTTTGTATGTTTTGACAGTGGTCCATGGCAGGACGTGATCCCACACCGTACGAGCGCGAGTACGTAGGCAGGAAGGGCTTAAATGCCCTGATGGACATTCTCAGTTCTCGCGGCGGCATGGCTAGTATTAGGGTTTACTCTTTTCTATTTTTTGTATTGTTTTATAAATGTCGTTATATGTTTATACTTACTGAAAGCTGTCTTATTGTCCTTTTTTGCAGAATCCGACAGATACGCCGCTTGGACGCGATGAGACGTCTGACTAGACGACGTCAGTTTAGCCGTAGCTAGATAGCATTAGTTTAGGGTTTCTCATAGCTTATGTATCATGAGACGGATTTTATACGTCTTTTTGAACCATGTATATTATTACATTTGTCACCGCAGTTCATTTTGCCAATCAATTCTTTATGCCTATGATGTTGTACAATTGTCATTATTACATTTGCCAATCAATTCATTTTGCTTATGATGTGTACAATTGTCAATTTTACGCTTGTCAATTTTGCAAACAATGCGTCTTGTGGGTGACTATTTTGGGTCTATTATCTACCCTTGCACTTTTTTTAAAAAGTGAATCAAGTACAATATGCTTGATGGGTGGCAGGGCATTCAATGCCCTGTCACCAAAAAACATTTCTCTCGGGCGTCGCTATAACTGTCGCTATTTATGGCTCTGGAGCGTCTCTATAAGCATCGCTATAGACTTCTGTGTAAACGTCGCTATAACCGTTGCTATGATCGTAGCTATGAGCGTCTCTATATAGCGACGCTTATAGCGACGCATATAGAGATGCCTATAGCGTCGCATATAGCGACGCTCTCGTAGCGACGCTATTAGCGACGCCGGGGGTTATAAAAACCCAGTGTATTTCCGTTGCTAACAACGTCACAAGAGCACACAACCTCTTGTAGTAAAAGCTTGAAGTAATCAAGAGCAAGCTTGGCAAAGGGGACGAAGGAGATTCACAGGAGGAGCTTGGTCGAAGCTTGAGAAGGAGCTCGGTCGAAGCAGGAGAGCACTCTTGGCCTTGAACCAAAGCACGAGAAGAAAGTAGGAGAAGACATGCACGGTAAACAAAGCAAGGTAAGAATCAAGAGGAAGTTACAACTAGAGAATGTCAACTAAGCCAGTCCAAATCATTGAAAATCGAAGAAGATGAAGCGGCATGAGGAAATTTACATCACCGTCATCCGTTAGAGATTGAATAGCATTTTGTTAAGTCCGGTGTCGTTAACGGCCCGGTTAATCCTGTATACGGGAGCTTAAACTCCCAGTTAGCAGATGATCTAAGTGACGGTGCTGTTAGTAGCCCGCCATGGCTAAGGATAAGTTGTACTCAAACATTAATCAATTAATTGATGATTACGGCAATTTCCAAAGTTGTGAGTGTCTCTTGTTCTCTCTCTTTCACACCTGTCACAGGCAGAGGCCCGGTGCTTTCCTGGCTCACTTTTCGAACACATATCCCTCGACATCTTTGGTGAACCCGACGTGAAGCGATCCAGGGTGGGAGATGCAAATGGAGATTCCAAAGGAGGTAAAGAGATTATTTGAAGAATTCATCACACATGTTTCTGATGGCGAGTCAGGAGTTCCAAATTTTTCCAAGATGATGCAGGTGATGCAAGGATTAGTGCTTGAAGTAGAAGCAATGATGACAAAGGAGCAGATGAAAGAAGCTTTGAATGCAGCATTGGATGTGTTGGGGTATAAAGCCCAATGTGGTCGCCCAGGTAAGTGGGCGGGCCGCCAGTTATGTACACATATTCTTTTGTAAAAACCTAATAAGAACTCACTATGCTCTACACATTACAGTAGAGCGAGTTCACCATATCGTCGTGCTCTTCTTCTCGCACTCTCTCTCGCGTCGCACTTCCGCTCGTACTCCTTCAACTGGTATCAGAGCTCAGATCGAGGCTCGGGGCAGCACTGCAGGAGGCTAGAGTCACCAGCTCAGATTGGAGTGAAATTCGACAGGCGAAGACACGGCCCCAAATCTCGTGGGACGGCCCGAAGGACTTGGTGTTGTCAGAATTTTATTCTGAGGTCATCTCGGCCACCGTTCGGCTTCGACAAAGGTCTGCGCAGGCCATTTTCGACTACGTGGTCTCGACGGGTGCAGATCCGACTCTGCAAATTTGGGGTTTTCGGCCTACGACTGTAGGTGCTGAGGATATCGACACTCCTAGAGTGTTGATTTGTGGCTCTCTACACATCGAAGGACGGCTCACAGTTCTTGGAGGCGTGTCACATACGACACGGGCGCATCTACACACATACTGTAGGCGACATCCACTAGTTCATCAGGTTGATATTGGTTCAGAGGTCAGTTTACAGGGGAAACTCTGCCGAATTTTTCCCGGGAAAGTAAACTACTGTGAAGCGTAGCTATGGCTGGATCACAGGACACTGCTCTTTACAATATCAAGAAGCTGGATGGAACCAATTTCCCATTGTGGAAGAAGCAAATTTGGCACGTGTTGGTACAAAAGAAGCAGATAAAACCTATAAAGCTCAAGGGGATAAAACCAGAAGATATGGACGAAGATGAATGGAGCAAAATGGATGAATTGGCACTTTCTACCATTATGCTGACTTTGGCAGAAAGCGTTTACTTCAATGTAGCAGACGAGATGTCGGCTTATCAAGCATGGTTAAAGCTAACTGATCTTCATGAGAAGCAGAGTGCAGCTTCATAGGTATACTGGCTTAAGAAGCTTGTTGACTTGAAGATGAAAGAAGGGACACCTATGTCCAATCATCTGAATGAATTCAACACAATCTATAGTCAGTTTTCAGCTCAAGGTGTGAAGTTTGATGAACCTGTTAGAGCTATGTTCCTGTTGATCACATTGCCGGAAAGTTGGGACACTTTTCGCACAGCTTTGAGTAATTTTGCACCTCCAAATGGTTTGAACATAGCAGGTGTAGAAGGAAGTCTACTTACTGAAGAAACCAATAGAAAGACAATGGAAAAAGGTAAAGGAACAGCCTTAGTTGTTAGGGGAAGGACCAAAGATCATGTTCGGCTAGGCAATGGGTAGACATGTGAGATATTAGGTGTTGGAGATGTTCAATTGAAGTTTCAGAATGGCTCTTCTTTCACGCTGAAGAATGTGAGACATGTTCCCGCAATTACAAAGAGCTTGATCAACACAGGTTTACTTGATGATGCTGGCTACGTCACCACTTTTGGACAGAACATGTGGAAGATATCCAAGGGTTCTATGACAGTAGCACATGGAGTAAAGTCTAGAGGACTTTACATGATTTATGTATCAAATGTCTCTAAAAATGTAATCAATGTAACATAGCAGCCGAACGTTTCTTTGTGGCATAGCCGGTTAGGACATATGTCCAAGAAGGGAATGGAAATCTTGTCTCGTTCTGGTTATTTGCCTAGATTTATAGTTAATGATTTTGAATTCTGTGAACATTGTCTGTATGGTAATAAAACACAGCAGCCACATAAGTATAGAAGCAGTAGAAGAGATACATAGTTGGCACTTGTTCATAGTGATTTGTGTGGACCTATGCCTAACCTATCTCTAGGGGGAGCTTCTTACTTTATGACATTTATAGATGATTACTCGAGGAAAGTATGGGTTTACTTTCTCAAGCACAAGGATGAAGCGTTTAGTGTTTTCAAAACGTTTGTGACACTTGTGGAGAATCAGAGTGGCAAGAGGCTTAAATGCTTACGCACTGACAATGGTGGAGAGTATGTTTCAAAGGCCTTTAAGGACTTTTGTGAGTCAAAAGGAATAAAACGTGAACTTACTGCTCCTTACAATCCTCCTCAAAATGGTGTTGCTTAGAGGATGAATAGGACCATACAAGAGAAGGTCAGAAGTATGTTGTCTAATGCACAGCTGCCAAATGGGTTTTGGGCTGAAGCTGTATCAACAGCTGTTCATCTTGTAAATAGATCTCCTAGCAAGGTTTTGCAGAAGGATTTAGTGCCAGAGATGGTATGGTCAGGCAAAATGCCCTCATACAAGCATCTCAGAGTCTTTGGTTGTGAGGCATATACTCACGTTCCAAAGGAATTTAGGAACAAACTTGAGCCAAAGAGTAGAAAGTGCATCTTTCTAGGCTATGGTAATTCTCGTGAGATGGGGTACAGACTTTGGGATCCCGAATCCAGAAAGGTTGTCCGCAGCAATGATGTTCACTTTAATGAATCCAAATATCATTCTAAACCAGAGAGGGTTGAGGAGATTAGAAGAGTTGTCTTCCAAGAAGATGGACCTACACGTGCAAGACAAAATGCCAGAGCTCAAGAGGAGCAAGGATAGGATAGAGTGGAACCACAGCTTGTGGCTGAGCCTGAGCCACCTATTGTGCGTAGATATGGACGTGTCACGTGACCTCCTGATAGGTTTGTTCCATCTATGAACTATGTCATGTTGACTGATTGCAATGAGCCTTCATGTTTGAAGGAAGCAGTGCAAATGAAGGACTCCGAGAATTGGCAATAGGCCATGCAGTCAGAGATGATAGCTCTGCATAAAAACAAGACATGGAAGCTAGTTAAATTACCACAGGGCAAAAAGGCTCTACCTTGTAAATGGGTTTACAGGTATAAGATCACCACTCGTGATAGTCAGCCAAAGTACAAAGCAAGGCTTGTTGCCAAGGGCTTTAAGCAAGAACAAGGCATTGACTTTGATGAAGTCTTCTCTCCGGTGGTCAAGATGACTACATTGAGATGCTTTCTTGCATTGGTTGCCATATTAGATTTGGTGTTGCACCAAATGGATGTCAAGACAGCATTCTTGCATGGTGATTTAGATGTGGAAATTTACATGCAGCAGCCAGAAGGGTTTGTTGAGAAAGGCAAGGAAGATTGGGTATGCCAGTTGTTAAAGAGTCTTTATGGCTTAAAACAATCACCGAGGGCATGGTACCATAAATTCCACAAGTTTATGCTTTCTCAAGGCTACAAACGTAGTGAGTTCGACCACTGTCTATATACAAAGAAGGCTAAGGATGGCAGTTGGCTGATCCTTATTTTGTATGTGGATGACATGTTGATTGCTGGAAAGCACTTGGAAGAAATTTCAACTTTGAAGTCAAAGATGGCAAAATCGTTTGACATGAAAGACATGGGTGAGGCAAGTCATATACTTGGTATGCGCATTGAGAGAGACAGATCAAAGAAGTTGATTTGGTTATCTCAAACAGAGTATATTGACAAGGTTTTGCAACGTTTCAATATGGAGAAGGGAAAGGCACTGAGTGTTCCATTGCCACCATATGTGAAACTTAGCAAACAAGATTGTCCTGTGTCTGAGGAAGAACATGCTGAAATGGATAAGATTCCATATGCGCCTGCAGTGGGTAGTTTGATGTATGCAATGATTGCTACTCGCCCAGACATTGCATTTGCAGTGGGAGTAGTAAGTCGATACATGTCAAACCCAGGCAAGAAACATTGGGAGGCAGTGAAAGGAATATTGAGATACCTGAAAGCTACAAAGAGTATGCGTATATGCTATGGGAGTCAGGAGCTAAGTTTAAAGGGTTTTATAGACTCAGATTATGCAGGTGACTTAGACAACCGAAGGTCTATGTCAGGGTATGTCTTTACGTTGGCTGGTGGAGCAGTATCATGGTGTTCTAGATTACAAGATTGTGTTACTCAGTCTACTATAGAGGCTGAATATGTTGCAGCATCAGAGGCATGCAAAGAATAAATTTGGCTTAATCGACTAGTAACAGATTTGGGAATCAAAGAAGAGATGCCTGTGTTATATTGTGATAGTCAAAGTGCTATACAATTGGCTCGCAATCCAGTTTATCACTCAAAGACAAAGCATGTGGATGTGAAGTATCATTTCATCAGGGAAATGCTCGAGGATAAGCAACTTCAGCTTGTCAAAGTTCACACCACAGAAAATCCTGCTGATCTACATACAAAAGGACTTCCCTCAGAGAGCTTTGCGCATTTTCGCAAGCAGTTAGGTGTAGGGTAGTACATCACTTCTCTACATCTCTTGTATATTAGATTGTATAGTAGCTTCTCTCACACTTAAAGTACCACATTGGAATTTAAGTGGGAGGTTGTTGGGGTATAAAGCCCAATGTGGTCGCCCAGGTAAGTGGGCGGGCCGCCAGGTATGTACACATATTCTTTTGTAAAAACCTAATAAGAACTCACTATGCTCTACACATTACAGTAGAGCGAGTTCACCATATCGTCGTGCTCTTCTTCTCGCACTCTCTCTCGCGTTGCACTTCCGCTCGTACTCCTTCAGGATGCAGTATACGATGAGAGATCAATCTTTGATGGTGAAAATGATCAAAAAGGTTACCTAGAGTGTTACGAGCAGCAAATGAAGCTTCAAAAAGTGCCAGACGTTCAGATGATTGCAAAATTTGAACAACTTGTGTGTGATCATATTAAGGATCAAATTCAAGTTCTTGCAAGAACTCATGCAGACAAGATGCTTTTGCAAAAGCAATTATACAGGGGTTGTTATTGAGTGAATACCTAGAGCTTCAGCAGATTGAAAGCACACAAGATGAGGAGCCATCTGTTTTAATGAAAAAAGCATGTCATGTAGGTGGTCGGAGTTCTATCCGAGCTAAGCTAGAAGCTGTTATCGATGCATGTCTTCTGGAACACAAATCATTGTTGCATGCAGATGATGATTTCATAGTGGATAAAATTTATGCTTGACTGGGATTGACTTCTTTATTTCAAAGAAAATGTGACTTTGTGGATGTAGTCATATCCTCTCAAAGTAACATAAATGAGGAAACGGGTTTCTCAGAGCCAGTGCATGCTATGCATGCAAGCATAGCCGCTAACAGTGATCAAGCAGCAAGTTTTTCAAAGTCAATATGTGATGTACATGCCCATTTGGAGTGCTCTTTGGGTGTAGACCATGAAGAGAATTCTTATGCAACATTACATACAAAAGCAACTGGGGGTTTTATGTCTATGGCTGCATTTTAGGACATTGGTGATGATGCAGATGTATTTGATGCTGATCCATATGTATTTGATGTAAACCCAGACAAAGATTATGATTATGGAGATGCATATTTAGAGGGGATGCATGATGATGATCAGTCTATGACTGCTACATGTGACAAGGTTTGCTATGATGACGCTATGGAAAAAGAAATTGATGCTATCTTTGTAATGCATGCTGAGACTTGTGCTATTGAAGTGGAAAGATGTTTGAGTGGGAGTGTGAAGCTGCAAGAAAAATTCACCTATGTATGAAACAAGCGGTGAGTTTTCCTGTGATAATACTCAGAAACTAGGTGGTTCTTCCAAGGAGGAAGATATGGAGCTTATGGATCTGCTTGATGATGCACTGTAGGATTTTTTAGTTCCTTGTGACATGAGTAGTGAAGAACATCCTGCAACATATGATGAAGAGCTTATGTTTCTTTTGGATGAGGCTCTAGAGGAGTTTGTGCCTACTAAAGTAGGCATCCATGCAACGTTTGTTTGATCAAATGAAGTGATGCCATTCGATGACTCACAAATGCAGATTGATATTTTGGAAACCATAGTGATTGAATTCATTTTGCCTCTAGGTTCTACTATGATGGGAATTTGGGAATTTTTGTTGCTATGCTATGAGAAAGTTTGTGGAGATGCAATATACTTGAAATATGATTTTCTACTACCTTATGACCCAGGAGGCTATCATGCTAGTTATGATTCTTGGCAGTTACTATATATGCCTTATGACACAAGAGGTTATCATGCTAGCTATGATTGATGTTAGTTACTTTATACACCTTTTGATCCTGGAGGATATTGAGATGTAGGTTGGTTTTTTGTCAAGTTTTTTGCTATTAGGTTTTGCTATGCAAACATATTTTTGGGTTAACAGGCACGGTTGGCACATGCTGGAGGATGGTGCATTTAAAAAAAAGGAATGATCACAGTGGGGAAAATAATTGGTTTCTCATTTGATCCCGGGGGACTACTAAAGTGCAAAGTTGCTAATTTGAAGAGTAACAAATATTTGTTCTAACAGGTTGCATGGTACAAGATTTTGTTTTCTAGATCTATGCTAAGTTAGAAGAGTTTTCGGTTATGCAGTCCAATAAGATTACATGGCTGGCTTTTAATTGATTTCTTTGGACAATTGATGAAGTATCTTCACATCTTTTGAGTTGGTTCTGCTACTAGAACTTGAAGTAAAGGACTTGACAGCCATTCCGTGTGCAGACAAGTAAGGCATACTTGAGCTTGACAAGGTTCCCTAAAGCGAGCTGAATGGTCAAGCCTTGTGCATCATTAACTAGAGCACTTGACTTTGGCAGGGCTCACTAAACAGGTTTTCCATAATTGAATGCTTTGAAGATACGTCAGATCTGGTTCATAGCTTTTTGATGCCCAGCTACCTAATGATTAAGCTAGAACATTGATGATAGGCTATTTGATTTATTTCATTTTTCATATGTTTACCAGTTACGTGGGTCTCATGATGGTTAAGAGCTTAAGGTACCTATAGCAGATGCATATTGAAGTGCAGTTTTGGCACATACCGGAGGCTGCGCAGGTTCAGAGCCCTGTTGTGCAGCTCCGCTCCCATACTAATAAAGATGCTAGAAAAATGCACATCAAGATTATTTGAATCTTACTTGATTAATGGTTAGTGATCAGGGTTTGTTAATAGGCCAAGCTTAATGATTAATGTATGCCAGATGCGGCTTAAAAAGGCCAATAGATGCCTTAATGATGCCAAAAATAAGTATGCTTGAAGTGAGAACAGATCACACATTATGATCCAAAACTGCAGTGCTTGAAGTGCTCTACCAACGTGTCTTTACGAATCATCGATTGGAGCTACGGTAAAGAAGTTATGGTAGTTTAAAGTCTGAGTTAATTGCAGATCCGTGCCGCATTGGGCAACTGCAGCAGCTGAGGGGACAAAAATGAAATGAATGCACGGGCCTGAAGCGCTCACTTTGTGGAGTGTGTCGATCTTTTTAGATCAGTAAGATCGGAGTTCCGGTCGCCAAGATATTGGCCCGTTAAAGATTCACCGGAGGTCGGTTCCATACTAGTCCGGTCGGCTCGGCTGGTGTCTCAGTTGGGAGTTTTTGACTTTCGTCTAGGTTTTGGAATGCAATGATTGCGGATTATGCCAAAAGGGCTACGGCTTAGAAACACCGACCGTTTTAACCAAATGCGAGGGAAGGTCTTTCACCAAATGCAATCACTTACACTTGCATCCCGAAGGTTGTGGTGGCATTCGACACACGAGGTGGCAACAGAACTCACGGTGATATTGCTAGGCAGGGGATGTTGGGAAATGATGTCATGGAGGCAATACCTTGAACGATATGTATGCCAAATGTGGTGCCCTTGTAGAATTTCTAGGCCGCCCAAAGGCAACCAAGAAAATGGCCGCCCAATTAAAGGGCATGGCCAACGGATAGTGTCCCTAACTTAGGGGGTGTGAAGCCAAAGAAAAACGAAGGCGATGGCAGGCAGAGTAGCGAATGGCAGCGCTTGAGAAGAGGAAGCGCTTGTACAGGCCGGCTCGCGCGTCGAATGGCTTGGTCCATGAAGCGAAAAGTGATCAGAAGCCAGAGACGACGCGATTCGGCGCTAGTCGTGTAGCATTTGGAGCTGCCCAAAAACCTCCTTTCCATGGCACCAGAGGGGTTTTTTATGCCTCCCTAGCAACGACGACGCCGTCGTTGCTAAGGGAGGGGGCACGCTATTAATAGGGCTCTCTCTTTTGCATGAGGGGAAGGAATTCACATGCGAGGAACAAGGGAAGAGCTTGGAAAGAGCCTGGAAGAAGGAGCAAGGAAGAAGCTTGGTCAAAGCCGAGCCATGGTCGAAGCTTGAGAGAGCAAGAGGCCTGGGAGAGCGTGGGAACTAGGGAGCGAAGCAAGCAAGAAGGGGAAGGAGCTTGAAGCTTTTCCGAAGCAACCAAGGTGAGAAACTTGAAGTAAGCAAAAGCAAGCTTGAGAAGGAGAAGGCAAGAAAACTTGAGAAGGCGAGCTCGGTCGAAGCAAGAGAATCACTCTTGGTCTTGAACCAAAGCAAGAGAAGAAAGTAGGAGAAGGCATGCACGGTAAACAAAGCAAGGTAAGAAGCAAGAGGAAAGCACGAGGTAGGACAACCAGGGGTTAAGGGACTCGGAGCAAGTCGAGTAGAGGTGAAGATAAAGCTCGTGAACGGTAGATAAGCCAGTCCAAAGTGCATAAAGGGGGAAGTTACAGGATAATTGGTAATAAATGAAGCTTGATGTTCAAGGCAGTGAACTGAATTGAAGCTTGCAGAATCCTCGAGGTATTTGAAGCAGATAAAGCAGCAGAGGAAAATTTCCATCACCGTCATCCGTCATCCCTCAAGATAGGGATAAGCTTGAGGTGGGAAACCGACCTAAACTTGCCTTTGACCTTAGGCAAGATAGGGCTCAGCTTGAGGTAGGAACCCGACCTAAACTTACCTTTGACCTTAGGCAAGCTAGGGCTAAGCTTGAGGTGGGAACTCGACCTAAACTTGCCTTTGACCTTAGGCAAGCTAGGGATGAGCTTGAGGTGGGAACTCCACCTAAGGTGCTTTTCATGCTTGATGACTGAGGTACTTGAGGTACTTGTCATACTTAATGATGAAGGTGCTTGAGAAGCTTCCCATGCATGGGGGGTAAGGTGCTTGAGTAAAAACGAGACCCTACAAACTTAATGAGGAAGTTGCTTGAGAAGCTTCCTATGCATGAAAGTCCCAAAGTTAGGGGAATCTTTGACCTAACCTTCCACTCTAAAAGGGCACATGGGACACGTGTTAGACTCTCACTAAGCTTAACCACATGGTGTGCTTGAATGCTATTGGTTGGGCTAAAGAGGAGTCCAATGCGCTTCTAGTTCCATCCAACAAATATCTAGATATTTCCAAGCTCTCTCTCTCTCTAAGGGGTAAGGAGGACACTTGTCAAAAGACTACCAATGTACTTGACTGCATGTTGCATGTGATTGGCTAGGGGGAGAGGGGTCCAATGAGCTTGAAGCATGTGGAAAAGCAACAACTCGCCTCAAGCAAGCAAGGGGAGTGCTAGGGGGATATACACCACACACACATACAATCATTTTGTGAAACCATTCTCACTTGGTGAAAGTTGAGGAACACCACCTCCTTCTCCAAGCTTGTGAGAAGTGAGAGCCTACATCAACACTCTTGGCTATGGAATGCAAATCCAACCAAGAGCCATGCGTCAATGGTTAAGCTTGCCATCTTCTCCATTTTCATTACTATGCTATTATGTATGCTAGCAAGAAGAGTGATGATAAGTGAGGAATTATTTATTTCTCCTATGGAATGTTTCTTCTTCCTCTTCCCTATCCTCATTCCCCGCTAGCTCTCTCCACCTTCGAAGGTGTTTGAGGCCTTGGGACTGAGGCTTGCGATAGTTAATGCTTTCTACAAAGTTTATGTTATGCTTGTGATGCATGAAGCTTTCCATCTTCATTGCATCACCTAGGTCATAAGGAACACAAAGATTGTATTGAACCAAGTCTCTCTTGATGAGAGAAACTATAATACAAATTCCTATTGGAGGGGGGACCGGCTCCATATGAATCCGGTCCTCAACTATTGTCATGTTCTCTAAACTCTCTCTCTTGCAAAAGTATTGTTCATGCCAACTTAACTATGTACCATGTTTATGTTGCTACCATCAATTAAGTTCACCCGTTATCCTCACAAAGTAATCTCTCAAAAGTGCTTCACCTAATTTCCTAATTCCATTGCTTTCAAGTTCATAGACCATTTCCATTACATTGGTATCAGAGCATTTGATTTCTCTTTTCTTGCTTAAGAAGAGATGTCCTTAATTAGCCTATTAGTGGTTGCTTTTGCTAAATAAAATAGGGTAAGTTGGACTAGGATCTATTATCGGTTTTGTTGAGCCCACTATGTGGGATATGGTGCACACCTCGGGAGCTTTGGTCTTGATAATGGAGTGTTTTTAGACTTGCCTATGGCTTTACCATTATTGAGCCATAAGAAGTCTGAAAGGAGCTATCCCTCGGTAACTTCGCTATGCTAGACTCACTCCACTACTCTCTATAATTATCCAATTAGAGCCATGGGTGTAGATACTTAAGTGCCTATTTTCAAAGGCTAAGAGGAGTAGAAACTAAGGTTTTGAATTGCCAAAGCATAAACTAAGTAAACAAATAAGTTTAATTAGCATGGTTGACAATAACCAAGAGAGTAGAATGAACATTGATAACTTTGATTTTGCACATGAAGGTGCCAATGATGATGCCCCCATATTTGTTAATTATCTTGTCACTAGGTTGCAACAAGCTATGGGCAGCCCCGCTTTGCAAGCCGAAGTTACTTAACAACTTCGTGCATATGGGATTTCCTTTCCTCTCCAAGAGGAGAGAGAGCTTACAAGGCCTCTTGATGAGATTCCCAAAAGAATACTCTCTCCCATACGAGAGGAGGAATCCAAAGATCAAGAAAGCAATGAATCCCTAAATTCCTCCGAAGATGTGGCTCCACGAAGAAGGCGGACTAAACGATCGCCAACTCCTCCCAAGAGGAAATGGTTAACCCATAGTCCTTCTCCTCGTCACTCCAAAAGGGAAGAGAGGAAACCAAGGAAGGAAAGGACAAGAAAGAGGTCACCCTCTTCTCCTTCTTCGTCACCTTCCTCCTCTACTGATGAAAGCTATGGCTATTCTCCTAGAGAATATAAGAGGGGAGGACATAACAAATCCTACCCTGCATGGAAAAGGTCACAAAAACTCAATAATTTCAAAGAGGGAGGAAAGAGTATCTCTTTTCTCACCTATGATGGCACCTTTGGTGCTACCGACAAAGTATTGGCCTTCATCCAACAACTTGATGTGGCCTTTTGTTTGGCGGATGAAGAAATAAGCGGCCGTTTCTAGAGAAGGATCATATTTTTCTGAGAAACCATTGTAAAATTATTTTGTAAGGAAGCATCGCTAAGCCGAGAATTTGTCAAAGGATATATATTTATTCTTATGGGAGCAAATGTATATTAGAGAGCCAGTTAGAAGTTTAGGAGCTTATGGCCGGACAAGCCATTTGTAAAGACCTAATCTATAAAGGTCATTTTTTGTAATTTTGAGGATATAATCTTTTTGATGGAGAACTGAGAAGACAGCGTACGTTTGAGAGCTCCTTCTTGGCCAAACTTGTAATCTTCGCCATTGTGGCTATGGTAATCCAAATTAAGATTTGTTTATTGCATTGTGTTCCTCTCATCTTGCTCTTCCATTCAAGTGTAATCATTCAAGACTCGGTGTAGGTTTTCAACTATGAGTTTGAGGCCTTAAATCGTTGTTTTGAGTGTCTATATGCGTGTTTTATGTTGTTTTGACCGTAGGAGGGGCTTTAGGGACCCTAAAACGACCCATCAGGATCATCTGTTCGCGCTGTTTTTGCTGACTTTGGGACGAACGATCATGATCTTTGTACCTCTCCAGAATGCTGTGACAGTGATAGTATATGTTCCTGATAATCCCATGTAGCTTCCCTTCAAGTTTCGTGCGATTCCGATATGATTTGCATGGTAAACGGGCGTGATGACTGTAGAGCTGTGTAAGAGGACATAGGCAGATTACTTGGCGGTAATACGTTTGATTTTCTTGTAGAGTTAGTAGTTGCATCTCTTCGAGTTCACTTGATTAGGAATGACACCCTAGTGAGTTTCCATGCCTCATCCGAGTCGCTTCCCCTGTATTGATAAATATGTTGATGCTTGAGAGCTATGCTATGGACTTCCATCGCGGCGACCCGCAAACATTGGCGCCGCTGCCGGGGAATGCACCTTAGGTGATGAGTGACCAAGTGCGCAACTAGACTCCTTAAAAAAGATCAATCCACAAATTCATTTTACACCTCAGTTAGGCTGCTAGACAAGGTTTTAGAGCTTAGTGGAGTCTAGAGCCAGTGGTCCGGCTAGATCCTCTCTTAGGAGATTTAGGGAGCTGTTAGTGAGTGTGTTAAAGCATTTTTGCTCTTCAATTTCTGTAATTCGATTGAGTACTGAAATCTCACCCGAAATCCGTCGTGTTTGTTTGTTTGATTCATTTCCTTATGTTTTTTTAGTTCTGGACTTAGGACTAGGATAAGCAAATCACATTCCAATCATATTTGGGGCAAAAGTTAGAGTCAAGAAACCAGAAAACCATAACTTTGGCCAAAAAAGCCATAAGACTCTGAAATTCTGGAAATTTGACCAAACAGGGTTGATATTGATTCAAATCACAAAGTGGTAGAACAAAACACTAGGAAACACTTGTCAGAGGGAGCAGACAAAATTTCATCAGATTTGGCCCAGGTACTACGATCGCTATCGGTGTACCTCAGTGTCAGATTTGTACAAGATTTGACATGTGCCTTCCTGATAAGATTCTAAACAACTTTGTCTAAAGCAACCACACCCAAAAACATCAAAAATCAAGGAAATCAAGCCCCTTGGGTAAAACTAGCCTGACAGACTCAAAAAGTGCAAAATCCTAGCTTTTGGTGATCCAAATGCAAAAAGACTTTGGGGATAGCCTTAAAACATCAGTGTCTACAAGCATTGCAAATTTGGTCTGATTTGGGCTCAGAACTACGATCGCGATCGGTGTACCTAAGTGCCTGATTTTGACCAGATTTCATATGTGGGATCCTCAGGTGCTTACAAGCATAAAAGTATAAAGGACCTAGAGCCAGAAACCTCAAAATATCTGTCAAACCATCTGAATACAGATCCAAGTCAAAAACTGCTAAACTGGCTTAGAAATTGACTTTTGGTAGACCAAAACACATCAAAACTGAGAAGGAATCATACAGAGGGATAGCCTGTACACAGGAAAATCCCAGGTATCTCTCAAATCCCAAATCAAACATCAAAATCAAGTCAAACTGATAAATGTGGGAAAACAGGCACTTCCAACCAAGAAATGGTAAAAACTTGACTTTTTTGAGTCCAAAAACAAAAGTGTCTGGCAGGTAGTCTTAAAATAGCCTAGTGAACAAGCTGGTGAAGTTTCATCTAATTTGGGCCTAGAACTACGATCGCGATTGGTGTACCTCTGGCCCAGATCTAACTCATTTTTGACATGTTCATAGACCTAGACTATTTAAGATACCAGGAGTTGTCAAAACTCAAATTGGACATACTGTCAATAATCTACGAGCAAAATTATGTTGAGATCATTTTGAAGTGTTGAATGTGCTGACAATTGGAATGATACAGTGATCTCATAGCCATCCAGTGTATTCATTTTCAGAGACCGATCAAGTAACAGTCCATCTAGTCGCAGGAATTGGAAGATCTTTCCATCTCCAGGTTTGGGTTTAGTCAGTAAATCCCACTTTCTTCATGTTTTTGAGATCGAGAAAACAAATCAACACCAGACACCTAAATTTAGCGGATCAAACAAGTGTTGCATCAACAGAGGAGAGTGTAAACCAAGGGATAGTACGACCGTTAGAGCCGATCCTTGAAGAAGGCATCTCCGATACTTCTTCAGAGAGATCTTTAGAGTATTTCACAGAACACTCGGGACAATTAAAACTAAACGGAAGAGAAAACATGGCAGCAGGACCATCAGACCCCTTAGCCTTCATCAAGTATCAATATGACAACAAGCAAGGTGCCAAGATATACAAAGATGGTATGGACCGCTACTGTGTGAAAATAGAAGATAGACCAAGTGAGTTCAGGGACTTAGTGCCTGTGAGCTATAGCGGTGACAGGTACCTAGATGACGAGGGTATCATGTACTTGGTAGTCCTAAATCCTAACATTGTAGACAACTGGGGATTGATGGGCACAAAAGCCAAAATAGATGAGGAACATGAGGAAAAGGCACCAACAATGAGCTTACCTAATGCGAGAAAACGAAACTTTGAGAGTCAACACGGATAATGTCTACTTGGGGTTATACAAGTATAATAATGGAGAGCAAGATCTCTATTATAGATGAGAGGAACTCTATGTCGGAGAGATGACTGAGCCGAAAAGACTTTATGTCTTCACCTACACCGAGGGGGCGGAAACGAAAATTGCATCATACGACAAGTATGGAAGACGATATGCATCAATCGATAAAAAAGAGTTGGAAGGATATATGTACCTTGGGGGACCACTTCACCAGTACTATGTCACTCCAAGCCCACTAAGACCAACACCTACAACTGTCGTGCCAGAACCGGTGACCACAGGTGGAGGGAGGACTCATGTAGTTGATTCTTTCAGTCGACCTCATTATTCGATGCCAAGCCCCATGGGAACGTTACATTCCAGAGAGTCAATGGCTACGAATAGAGGTAGTGTAGTTCCTATCTCTACACATACGGCTGTATGTCTGACATTTGTAGCCACCCCATCACATTTTCCTCCTAGTAGTAGATTTGGGGCAGGGGAGCCAACAAGAGCAACCTACGACCTCCATGATGCACAAGAATGATTAAGTCGAGACACGGGAGCAATGAGATTGACTGCAGACCATAGACAGATCAGGCCATCCCAAGTAGGGAAGTGCATGCCGAAGAAGTATAGCAGATCGGGGGATCCATATGCCCATGTATCGCTCTTCAAGCAAGTCTTAAGAGCAGAACAGATCATTGATTTCCATACTCAATACGAGGGATTCGGGCTGACCTTGGAAGGGACGGCCTTAACATGGTTTCAACCTTTAAAACCTAAAAATTGTCCGAATATTGAACATGTATTGCGCGAGTTCGCGGAAGAATTCTCAAAACGGGGTATAAAGCATAATACTGTATCGCAAATATACGCTTTCAAACAAAGGGAGAATGAAAAAGTGAGGGAAGCAACCTTGAGATTCAAGCAATACATTGAGAGGTACCCGAGGAGGGAATTACCGCAGGACGAGAGATTGTCTGTGCTCTTCGTTGAAGGACTTAGGAATGAAACCTTGAAAAAGGACCTTCACTTGAAGACCTGTAGCACATTTCAACAGGTTACAAGGGAAGCATTATATCTTATCGACATTGCAAAGCATATGGGGAAGTGTAAGAGGATACTGATTGAGTAACCAATGGCTATTCATCAATTAAAAGCGAACCCTCTACCAAGAAAGATGTTCAGGCGTCCTTGATGCCGACAGCTGATCAAATGATAGAGGAGGTAACGAAGAGAATGCAACAACATATGAGATCAAATTCGATGATGAGACAGTCTCAAATGAGGAAGTGTGACATATGCAGGGGAGATCATCCAACGCCGTGGTGCACACAACAGCTGAAGGCACCAGTTGCAAATGGAGGAGTACTAAAATGGTGCGCCATAGAACAAAAATGGACAAATCATAGCACAGAAGAGTGTTTTTATAACAAAAACTATGTGAGGGAAAGACCGTATGGACCTCTAGCAGGACCATCCCAACCGCCTCCTCCAAGATATCAAGTTGGACCAAATATGAATCTGGTAGCAGGAGCAGACAGACCTCAACCTGTGTTGGGTCAACAACCTCCATTACCACAGGAAAATAGAGCCATGATTAGGTACGCTCAACCTTGTGAAACATCACCAAGAACGAATAGTACACTTCAAGTTTCTTATTATGAGGAACTGAATGAGCCTTACACAACAGAACCTGAATCACAAATGTACGCAGACGAAGCCTATCAACCATGGGGAAATAGCGAGGGTATGGCACCGCCAACATATGTAGCACAACCTTCAAGAGATCAATATTTGGTAGACGAAAGAACGTTAATATTCATTGCGAACCAGAATTACAAACCAAGAGGATATCCTAAAAGAGCAAGACAACCTATGGGACCACCTCCTCAAAATCAACCACCAATTGGACAGTGCTATAGTTGTGGAAGTACGGATCATTGGGAGCGTAACTGCCCTTTCAAAGGCGAAAGAGTGAAAACTTTTGGGTTTTGTGATGGATGTGGTGTGAATCACATATTGCCAGATTGCCCAAAGAATCCGGACAACAAGGGAAAAGCAACTATGAATATTGTGGGGGTGATACCAAGTGTAAGAAGCGGATCAGAAACCGATCCCATGATCCAAATCAATGCGATAACCAGAGCCCAAGCCAAGGACTTAAGGAAAAACGAGCCCTTGGAGGAAAAGGTCGAGTTGCGGATACCCACAGAAAATGAGAGTTTATCCATGAGAACCCAGCAAAAATCCTAGAAGGCGAAACGAGACAGGATGAAAACAAGAAGGTTGAAAACCCAAATTTCCATGCAAAAAGAATTGCATGAAACAAAGGAGCAACTGAAACAAGAGAGAGAGAGAGTAAAACTGCTGAGGTTAACAACAAGCCGAGGAAAGAGTCCTCAAGGGGATCAGTCTTGGTTGAGAAAGTGCTAGAGCCGTTAGATGCTCTATTACAAGCATACGAAGCAAGGCTAAAAAAAAACCAAACCTTAGAGTAGAGATGGTTAACTTATCCTCAACCAGAAGTGGAAACGAAGCGTTTGGAAATGTGTAAACACCTCATTGAAACAGCCGAGACGTTGATGGAACCTAAGGTGGTTAGAACCCCAGAACAAGAAGTGTTGATTCACAAAGAGAGAGAAAAACTAAAAATCGATGAACCAAAACAAGTAAACGGACCCAGGCCTGAAACGATATTGTCACTGGATCATCGGGTGGTGCCGAACACGACTGATGACGCTAAGTCAATGACGATAATGCCAATTCCAGAAGTTGAAGAACAATGGACACAACACTTATGGGAAATCATTAGAAAGAGAAAGAACGGAAGTGCGACATTATAGTCTACTCCAATTCCTAAGATTAACCTTGATAACGGATTTTATCCAGCCGATATACAATCGCTATATGGGGATGCGGGAATGGAGGTTTTGGTGGAAAGCAAAGCCCAATCCTTGAAAACCCTGCCTTCATTTATAGGTGAACACGAGGCACAATCGGAGATAAGGTTGGTTCCATCCCAGATGAGAACTATTCCACATATGGTTGACTCAAAAAGTATTCAAGAGATGCTGTTGACACCTATAACATGCACAATCAGGCTGTCCGAAATCTTGAGAGTCAGATCACACTTATGGGAAGACATGGGAAAATATTTGGAGCACAAAGGAGTAAAGATTCCTCTTCCGATAAACCCTACGGGAGAAGAAAACAAACGGGAAGTTCAACCCAAAGCCCAACCAGTGCCCATAAACAAGGTCAGAGATTACTGTGAAGGCAAGGAGGGGAATACAACCCTACCTGTTGAATATCAGGATATAAAAACGATAGCTATCCTAGATAGTGAAGCGGGAGTGGCGATTGCTACAAAGCAAATCTGGGAGAAATGGGGCCGTCCAGCTCTCAGAAAACGAGAATGAAACTGCAACTCGCAGATGGGTATGTAGAGAGACCATTGGGAATCCTGGACCAAATAGTTGTAACTTCGTGTGGAATTAACTCTGAGCACACCTTTGCTGTGGTGGATTTCGGGAAAACGAACAATTTTGACATTATTTTGGGACACCATTTATGCGTCAACTCAAAATGATACAAGATTGGGGTTACGACCAAATCTACCTAAGGCACGAGGAGCTAATAACGAAAATCAACATGAAGGATCACAACTATAGAGACGTTGCAAAAACACCAGTGCAAGAATTTAATTCAACCACTGTAAATGAAAAAGAAATACCTGCATGGATGCAAACGAAAGCGCATGTCTGGATGTGTGGAGCATCTGATTGTGGAGACATAATCAAAGAGGAATGCGTTTTGGAAAGATCCGTAGAAGACGAGGCTTATCTCCCAGAACCTTTCTCGGAACATTTATTTGAGTCATTTGGGTGGACTCAAATATTGTCAACCTTGGACGTATGTGTTAAGGAAGCAACACCTACAAAATTTTGTGATGAAGAAGGATACGACCTAGTAACGTTGCAAATAGCTAGCGTCATCCTTGAGTCACGATCAGAGAGCGAGGAGCAAGAAGAACCACCACGTGAGACCGAGTGTAAAAGAATAATTGATGAGATATCTGTAGTGAACGATAGGAATCGAACAGAGGAGGAATTCACGGATTCACTAAGCGGTGACCTTCCATCACTGGACGATGAAATCCAACTGATAGAGGCTGATGATGAGAGATCAAGTGCATCAGAGACGAATAGGAAATACAGGTCAAGACAGGACAGGTTTTACGAGTTTCCTAACCAAAAACCTAGTCGACAAGAGCGGTATAGATCCAAGAGAACAAGAAAATCAAGGGCGAATAAGCATAATCTGATGCCTCTTGTCAATGACAGAACGGGATATCTAAAGCATGTCAAAGCTCATGATTGTGTCAAAGACGAGGTCATTGGCCAGTTTATCAAAACTAAACCGTGGAAAAACAACAAGAAGAAAAGACGCAAAAAGAGAATGACCAAGTCTCATAAATGGGAAAAAACAGGGTTTAGAATGACCAAAACAGAGAGGAAAACGGAGTACAATAAGCTCAAGCGAACCCTCAAAGACATATGGATGACTCACTTTGAAACAAATGAGGACAGGAGTTTTGACAAGATGGATGCACCATCCCATTATAAGAAGCATACCATACAAGATAGGAAAATCATAGTGCAACAACCAATGAGGGAATTGAAGGAACCGCGTACATCGTACGACGGTCCTGAAAAGCCAAACGAATAGAAGATCCAAAACCTGCATATATTGCCACGGATCTTACTGAAGAAGAGGAAAAGCTTTTGGTAGCTACTCTTAAATAGTATAGAGATGTGTTTGCATGGTCATACAAAGATCTTAAGGGGGTGCATCCAAGTACCTGTCAACACACAATACCCCTTAAGAATGATGCCAAACCCAGCAGATAACGTCCCTATACTTACAATGAAACGTTTGTGAAAAAGATCAAGGAGGAGATAGATAAACTTAAGGAGGCAGAGTTTATTTACGAAATTGAGCACACCGATTGGGTTTCACCGATTGTGGTGGTCCCGAAGAAAAATGGAAAGTTAAGAGTGTGTGTCAATCTCAAGAAAGTAAACGATGCTACAATTCGGGACAACTATCCCCTACCCATTATTGATCATGTAATAGAAAGGGTGGCAGGAAAAGAGGCATATAGTTTCTTAGATGGCTTTTCGGGCTACAACCAACTCGCAATAAAGCCAGAGGATCAACACAAAACAGCTTTCGCAACTGAATGGGGTATTTTTGCATTCCGGGTAATGGATTTTGGCTTAACAAATGCACCAACCACATTTCAAAGGCTGATGGGTCATGCTTTTAAAGAATATCTAAGACAGTTCTTAGAAATTTACATGGATGACTTGTGCGTTCACTCTCTTGTAAGATTAGAGCACATAGAGCACTTGACCAAGGTGTTCGAAAAATGCAGACTGTTTTGGATTTGCCTGAATCCAAAGAAATGTGTTTTCATGGCAAGACAGGGCAAAATATTGGGACATATAGTGTCCAAAAACGGTATTTTGATAGACATGGAGAAGATCAGCGTCATTGTTGATCTACCACGACCAGTAAAGGTAAAAGAGGTACAGGCATTTATGGGCCATTGTGGATATTATCGCAAATTTATCTACTCGTACGCTATAATTGCAAAACCACTTTACACGCTGATAACTAAATTTGAGTGGACGGACGAGTGCGAGAAAGCTTTCCAAACTTTAACACTAGGTTGGTAATGGGACACTTTTATGTCCTGTTAAGTGACCATTCTACTTGAATTATGTGAAGAGTTTCAAAATGGATTTTGAGGTGCTATCTATCTAGAAAGTTGGCTCATGAGCTGAAAAAAACTTGACATTTTTTGGGAATATCAATTCCATCTTTAACCTTGTCCTTGCACAACATTTTGCAACCTAAACTATGTGAAAAAACGAGTCCTGATTTTGGCTTTTTTCAACTTTTTGCAACTATACCACTCTAGAATTCATGTTTGTGAGGTCTATAATGCTAGAGAACTATCTTTAGTAGTCCTCAACATGTCGTGATGCGTCTAGGGAGAAATAAATGTTAACGTTGTAAGTTATGACCAAATTACAAAAATTGCCAAATCTTGTTTTTTAGCCAATTTTAGCTCTTCTATGATTTTTTTGGTGGCTTTCATGATATCCAAATGCAGTTTTGATTTTCTATGTGGCATATTGTAACATAAAGCTAATATTCCTTGAGTTTTGGGGCACCTAATACCCTATTTTGCATAGTACACAACGATGGTTGATTTTTTCAATTATAGAAGAAAATGAAACATTCTAGTATATCAAGTATAGCTTTCTCAATATTGCTAGTTTCTTGTGACAACTATATTCATTTTGTAGGTAGTAACCATATTTAGTCATAAGGATCAAATTTTTCTAGATATTGAATAGTTTCTATGGGATTCTACAACTCATAATGTTGAACCCAATTTTTTCATGTTTGCTGTATTTAGCACTTCATCTTTGTCCCCAAGATTTCCCTTGGTAAGAGATGTATTATGCTTTTGACATGCTCCATGGCTCCTTATGAACCTAAAGGCCAACAAGTAACTAAGAAAACATGCATATATTATTTTTATTGAGCATGGCTATAGAAACTTTGATGATAGGTTCGCAGAATGACAAAAATTCAACTTTTTTGTACCTTTTTCTTTTGGCAAAACAAAAAATAGTGAGTGAGAAGCAATCATATTTTCTGATCACCAACCCATTGAAGTTAACTAGGGAATTTATCTCAAGTCCTACAAAAATCCCTAGTCTTATTTATATGCAACAAAGCGTAAGAAATGACTGTTTTGATAAAAATGTATTGGTCCATCAACTTTGTAGGCTTGGTGTGACCAAAAGATGAGAAATTTTACAAGTTTCTCATTTTTTCCATGTGTAGTAGTCCTTGAACTATAACCTCATGAAAGGATTTTACAAAATGAGTGGATCTACTATGGTTTTGGGGGTTTTTTTCAAAACCCTGAAAGGACACTTTTATGTCCTATTAGGTTACCAACCTAGTGTTAAAGCAGAGATTAATTTCCGCTCCAATTTTGAAGGCTCCGGATTGGGAAAAGATATTTCATATCCACGTAGATGCATCAACGTATGCAAGAGGATGCATACTTGCACACCCTAGAGAGAAAAACATGGATTTTCCAATAAGTTACTCTAGTAGACAACTGAACAATGCAGAGAAGAATTACACAACAAATGAGAGGGAAGGATTGGGTATGGTCTATGCGGTGAAAAAGTTTAGACACTACTTACTTTCCAATAAATTTGTATTCTTCGTTGATCACCAAGCACTGCTGTACTTAGTAAACAAACCTTGCAGTACGGGGAGAATTGTTCGATGGTTCATCATACTGCTTGAGTTTGACTTCACGGTAGTAGTCATGAAAGGAACTACACACCAAAGAGCGGATCATTTATCTAGAATAATGCATGGAGAAAACCCTGTAGGAGTTGATGATGATTTGCCAGATGCATATCTTTTCAACATAGAAATGGTTCCAAGATGGAGCGAGGATGTAATTCCTTTGCTGACTATCGGGTCATTGAATGTGATAAGACAACCATCTACCATTGCAGCATCCAGATCATTGGTAATGTTGGCGGGCAGGCTATACAAACAGGGATCGGATCAAATCCTTAGGCTTTGTGTTGAATCGAGTGAATGGGAATTGTACCTAAACCAAGCTCATGTACAAACAACGGGGATTCACAATGGGCATGCACAGATGTATCAAAGATTGATGAGATTGGGTGTGTATTGGCCGAAAATACGATGTAGTGCTCATATGCATGTCAAATCTTACGTTAAATGCACGCTTCAAAAGCCAATAGAGCACGCAACTCTATTCAGATTATCTGTAGCACCTTGATGGAGTAACTACATTTTTGAATACCTCACCACCAGGATACTGCCTGAAGGGATGAGTAGATCACGTATCAAAACGATCATGAAAGAGGCAGAAAACTATGTACTGATTGAGGACACTCTTTACAAGAGGGGAAAAGACAATCAATTGAGAATGTGCGCGACCGAAGAGGAATACATTCCTATCTTAGAGCAAGCACACGGCGGACAAGCTGGTGGACATTTCTCAGCTGACAAAACGACCAAAGAAATTCTTATTGCAGGCATATGGTGGCCTACACTATTCATGGACGCTGAAGAGTTTGTGAAACGATGTGACGATTGCCAGAAAACAAAAATTCCTAGAGCACGAGATGATATGCCCTTAAGGCCAATGATGGGGGCAAGAGCGTTTGCAAAATAGGGAATAGATTTTGTAGGACCGATAGCGCCTCCAGGATATAAAACGCATGCTCGATACATTATTGTGGCAATAGATTATCTAACAAAATGGGTGGAAGCTAAAGCAACAATAAAAGATGATGCAAAAACGACAGCACGGTTTTTGTATGAGAACATTTTCACCAGATATGGCTTACCAATTGAGCTAGTGAGCGATAGAGGAACTCACTTCATCAATGAGGTGATCGAATTCCTATTGGATGAATTCATGGTAATTCACAGGAAGTCAGCTCCCTATCACCCACAAGCGAACGGCCAAGCCGAAAGTACGAATAAGGTTTTGGTGACAATTCTCACCAAAATTGTTGGCGAATCGAGAGCTGACCGGGATTAAAAGCTGCATTCAACCTTATGGGCATATATAGTAGCTTACAAAACGTCAATCGGAACGACTCCGTTCAACATGGTTTATGGAATTTAAGCGATTTAACCACTTGAATTCCTTATCCCCACGCTTTGGGTCGCTAAACAATTAGAATGAACGGGCCATGAATTATCCAATTAGGTAGATGTCCTGGAAAAACTGGATGAAACTAGATTGAGAGCCGTTGCATCAATCTATGCGCAAAAACGAAACATGAAATCATTCTTTGATCAACATGTTATTAGCAAGGAATTTGCTACTGGGGATTACGTCTTAATATATACCTTGAAACAACATTCCCGGAAACTCAAAAAGCGAGGCAATGGACCCTATGTGATTCATGACATATCATCTAGCGGTGCCATTAAACTTGCAACATTAGAGGGAGAGGAAATGCCTAACTGGATTAGTGGTTGCAGACTAGAGAAATACAACCTACCACTAACCACAGAGATGCTTCCCAAAATTAACGCTGCGAAGGAGCGCAAGAACAAAGTCAAGGAGACAAAAGCTCAAGCGTAGGAAGAGGCCAAAGTCAGGATTTTAAAACGAAAACAAACCTTACAACAACAAAGACTTCCTCAACCAGCAGACATGGCTCAAATTCCTTTGTCTATAATTCAAACTGATGAGCAATGGGAAATAGTAATCGATGTTCGCATCAATGTCAGACTCCCGCATGGAAGATATCAACGAGCATTGATTGACACAGAAGCAAGAGTCAATGCGGTCAACTTCTTGACTTACAGGATTCTTACAGATGAGCCCCTCCTGCAATCGACACGTGATCTGCAAGCAGCAAACGGTGCAACAATGTCAACATTGGGGATAGTAAACTTGCCAATCAATCTTGATGGAAATAGTTGTCCTCATCAATTTTTCGTAATGAAAGACAGAGAAATCAGAGAATCAATATGCTTGGGAGTTTCATGGATGAGAACGTACAATGCAGTCACTGAATGGTCAGAACATGCGTTAAGGTACACACACGACTCTAACGTGTACATAAATCCAATCGCCAAAACAGATCACTCGTGGTGGCCGAGTATCCCCATCGTCAAAAAGAAACCGGCTAATCAACCAACACCAGAAAAGGTTATTCAGAAAGTATGGATAAAGAAAAGATTGCTGATAAACAAACCGAGCAAGATATGGCTACCTAAGGACAAACTCCAGAAGAAAGCAACATCATCTCGAAGACCTTCAGAAGTTACTCCGAAGTGGAAATGGCAACCAAAATTGGAGAAAACTAAGGATTCGGCGACAGAGCTCGAAAGGAAACCCAAAACTCAAAACAAGAAGCCTGAACCTCCAAAATGGCGATGGAAACCTGTGAAAACTAAAGGAGAATCTGTAAAGATGCAACAAACCGCGTACAAATGGGTTCCAAAAATAGTTGCCATCACAACATCCACAATCAAGGAAAGAGCAATTCGACTGCAAGCTCTTCTGTTCCATAAACAGCAACCCTCGCCATCAAAATCCACTGAAAACTACATTCAGTCCCCGCATCTTGTACAACACCTTGTTACCCAACACATTGTCTCAAACATCAGAATAGGGCCACATTACACGGCCATGCATAGACACAGATTCCAAAACCCATGCACATGCACCCAACCTTCGTCTAGGACAACTCGGACAAGGAAGGGGGCAGTAATTGATGAATCTAGCAATAGTCAGGGCCATTAAGGGGTCCAACGTGTATACATCTACATAATGTGTGTGTTTTTTCATTATTTAGAGTTCAATTTCAAAAATATTCAATCAAAACTTGGCATTTTTAGCGTTTTTGTATCATCTGACCAGCATAATAATGAGTTGTAATGACAAACTCTGGAGAATTGGGATGCTTCTAGAGAAAATATATGCTTAGGGGTGAGTATAATAATTTTGGCTAATTTTTGCCAGGTAATAAGTATTTTCAATTTATTTTGTTTGATTTTTGTTAATAAAACATCAAAAATTAAAAAAATATCGCTCACAAGTGTCGGAATCAAGTTCTGGAAGCAAATGCCCAAGTATCATGATAAGCTTATCAAGCATGGAAGATATGAATCTAATATGAAGATGTCGAATTTCAGCCTTAATGATCATGACTAAATTTCGTCAAAATCGCATCAAATGGTCATACGACGCCGGAATGACAAGCGGTTCAACCCACAGGTGGTATGCAGATTATATCAGGATCAAAGGTGAGGAAAATCAGCCCTGTGTCACGAAAATCTCGGGGAAGACCCATGATGAAGCCTAGAACAAGAAACTGTCATAATTGTGGTGCCGATGACCATTGGAAGAACGAATGTCAAGAGCCTGAAAAACACCTCAAACCAATTGAAGCCTATTGCATACAATGTTGCAAAAAGGGAGGACACTTTCCGAAATATTGTCCTAAGAATCCTTTGAACAAGGGAAAAACTGTCGTAAACATAGTCTAAGTGATGCCTAGTAGCTCATCAGAGAGTGAACCGATTGTCCCAATCAAGGTAGTCACTAGAGCCCAAGCAAAGAAAAAGAAACATAGCTCCTCTGAGGATTTGGAGAACATGAAAGTTTCCTCTCAAAGAATCAAAAGGAGCAGAAGCAAAAGATATGAGATGAGAAAACAAAAACAACGGTTGAAAACGAAGAGAAAGAAAAAATGCTAGCCCAGGACAAGTTGAAAGAAACTGGCAGTGAATTCAAGGAAACAACCGTAAAATCTAGAGGATCCATTCTGGTTGATAAAATTTTTGAGCCTATTAATGCTGCCTTGGAAGCTTACCAAGAAACACTTAAAGCAGGCCAAAACATAGAAAACAAATGGAAAAACTATCCATCTCCAGACATGGAAGCAACGAAGCTGGAAGCTTATCAAAACTTGGTAAGAATCATGCAAGAAATGCTAGATAAACAAAAACCTAGCTTGAAAGTATGGCAAAACCTGAAGAGCTTGCGGTAGAAGAAACAAAAGCAAAATCCAATGTGGTGGCAGAACCCCACCTTGAAATAAATGAACCAGAGCTTATAGTGTTGGACAGGAAAGATGTCTTAGATGGAATTCCATTCGTAGAGGAAGACTGGCCAAGACACTTATGGGAAAAGGTAAGAGAGATCAATGATGGGAACCTAACTTCAAAGTAAGCTCCTATAGAGAAAGTCTGGTTGGATAACCTAGCATCATATATGAACATGGATTTACAATCCTTGTACGGGGATTGCAGATCAGAAGCTTTAGGAATTAAATCATGTCTACACCCATCCAATGCACTCTTGCTTTGGGAGAACTGTTGAAACTCAGGCCATACTTATGAAGCGATTTACAACCCTAGAGAAGGTGGGGATAACGGGGTTAATCTCTAAGAATTTGGGAAATTTGAAAAATGAAATGGAAAACAAAGAGATTCGATCAGTTCCTATGAACAAGGTCGGAGAATATTATGAAGGGGAAGAAGGAAACACTACCCTCCCAGTGAAATATAATGACATTGAAACCATGGCAATACTGGATAATGGAGCTGGCATAGCCACAGCCACTAAAGAAGTATGGGAATCCTCGCGACAGCCAGCCATTAGACAAACGCGAATGAAATTGCAGTTGGCTGATGGACACATTGAAAGACCACTAGGGCTACTTGAAAAAGTGATAGTCAATTCCTGTGGAATTGAATATCAACACACTTTTTCCATAGTAGACTTTGGGAGAAAACTCAACTATGAAATCATATTGGGAAGACCTTTCATGCAGCAGGTACAACTTATCCAAGATTGGGAAAACAACTATCTGTACTTGAAACAGGTGGGATCTAGAACAAAAGTCAATCTAAAAGATCACACTTATAGAGATGTCCTGAAAACACCCATCCAAGAGTTTGATTCAGTCTCTTCGGCTGAAACTAAACTCCCATCCTGGTTAAACAAAGGCATTCCTATTTGGATGTGCGGAGCTTCAGAGAATGGAAGCTTAAGACGAGAGGAATGTATCCTAGAAAGGGACTGTACAGATTAAGCCTACATACCTAAACCTTTCCAGAGCATTTATTTGAACCATTTGAGTGGACTCAAATTTTAGCGACAATGGATGTATGTGTTAATACGTCTATGCCGACTCAATTTTGCAATGAGTATGGCTATGAAATAATTCCCATCCAAATGATGTCAGTCCTTAACATTGAAAACAAAGATGAGGAACCCAAGGACTTAATGAAAGCTCATAAATTCTTTTCTGACCTTTATTACGATGTAGCTGATGAGTTAGATGAACACTCAGCTACCTCAAAATATTTGGGGTCAGAAAAAGAGCATGCGAGAGCTCAGTTACTCTTAAGGGGCGGGGAGGAAAAGTTTTTTGACTTTCCAAACCAAAAATCAAGAAGACAAAAAATGGTACAGACGAAAGAGAGGCACCAATATTGTGAAAACACAACCTATGCCATCAATCTCCAATAGAACACAATTCCTGATGCAGATAGATGCTAATGATTGTGTCAAGGACAAAATAACTGGCAGATATCCTTTGAACATAAATTCAAAAATGTCTCAGACATCAAGAAAAACAAGGATGGGTACTCAAGAAAAATCACAGAATAAGAAACCACTCATGACCAGAGTCGAGCGGAAAAAGAAATATCAAGAGTTGAGAAAAGCTCTAAAGGAGATATACATAACCAAAATGGAAACCACGGAAGAGGATGGCAAGGATGTAATGCATGTTCCATCCCATTACAAAAAGTATACTCTCCAAGATCAGAAAATCATAATTAAACAACCTGTTAGGGAACTACGGAAACAAGGAGAATCTTACGAAGGGCCTGAAAATGCTAAAAGGGTAGACTTGGTTGAACCAGGAGAAGAGCCTAGACCTACTTACATTGCAAATGACCTAATAGAAGAAGAAGAAAATCTTTTATTGAGCTCGTTAAAGGAATACAGGGATATCTTCGCTTGGTCTTACAAGGATCTCAAGGGTGTTGATCCAGAAATCTGTCAACATACTATACCCATGAGAGATGATGCAAAACCAAGTAGACAGAGACCATACACTTATAATGAAACATTCGCCAGGAAGATCAAAGAAGAGATTGAAAAACTAAAGGAAGCTAAATTCATTTATGAAATTGAACACATAGATTGGGTGTCTCCAATTGTGGTAGTACCTAAGAAGAATGGAAAATTACGAGTGTGTGTTAATCTCAAAAAGGTGAATGCAACTACCATTAGAGACAATTTTCCTCTTTCGATAACTGAGCATGTGTTAGAACGAGTGGCAAGAAAAGAAGCTTACAGCTTCTTAGACGGATTTTTGGGATACAATCAACTTTTAGTTGACCCAAAAGATCAGCATAAAACTGCTTTTGCACAAAATGGGGTATATTTGCCTATCGGGTTATGCCGTTTGGGTTAACTAATGCTCCAGCCACATTTCAGAGGTCGATGAGCCATGATTTCAAAGAGTATCTTCAGAAATTCTTAGAAGTATGCATGGATGATCTATGCGTACATTTGTCAATCCGGGCTGATCATTTTGAACACCTCAAAAAGGTATTCGAGAAATGTAGACTTTATAGGATTTGTTTAAATCCTGAAAAGTGCACATTCATGGGAAGACAAGGGAAAATTCTTGGACATATCGTGTCTAAAACTGGCATAGCTACAAATATTGAGAAGATTCATGTCATTGCTGATTTTCCTAGACCAACAACAGTCAAGGGGGTACAACCCTTCATGGGCATTGTGGATATTACCAATGGTTCATCTACATGTATGCTTAATTGCAAAACGCATGTATAGCTTGATTACGCACTTTGAGTGGACCAAGGCATGTGAAGTATCCTTCATGAAGCTAAAGCAAGCTCTCACCTCAGCTCCAATACTAAAAGCACCAGATTGGAATAATGTATTCCACGTATATGTAGATGCTTCAAACTTTGCTATTGGTTGCATACTAGCCCAACCAGGAGATGGGGAAATTTACTTTCGGAAAATTGAACATGCCAGAAAAGAATTATACCGCCGCCGAAAGAGAAGGACTAGGAATGATCTATGCCATTAAAAAGTATAGACATTACCTATTAGCAAACAAGTTTGTGCTCTTTGTGGACCACCAAGATTTGTTATATTTGGTCAACAAGCCTTGCAGCACAGGGAGAATCGTGAAATGGTTCAACATTCTTCTTGAATTTTATTTCACTGTGGTTGTAAAAAAAGTCACTACACATCAACGAACAAATCATTTATCAAGGATTGTTTCAAGGGAATCACCTAAATGTGTAGAGGATGATCTACCAGATGCCTATTTGTTCTCCGTGGAAATGATACCTAGATGGTCAAAAAACATTGTGTCATTGATGACAATAGCTCAAGTGGATTCACAAATACCACTTCCTATCACAATTGATTTAATCAAGCTATCAGCTATGTATCAATTACTAGTTGGAAGGCTATATAAAAGAAATCTTAACAGGATATTGCATTTATGCATTAACCGTGAAGAAAAATAACAATACCTAAGTCAAGCACATGTTACCATAGTAGGACTTCACTTTGCAGAAGACCAAACTATGCAACGAATCTTGAGACTTGGAGTATTTTGGCCGACTATGAGGAGAGATATTAGATCTTTTGTAAAAGATTTTCCTCAATGTAAAAAACAACCACCCATTCCTCATGTAAAATTGTTTCAAATGTCACCTGTTCCTAAGTGGAGTAATTATCTGGTTACTGACTTATCGAGCCGAACATTTCCTGAAGATATGAGTAAACACCGTCAAAGAGCAAATGAAACTGAAGCAAGAGACTGTTCTCTTATTGGGAACCAATTGTATAGGATAGGTAAAGATGAAAATTTGTGTCTTTGTGCAAATGAAACTGGGTATATTCCAATTATAGAACAAGCACATGCTGCATTAGCTGGAGGTCACTTTTATAGTGAGACCACTGCAAGAGCAATCTTGATGGCAGGCATATGGTGGCCAACACTTTTTGCAGATGCCAAAGAATATGTTCGAAGGTGTGATGCTTGTCAACGAGCAAAAATGCCAACATGAGTACATAGCATGCCCTTAACACTAGAATGGTAACATGACACTTTTATGTCCTTGGACACTTTTGTGTTCTATTAAGTGACCATTTTGCTTGAATTATTTGAAGAGTATGAAAATGAAGTTCTAGGTGCTATATATCCACAAAATCACCTTATGAGCTGAAAAAAACTTGACATTTTTTTTGGAGTATCGATCTCACCATTAACATTACTCTTGCACAACATTTTTGAACCTAAATTGTGTGAAGAAACGGGTCCTATTTTTGGCTTGTTTTCAATTTTTGGCAACTATACCACTCTAAACTTCATGTTTGTGAGGTTTAGATGGCTAGAGGTCAGGCCTTCATCGTTCTCAACATGTTTTGATGCTTGTAGGGAAAGCTAATTGTTAAAATTCAAAGTTAGGACCAACTTACAAGAATCACATAATCTTGTTTTTTGGCCAAAATTAGCACTTTTATGATTTTTTTGGTGGCTTTCTTGATATCCAAATTCAGTTTTGATTGTGTAAGTGTAATGTATAACATAAAGCTAATCTTCCTTGAGTTTTGGGGGACCTAATATGCTATATAGCATAGTATATGATGATGGTTGAGTTTTTTGATTGTTGAAGAATACGATACATTTTAGAGTAGCAAGTATAACTTTCTCAATATTACTAGTTTCTTAGGCCAATTGTTTGTATTTTGTAGCTAGTAACCATACCTAATCATAGACTACAAACTTGGCTGGATATTGAGTACTTTCTATGGGTTTCTAGAGGTCATAATGCTAAACCCATTTTTTTCATGTTTGCTGTATTTAGCACTTTATCATTGCCCCCAAGGTTCCACTTAGTAAGAGATCCATTATCCTTTTGACATGCTCCATGGCTCCTTTTGAATCCAAAGGCCCAAAGGGAACTAAGAAAACATGTATATAGTATCTGTATCGACCGTGACTATAGAAACTTTGATGATATGTCCGCAAAATGGCAAACATGCAACTTTTTTGTACCTATTTGTTTTGCCAAAAAAAAATTAGTGAGGTAAAAGCAACCATATGTTTTGATCACCAACCCATTGAAGTTAACGGGGCATTTTATCTCATGTCCTACAAAAATCCCCACTCCTATTTATATGCAATCAACCGTAAGAAATTGTTGTTTTGGGCAAAATGCACTGGTCCATCAACTTTGGAGGCTTGTAGTGACCAAGGGACGAGAAAACTTACAAGTTTCTCACTTTTTCCATATGTAGTAGTTATTGAACTATAAGCTCATGAAAGGATTTTTCAAAATGAGTGGATCTACTATGGTTTTGGAAATGTTTTCCAAAACCTTGAAAGGAAACTTTTATGTCTTGTTAGGTTACCATTCTAGTGTTAAGACCAATGATGGGGGCTAGAGCCTTCGCAAAATGGGGTAAAGATTTTGTTGGACTGATACAGTCGCCTGCTCATAAAACCCAAGCTCAATATATCATTGTAGATACGGACTATTTGACCAAGTCGGCCGAGTCTAAAGCGACTTAAAATAATGATGCCAGAACCACTACTGCATTCTTATATGAGTATGTATTCACGAGATATGGACTGCCAATAGAGATTGACAGTGATTAGGGAACTCATTCCTCAATGAGGTAATAGAGTATTTGTTTATGAGTTTATGGTCATCCATAATAAATCAGCTCCCTATCACCCACAAGAAAACGGACAAGCTGAGCATATGAATAAAATTCTCAGCTCGGTACTGACCAAAGTGGTTAGTTCAGGAAGGACAGACTGAGAAATGAATCTCCATGCTACTTTATGGGCTTATCAAGTTTCATTCAAAACAGCTCTAAATGCTACACCCTTTAACCTTGTTTATGGTCTTGATGCCATACTTCCAATAGAATTTCTATTACCGACATTAAGGGTAGCACAGAATCTTGAATGGACTAGACATGAATTGTCAGAAAGACTTGAAGATTTGGAAAAGCTAGACGAGCAAAGGCTAACTGCTGCTGTAGCTCATATCTATGCACAAAACTGGAAACAAAAATAGTTTTTTGATTCCCACTTAATCACAAAAATCTTTAAAAAAGGGGACTTAGTTTTAGTCTATTCCGTTAAGAAGCACATTTCAAAGTTTAAGAAAAAGGAAAAAAGACCATTTATCATTGAAGATGTATCTCCAAGTGGAGCAGTAAAATTGTCCACCCTAGATGGTGAACCAATGGCTAATTGGATTAGTGGATGTCATTTAAATAAATACAATTTGCCACTAACCAATGACTTGCTAGAGAGAATGCATGCAGCCAAACAAAGGAAGATCAAACGACAACAGGTTATTGATGAAGCCCAAGTGGAAACTAGGCTTCACGTACTCAAGCGTAAAGCTTCTCTCAAGAATTAATAGATACCGATTCCCATCAACACTCTGGAAATAGATGATCGAAAATGGGAATTACCTAAAGACATAGTTTCAACAAATGACGACTGGATGGATCTGCGCATTAAAATACAACTCAACATTCATATCACCAATGCTTTGGTAGACACAGGAGCTAGAGTGAACGCAGTCAGTTATTCCACATACAAGAAGGAAACAAGTCAAGCATTGACAACAGTAATAGTGACAATCAAAGGATGCAACAAAAATCCAACTCCAACATTGGGAGTAGTCAACTTGAACATGGTAGTACATGGATGTTGATGTCCGCATCAGTTTGTATGCTTACCAGATGAACACATGAATAAGATGATGATTCTTGGAATTCTCTGGATGCGTACATACAAAGCAATACCAGATTGGGATACGAATCAACTAAAGCTATCACCTAAAAGGGGGTAACTCATTGTTCCAATTGCACCAAGCAAAGAGGAATGGAAAACAAGCAATCAACAGACCAATCCGCGAAGCCAATCTTCTCCATCCCCTCGACAATCAAATGCTACATGTAGCATGCAAAGAGTCAGGAAAACTTGGGTACCAAAAGCACAGCTTAAAGATAAACTGTTTCAGCTATGGGTGCCTAAAACTTGATGGAAGAAACAAAACAAGGTTCCAAGGATTCGAACACAAAATTGAGCATCTCCTAGCAAAGAACCTAACATGAATAGGGTTTGGAAGGAAAAGGAGAACTTATCTACTCCACTACCCGCGAAAGGAATCAAGAAATGGCGAGTTAAGTCTCAACAGACTCCACCACACCATGCAGCACCAAGCCGACAGAGCTACCAATGGAAAGAAAAAGCTCGACAACAGTCACAAGTGCTACCAATAGCTCAAGCAATCAGAGTGCTAAAGCACCCTGATGGTACAATCAATCAAAGAGCACAAAAGCTACAAGATTTTCTCTTTGGAAGACATCAATAGCAAACCTCGACATCGAAAACGCTTGAGTTAATTACTCAAGACCCAGCTCTTCCACATCATATTGGTTTGAATTGCATTGATCTTCATATCATGGTAGAGACAATCATGGCTATGTATAGACACAATTGTTCAACCCATGCATGCAGTCATCCCGGAGTACGCCATCTAGGAGGGGTGGAAGGGCACTAAGTACTAAGTAATTAAGGGCAATGTTTGAAGAGGGAGGAAAAAGTTCCATGTTAACGTGTGATTTTTTGCAAAATTACCTAATAATGCCCTTATAATTTATCATCAAGGGAAAATTCACTGATAATATCTTCCCGATGAGTGTAAATAGTGTCTATACTATCAGAAAATCATCAAAAATAGTCCTTTTTGGGTATTTTTTATCATTTTGTTGATAAGGAGGCTTAAAAATTGAGAAATCCAATAAAAAACAATAAAGCTATGTTTTTCAAGGGATTTTTCTAATTATTGGATTTTTACTTTACTTTTTTAGAGCATTTGCTATTTTCTTTGATTTTTTCAAGTAAACAGGTCAAAATTAATAATAAATAGCAGGAAAGCTCAAATAGAAAAATGGAAGACATGATGGTGATCAGAAGGACAAGGTGGACAAGCACAAAAAATTTCAATGAAATCAGAAGACGGAAGCGGGAAGCCTAAATTAAGCGGTCAGGCCTACTTTTGCAAAATTCTTGCAGAATGAGCTTCAGGAATCCGATCAGAGAAATTTTTTGAGTCTAACATAGATTTCACGGCTTAGTAGGACTAACAGGGGAATCTGGGGAAATTTGGTTCAGGAAGTCCAGGTATAGATATCCATGGTAGGCTAAAACCACCTCATTTCCACTAGGAGCCTTGAGAGAGATTTTGGCCTCTTTCGTCCAACATTTTCGGAGCCCACTGACCATTTTTAGTGCCGTCTCACAGACATGAGGGGTAAGTTATTTACTCGATAATGATCCATTTTGTACGGCCGGTAGCTAGTCTAAAGCCTTAGAAAAAACCCTAGAAATCGAGCAGTGCACGAAGACCTATGACCTAAAACTGACGATAGCGGCCTGCCAACTTGACCGAATCGGATGGGATTTGAACCATAGCATGACCTAACATAATAGAACCTTTCTATACAATCAGATGACCGTTCGGCTGGGGTCAAGGGGGTCCCCAGTAGAAAAGTTAGATTTTTGGCAAATGCCAGAATTCCGACCTGACTCCACAGATGGCTTGCTAATGAGGTTCATATACAATGTATATGATTGGTTTGGTGAAATCCATCAAGCAAAGCCCTTGAAAAGCAGAAAATGGCTCAAAGGTTACAAAGCGTCAAATTCAACATACGAGGCCAAACTAACTCCAAATGAGCCAGAATTGGACAGGTAGCTTCACGACTATATTACGGACAAGTCCAAAGCCTCAAATTTGATCGAAGAACCCAGACAGAGCAATCACAATAAACGGTGATTTTAGAGTCGACAGAGCACAAAGTGATGCCGGCAAGACCAAACTTGACCAAATTCAATTTAGGACTTGTATTAGGTGTATGAAACATGTCTAGGTCAAAATTTGTGGGTTTTGCAAAGTTTTTGTCAGTTTTGCTTGGAAATTGTCAAATCACCTCACCTATCATGTGTACACACCTATTGCATGCCAAAAATCAAGTATGAGCCAAAATGACCACCCATTACTTGGAAAATTGTCAAAAAACGCAAAGAAGTCTTTGCAAGCCAAATTTTGGGTTATGCACAAATTTTCTTGATCCAAATCACCTCATATCTCATACCCAAGGTCTATACCATGCCTAGAAACAACTTGTACCAAAAAATGTCAATTTTGGAAGAAAAGTTAATAATCCCGATTATTTACTTTTTGGTCAAAATTGGGGAATTTTGATATTTGGCCATCATACATCCAAAGTACATGTTGTGATAGCCCACTAGCCAACTTTGAATCAATTTGGATTTTAAAATCTCAAATTTCCTTTATATCTACTGTTTTAGAGACCTAAAGCCAAAATCTGGTACCATTTTTAACCTGTGCATCCAAATGAGCCCATATTTCACTCAGAGCATGTATTTGGCATATACTTCAAGCCTATAAAACCAAGTTTGCAAAACGTTAAAAAATTTCCTCAGTTGTAAACAATCACGATTATTTACTTTGGTTGCAAATTTTTGTTTTGACCATATAGTTTTGTTCCTTGCATGATTTTATGCATCTTTGCTTTTTCAAAAATTGATTTGAAGCAATTTGGACCAGATTATCAGCATTTAAGTCTAGAAGGACATTCCAAAGAAAAATCCGACAAATCTGCTAACTTTGCACTCTATTCATTGAACAGTAGCAATGCAAGCAGCGGAGAAGGCCAAGAAGAAGCTAAACAAAAAAGAGAAACTACAAGAACTGCCTGCGTATCAATTGGACCCCGAGTCAATCAAAGCGGAAAAAGCATCCTATCTTTCTAACGAACAGCTGGAAGAGCACCACACTACGGTCTTCACTGGTAGATTCAAGAGTGAAGAAGGGCATCAGGTGGAGTTGCATCTCCTACCCAAAGAAGTCTATGATGTAGCTGCCAAGCCAAAAACCAAGGAGGCTAACCGTAGGTTGCGGTTCAGGCATTTCTATGAACAAGAGCCTTGCCGAGTGAACTTTCATAAAGCTTACAAGCTTCTATCCACCATCAAAGAGGAAGCAACCACACAAATATCCGACACCCAAGGGAACAAGGTCAAGGTAGTAATCACAAAAGAAATAGTGGTAGAGGCACTCAGACTGCCCACTAAAGGGATGACCATGCGGGCAAGAGACAGGAAAACCGCAGGTACTTTTACCAAGGAGACAACTACATCTACATTCGCCAATCTTATCCACAAACAGGTGGAAGATCCAGCTCGTTTGTACCATCAACACTTCCATTTTTTGGCAAAAAGGCCACCAAGGTACACGACACCAAATCACGCCGTGGCCACCACCTTCACTCAGGTTCTAAAGTCAACAACAAGAAAGCCTATGGACCACATGCGCTATGTCTTGACAACATTGAAGGGCACCAAGAAGGAGGGTAAAATAACATACTTGGGCGTGCCATAAGTGTTGACAAGAATAGCCTATCATGCCATCGTCATGGCCGACAACCTATCGCCTGCCCCTGATCAGAATATAGGGATCTTGGCAGCACAACCCTCTCCAAGAGCTACAAGATCAGGTAAAAGATCTTTTAAATCAGGTGATGAATGAGATGACAACTCACCAGAGCGGCACAGCAGCGAGAGCTCTGACAACGAAGAAAAGAGATCTAGGAGAAAAGAGATGAAGAGGAAAGTTGTGGCTATCCACCAAGAGGAGCCGGCTCAATAACAAGCACGTTTCGAAAAACAAAAATAGGCTTACCAGTGCAGTAGGCAAGCACAAGGAAAGGACCCAGAAAAGTGGGTACCCATAGGACTGAAAGGACCTCGAACAAAGCATCATACAAGAAAAGAGGCAGATAATCCAGCAGATTATTTAGAAAGAATGTACCAAGAGGCCGAAGCCCTAAAGCTAAAAGAGGTAGAAGAAGCGGCAAAGAAATCTGAGGAAATGGCTACACAAGAGCAAAGCCAGGGATCTGCCAGGGATCCGCCTCACCGCCTCCGGAACAATAGGAACATCCCATGCCTAGCCCACCACCGTCACCACCAAGTAGAGGTACAAATGAAGAAGCAGAGACTGAAAAAGAGAAAGATTCTGAGTCCACCCAACGAATAGAATCTACACAAAAAGCTGACCACGCCGACGGACATGAGGAAAAAGAAGCCGAGCCAGAACCGGAGCAGGCACCAGAAACTAATAAGGAAGTAGATACAGAAAAAGGCCTACCATCGCACTTGAGATAGAGCTCGAGCCAGAGAAGACAGAAAGGGCAGCACCTGAAGAGATGGTAAGGGTTGAAACCACACCATCTACTTCTACTCAGCCAGAAACTACCAAGGCATCAAATCCTTAGGATGGCCAAGAAGAAGAACAACCATCTACGTCCACAGGACCACCCGCAATTACGACACAACAAGAAGCAACACATGAGGCTGCAGGCACATCTTAGCTGGCAAGACAGGAGGAGTGGAAATCCAATGATGAAGCTATAATACAGGTCAATGAATATGTATGCTAGAGGTACGAAACGATCGAGAAACTTTACTCTACAGTTTTGAGCCGCATCACAAAGGCCAAGGAATTAGAAATGGTGATCGACGCTCTTCAAGGAGAGCTAGAAGACAGGATGACTATCATCACGGATCTCCAAAGGCAGGTGCAAGAGATAAAGATAGAAGCGGAACAACATCAGATAGCCAGGGACAAACAACAAAAGAAAATGGAGGAGTTAGGTGACCTCCTCACCAAATTATCTGATGCCTGCAAGGTAAAAGACATGCAGCTGGCAGAAATCACAAATGAACTTGTTACGACCTCTCTGTTAGCTCAGAAAATTCAAGTGCAGCTAGATGTTGCCAATACTTCCCTGCAATATTCTGAATAGAGAATCAATGAGCAGGCCATTTTTTGCGGCAAATCAGAGAAAATCCAGCTGTGGCTTCGATCAAGGGAATTGAGGAAGTGTACAAGGCACTTGAAAAGAAAAACAAGGACTTAGAACAGTCACAACGCAGATACTTGGCATTGATAAGGGTTCAAAGAGAGGAGGAGCTCCTAAAGAAGATAGCAGAACTCAAGCGCATAAATCAACTCCTCGGAGATGGAAATCCAGACACGTAGGAAGAGGCAGGCACTTCAGAGCCGCCACAAATAGACATACCCTCGGTCTCGTTTGCTGGGTTTGAGACGCATTCCACAGCAGATCCGAGTGGTGATGAAGATTTTTAGATTTACATTACACATGCAGATACTGTGCCAATGGTCCAGTTATCAAAAGCTGAAGAAGACGCACTGAAGGATAAGATCACCTTAGAGGTGGATGAGCAGTGGAAGGTTGCTATGGATTGGGAGTTGAGAGTTTTACACTCTATCAACGTCACTCAACTCACCTCAATCAAATCAACGCTCAATGGAGCCAACTATCCCTGCAGTACCCTCTCATCAAAGTAGAACTTTTACAGGTAAAAGAAAGGATGTACAAAGATATGCAAGAAGATGGCGCAGGTAAAGACCACCCAAAGTGGAGGTTAAGCTGGCTGAACAAGAATCCGAGGTACCTGATTCTGTTCACAAGAGCACCTACAGCCTTACAAAGAGATCCCACATTCTGTCATGTACCCAGAGTAAGGACATGGTAAGCGCATGAAGCACTGCAGAAGAAGAGGCCAACTTGGCTCAACTTCCCAAGGTTGCCAACTCCACAGAGAGGCTAAGCAACAGAGGAATACATGGTTTAAACCCTAATGGGAGCCATGTCATTCTTCAAGAGTCTGCCAGATCTCTCCTATGTAATGTTATATAAGATCTGTAGGATGCTAGTCACATGCATACAAGTTTCCAATGAGACTGAGTAGACAGGAGCCCCATATCTCTCATTCTTGGAAGGAAACAAAGTCTTGTGTTACGATTTGAGTGGGAAACCTTCCAAAGAAATCCTTTACGGATTCTTTTCCAGATGCATGTTCCTGCCTTGCATAATATGCTAGCCTTTGAAGAAGTATTCTACACTGTATTCTTCACCTGGCGAACGAAGATATTTTCGCTGGTGATAAGCAACCTCACATCCACGTTTGTAGGCTACTCAGCGGTGGAACTCAAGAATCAAGTCACCATGCAATTTTTGCAAGTGCTGGACAAAGAACGAAGAATCAAATACCAAAAGGCACTAGAATCACTTAAACACCGCCTCGCCTACCGTCAACCCGAAGACTACTTCAGCCCATAAAGCTATGTCAAGGGACGACACAGGCGAGGAGGGGGGGAATGTTAGCAGCAAGCTAACGCGGACACCATTTTTCGGAGTTCTCCTTGTAAAACATTTATTATTTTGATAAATCGGGAATATTGTAACTCCTATTTTCTCTAATAAACCTTGTAATTAATGAGCCGGGGCTACAAGCTTCTAGATTGTATCAGCCACTCAATTCCCAGCTTTGGTAGAACTCCAGATTATTAGTTTTGACCACCCAAAAACCTTGCCTAAGGTAAGAAAGCCAATTTTCGTAAGTTTTTGGATAAGAGATACACAGCGTGAGCTAACGGCGCTCACGTATCTCCTTCTCCCGCTTCCTACTCCCTCTCCAGCTGTCACATTGCAATTGCGTTTGTTGCATTGCAGGTAAGAGCTCTACGCATTAGCGTAAGCCATTCACAGTATTTCGTAGCTTTTGGGGTCACCGACCCGCGGCCTAATTTCATCATAACTAGGAATTTACACTTTTAAATTGAAAACTAAGCATAGACGGGGTATTGGGGCATCATTGCTAAGCATTTAGATGCATTCTTGGTTGAACAACTAGGTAAAAAATCCACTGTTGTTAATTATCGCAATTTTGGAACTTGACCTACAGTGGGGTTTGAGACCATAGGCATGTGTGCTTAGGTCTTATAAACTTGTCCTAGAAGTTTTGTTACGTTTGGATGTCATTTGATGCTGTAACGGATGTGATTTGCTTGCCGATTAGCGATTGGCTTTTGGTGATTTCAGTCACTTGAGTGTAGCTTGAGTTAGATGCGAGTTGTTAGTTGTTTTTCGAGAGATTGACAACCTCTTGTAGCCTCTATGCACTAGTCGAGCTTCGTCCCATGGTTTGACAAATTCATCGTGGTTCTCGCTAATACTGCAATAAGATAGGATGGTGAGGTTAGACATGCGTCCCACACTTGTCATCAATTTCCACTTGACTCGATTGCAACCTTTGTTGAATTGTCGATTCCTTGTCTGCAACCTGATTCCTATACAAATTTGATCAAGTTAGTAGTTCTTTTATAAACACAGTAGAGTTTTTGCTAACTGTCGTGATTGGTCTATGTGTATCACTTCAAATCGAGCTATGGGAGTCAACAATTGACTTTCAGATTTGCCTTTAGCAAAAAATCAAAGGATTAATATGCAACCTAGAAACCGAGTGAACATGTATCAATTTTGATCCGATTGAACCCAAAATTTCCCGGTGGCTTTGTATTATGCTGGTCTATTGCTTTACAAGTTCAAAAGTAAAAAACTAATATCCCTAAATAGCTGTAATAAATAATTGTGATTATTTACTTTTGCTAGTTTTTTGTACTTTTGGGATTGGTTTGGCAAGTATACAACTTGTTAAAGTCCCTGGACAAGTTTAAACAAGTTTCGACAAAATCTGAACAAGTTTATCAACAACTGTTTTGTGTCCGCAGGCTCTATTTTCAAGAATCTCGCTTAAGTCTCACTTTTGTGATCCAAATTTCACCAAAATTGATTTGTGGGGTCTACTTGTTATGCTTGACCTTGTGTATACTCACATTTGCAAAATTATGAAGTTTTAAAGCCGATGTAAATAATCACGATTATTTACTCCAGCTATATTTTTGCACTTTTTTGTCCCAACTTTGACACAGATCTCTTAAGCACCTCAACTTAAGGTCACTAGCCAAGTTTCATCAAGTTTGGACAACTTTTGGTCAAATGGTCATCAATTTTTTGTCCGCAGACTAACTTTGCAAATTTGGTCACAATTTTCAATCCAACGATCCAAATCTTACCAAATTTGGTTTGTGGGCTTATTACAACATGGTAAAACTAGTGGTATGCTGACTTGGTCAAAACAATTGAAAAATGGCGTAGATGTTAATAATCACGATTATTTACAACTGACAACTTTTTTCATCTTTTTGGTCAACTGAGCATGTACACATGTTTATCACATCATATAAGCCTATGAATCAATTTTCAACAAGTTTGGAAAATTTTTCCCCAATTTTACACTCAAGATTCAAAACGTCAGTACAAACTTTAGTTTTTACCCAGTTTTTTGCCAGTTTGGTGATCCAAATGTTTTAGGCCTTTACAAAAGTTGTTTATACACATGCAATGAGTCAATGGTATGAACCTTGGTCAAATCTGAGCTAAAAGTTAACAATCGCGATTATTAACTTTAGGCTTGAAATGAATACTTTTTTGCAATTTTTTCAAAGACAGTCTTTACATGAGCTATTTTAAGCCTATGAATCAAGTCAAAACTTACTTTGGCTTAAAATGTCAAGGAAAAGTAAATAATCTGAGTTTTGGCCAACTCTTGAAATTTTTACCTCGAAGTGTCCTTGAGCTTACCAACTGGTTCAGACAACTTTTAAGCTTACTCTCCAGTCGGATTGGGTGGTTTCGAGTCTTTTCGTGCTATTTCTAGCCGTAGACCTGAAATTTTGCAACTTCCAATAACAACTCACACTTGATCCTTTCAGAGAGAGCAAGGTTCTGAAATCCACCTCAGATCCTAATTACCCTACTCCTAGATTCTCATGCAATGGGGTTATGGAAAGTGTCCACAAACACTCGTTTTCTTGTATTTTATGTTTTTTTGATCATTGATCTTAAGACTTGTCTCGTCTACCAATTATCCTCAAAATTCTAATCTATTTCTACAATCCTACAATCCTAAAGGCACTTAGCAAGTACAATTACTTCCAAGCTACCTCTACACAGCAAAAGATGACAATCTTAGGCTATGCGGTTTCTAAAAGAAAGTTTTGAGCTGTAGGCGATCCTAGAGGAAGTTAAAGGATAACTGCACAAGACGCTCGTGTTTTTTCCTAGTTTAGGTCTCTTCGATCCCCGACAACAGCAATGCCAAATGTGGGACGCATGTCTAACCTCACCATCCTATCTTATTGCAGTATTAGCGAGAACCACAATTAAATTATCAATCCGTGGGACGAAGCTGACTTGACTAGTGCATAGAGGCTACAAGAGGTTGTCAATCTCTCTGAAAATAACTAACAAATCGCATCTAACTCAAGCTACACTCAAGTGACTGAAATCACCAAAAGCCAATCGCTCATCGGCAAATAAATCACAGCATCAAATGGCATTCAAACGTAACAAAACTTCTAGGACATGTTTATAAGACCTACGCACACATGCTTATGGTCTCAAACCCCACTTTAGGTCAAGTTCCAAAATCACGATTATTAACAGTAGTGGATTTTTGGCCTAGTCATTTTTGACCCAAAATGCATATAAATGCTTAGCAATGATACCCCAATACCCTGCCTATGCTTAGTTTTTTATTTGAAAGTGTAAAATACTAGTTATGATTAAATTATACCGTGGGTCGGCGATGCCAAAAGCTACAAAATACTGTGATGTGTTTACGTCAATGCGTAGAGCTCTTACCGGCGGTTGCAATGCAACAAACACGACTGCAATGTGACAACCGGGGAGAGAGTAGGAAGCGCGAGAAGGAGAGGAGTGAGCGCCGTTAGCTCAAGCTGTGTATTTCATTATCCAAAACTTAAAAATAACTTACAAAAACTGGCTTTTATACCTTAGCCAAGGTTTTTGGTGGTCAAAACTAATAATCTGGAAGTTCTACCAAAGATGGGTTATGACAGGTTGATACAATCTGGAAGCTTGTAGCCCAGGCTCATTAATTACAGAGTTTATATGAGAAAATAGGAGTTACAATATTCCCGATTTATCAAAATAATAAGTGTTTTACAATGAGAACTACAAAAAATGGTATCCGTGTTAGCTTGCTGCTAACAATAAACGAACGCATCAGAGGTGAAAAAAATCCATTCGCTCACGTGCTTGCAAGAAATTATGTTGAATCTGTTCCCTGTTGTGTCCAAGTTATGTAGTGTTAGCAAGCTCTACACCCTGTGGCATGTATCTCTCTGGATATTTATAATGGAGAAACTCTTTTCAATATTATTTTATTGTGCAATAGTTTAGTAGTTTTTGCCTTGTCCTTTATGATATCTTTATTCGATACCGTTTCTGTGTCACAAGTCAAGATAAACTGCAGTTAGTTGACCTGCATGATTTGAATTATACCATTGCATGCAAAACCATATGAAAGCGGCGTATTGCCAAGGAGAGACAACTACAAAAAGAAAAAGCCGAGATTGAGAAGCATCTGGCTAGCTATCTTAAATGCTTAACAAAAGTTTTGGAGTACTTCAGTTATGTTCATCCCTCGGGGGAAGTTATTTTTGTTGAGTGGTATGGACTGCAAGACCCAATATGCATGCCAAAGCCGTTGCCAGACGAGGGGTGCGCTTTGATTCCTTATTTAAATGGCCTGTTTGTTCAAGTTGTAGAGCCAATGCACGGTGAGATTCCCCCTAAACATGTAGGAGAAATGATAAAGTAAAATGTGCAATATAGGAGGTATGCATTTTGTTGCAGAGATAGCCACAAATTTTTGGATTGGTGCCTCCGATTTTTCCATGTGTATATATGGAGGACCAACATGGCACCTAAAGTGAATGCAATATTAGAAATACTATTCAAAGAGCAACGGGCTAAGCTGAGAGGTTTTTTTTTCACAGAATCATTGTAGTGGCCAACCTTTGTAGATATATAATAAGCGTGTATTCTTGAAGGATTTGAGATTGTTTTGGAAGAACTGCAACTTTAAGCCCCAAAAGAGTCTAATTATTTGACGATAATATGTACAAATTATGCCAGAACCATGAAGGAAGTTGGCTTGTTACTCCTAAGATAGAGGACGATACCAAAGAACAACGACAAAACTTCTTGATAGATACTTTGAGCAGCTGGCTGTTCCTATGACTGCAATCAGAGGATTGTGCAGCGTATACAACTGAAAATGCGTTTGTTACTGCCCCAGATTTGTTTTCACAAGAAGTGATCAAGAAGATGGAATCATAAATGTACAAGCACAATGAGGCCAAGCGTAAGGAAGCCTTGCATAGGAGACAAAGGGAGGTTGATGAATAAGTTGAAAGACATAAAAGAGAGAGGCTATAGAGGGAAAAATTACAAAAACAGCAGCAAGAAGAAGAAGAAAGAGAGTTGCAAGAACCAAAAGATCAGAAAGAAGAAGAAAGAGAGCAAGACCCAAAAGCTCAGTAAACAAAGAAGCAAACGGACATTGGGCAAAAGCGAATGTACAAGCGCCCTAAATCACGATCTTATCCAGAGTAGGAGACTCTCTGCAATTTTGTAACATTATGAGGGAAATTTGTAAATTGCCTTTCCAATGTTTGTAACTATTTCAACATTCACTTCAGATAATAATGATCAGATCCTGTACTATTATTTTTTTTGAAGACAATACTATGTGTACTGTTGGCATTCTTTTTTGTCTTGTAAACATTGAATTTGTATACATTCTCATTGGAAATCAACAAAGGTATGCTAATTAGCATATTGTTTATGCTAGTTAGCAGACTGCTTATGCTAACTAGAAAAAATAGCATGTGCTAATTAGCATATCATGTATGCTAATTAGATACACACAGTAGATAATTAGAATACATTCTAATTAGCATACCATTGCTGGTTTCAAGGATAACATGGCAGCTTCTTGTATACTGTATATGCTAATTAGCTTACTATGGTATGCTAGGAGAAAACCATACACTGAGCGTGGCATTTTTTCGAGCGAAAGTAGGGAGAATTATAACACAAAAAAGCTCTACCATAATGTCAAGTGCAACCAGTCCAACAAAACGGTCAATCCATAGAAGGTGATCGTTGCAACAATATAAATGCCAAATGGATTAAGTAACACAAGCTATCAAAACAATGTAAGTATAATAGGGGCTCATCCTACAATGGAAATTGCAGGGAATCCAAAAAAATGGCCAATCCATAGGAACTGCAAACCTTAGCTCAAGAAGTTGATGCTATGCTGGCACTCTGGCCCCACACAATCCCTGGAACAACTCTACTTTTGTCAGTGCTGCATGATGCACAAACTCATGAGCTACAGAATCCAAACCAAGAACTCAAAAATACACAAAGTACATGTGTTTGCACGGCACGTACGTGAGACGCCTGCTATCTCTTTTTTGGAAATCCTCACAAGTACATCGAGGAAAGTCTGCAATGGTCACCGCATAAGTAACCCCCTTTTGAAGTGAGCCTGGAGTGCTAACATGAAAAACATGCAATGCACTTTTTACCAATATAACCTCTCTCACTAGATGTGCTTCCATGCTTTGGCCCTATGCTATCCTGTCATTGAAGTCTTTGGTTAATTTTGTCCTCCACCTTACATGCTTTCCATCTCAAAATCTAGCACGAAAGAGCTCGGTTGTGTTCCACATTGCCCACCAATAATGCGGTTCTGTTGTGCTGTCGTATTATATCCCTGAAGAACAAATCCATTTTTGTGCAGCATCTCAACCTCCCATGGAAGCAGACATGTTCCCTCTTCAACAACCCACATCCCCGAAGCTGGGCCAGGAGGTCCAATTATCATCCCATCAATATTCCATGCATGAGTGGTACTATCATTGCAAAACCATACAAACCCCTCAATAATTCCTTCTGGTTTGGCACCCACAACTGAATATTTTCTCCTTCCCCAAAAGCAAGGGGCAGGCACACCATTTTTCACATTATCTAAATTGTTGTTTATGAACCTACCACAACGTACTTTCTCTCCGGGGAGAACACCAAAACACGTCATTTTTATGCGAGACTCATTGCGCCTAATCGGCCAAACAGTCCGAGGCACCTTTTTCTCTGGCCAAAGACTAGGAGTAGCAGAAGTATTTTGCTAGCTATGTCGTACATTGTAAATTGGAGTAGTGACAGTAACAAATTCTGGCCTATGAGAGTCTTCTTCAAGAGTTTCATCGGCATCAAGAAAGATTGAGCGTGATTTTTGCACACTCTTTTCCCTTACTGGAGCTCTATTCATCTCTGGACTTGGTATTTGCATTTCTAAAATTGCTGACTGAGCTACATCAAGAAGTTTTCTATTGCATGTTGATGTTGAATGATTGCTCATAATTCTGCCTACCAAGTCTTCAATCATTGGTCCTACGGATGAATGCATGCCCTTCAAGTAGGCATTGTAGCGCACACTTTGAAGAACTGCTAGTGACATATCTACACAAGTGACTTCATACAGACCAATGTTATTCTTATAACCAATTGAAGCACGCATACTTGCATGTTTTTCCTCAGAATGATTTTTTCTAGGGACAAAAGCACCTGTCTCATCTTGAGCAACAAATCTGTCTCCCCAATGTGGCACTCTAACATCCCACCATGACAACCATGTTTCCAATGCTGGAATCTCATCCAAAATAGCATGGACCATTTTCCAAAATTGTTTGAGTTCATCCTTGCATACTTGTGCTGCATGTTCTGAAGGTGCATGTAACCATTTTTGACACAATATTTTATGCTCCTCTTGATAAGAGGAACGTATACACTTGACAGTGTGCTTAACCATGCTTTGCTCCCAATGAAAAACACATGATCTTTCTTTCTCAGGCATATTTTTTTTGGCTCCACCAAAATAGACAGTACGAACTGCAATCCAATTTGTATTTGCCTCATCTACCATTAAAAAATCGAAATTCAGGCTTATCAAAACCATGATCAACTACAACCTTATTAAGCATTTTCCAAAACTCTATCTGTGCATGCTTGTTTTCCACAGTAAATTCACATATTGCCAATGTTAATAGCTCTCTTACATATGGGTCATAAACATGCGCCGACATAGTAGGCCAGCCCTCCACATGATGAACATGATCAAAATGCACCCACATATCTTGCAAATTTCCACCAGGGCGCATACGGTTCACCAAATCAACACCACTCCCTGGTCCCATAGTAGACATTTTAAATATATGAGGTTGTTGTCCAAGTCCAAGCTGACCTGGAAAACGAACACTGTGGAGGAAGGGATATCTTGATTTTGACTTTAAAGTCAAAATAGACTCCAAGCCAAGAGTTGTAATTCCTTTTGCCCGTTTAGCTGACTCTAAGGTTCTTTGAACACGCCGCTTGTCTGACAATGGGGTTACGGAATCTAGAAAACAAGAGAACTCTCCATCTGTCATTGGTGAGTAACCACCAACTACTAGAGAAACAAGCTTGTCCATAATTAGGTCTTCTGTAGTTTTTCTTTCAAGCTGTTTGGCAGTTGTTAGAGTATCAAAGGCAGCTCGATGCATTAAGGCATCAGATATTGACTGGTCTGCAATTCTGCTCTTGGCCTCTGCAATAGGGTGTTTATGAAAACCTAAATGCAATACACATCTAGTAACTCCAGTCTTTTCAGATGGAATACAATAATATATAACTGCAGGGCAAGTGTCAATGCACTCTGGAATTTGACGGCAATGAAAGCATATAAGCTTTCCATTACCCACATCCAAGTGGCCTTTACTAGGAGCACATGCTAATTTTCCTCGCCATTGAGACTCATTAAATTGTTTCCTTCCCTCATAGTATGGACATTCTATATTGGAGCATCTCAAATGCCCTCCACACTGACTAAAACGAACAGTCCCATTGAATATATCATTACTGTTGCAGGTAACATATTCTGTCCAAACATGCCCATCAAATCTATGTTCCATCCCATACATAGCAGAGTTGTCATTTTGAGGAGGAAGTTCATAAGCAACATACCCATCATAATAAGTAGGCTTTCTAAACCCTTAGTGACACTTGTAAGCAGAGGAGAGTGAAATATATAGATTGGTTTGCAGAGGAAGAGAACAAATAACATCAAGCATACTTCTGATGCATGCAATGCCATCTTCAACATTGATTGGAGAATCTTTTGAGCCAGCATTTGACGTTGATGGTTGTTCGTTGCAAAGTACCTTGTAAAACTGTGAATATTTGTGATCCAAATGGTAAAACAACTCATTTGAATCATTACGTGCAGGTTCAATTCTAACCTGCTCACCACGGTAGTGTAAGTGGACGCAAAGAGAAATTTTTGTTCTCTAGCTCAAAATGTTCTGTTAAAGCTTCAACAGTGATAATGCAATGCCTACTTTCAAATATTAGCACAAGATTATGTTTATGTTTAAGAACGAAGATAGTGATAGGAGAGTAACAGAGTGCATTTGTTGCAGACAACAATCTCTTGGAAAAGGCAAAATGTCTATATTAAATCACCTATGCCATGCACGTCTTGATATTAAGTGTGAAAAGGCCAAAACTTAGGGTTAAAAAATGTTGTTTTTTTGTTATTCTATTCCACTCTGCATGAGGAGATATGTCGGCTTCAACATTAGATAAAAACACCCTATGCTAAACGATTACTGATTTGCCTACACATGTATCCTCAACTTGTACTGATTTGTCTTGAAGTTTAAACCTATTGAAAGCATTAACGTATTTTTATTGCAATGTAAATGTCCCTCGATGTATTCATACAGAATTTGTTTTATTGCATTATTTTACTTTATTTTGGAGCGCAATTTTTCTTTTTTGGGGAAATTCCAAAAATCCTCAAATTTCAAAAATTCCCAAAACACCCCCAATATTTTGTCATAAATTTCCAAAATGCACTTTAAATTTTTCAAAATTCCCAAAATACCACTGGTTGTGAAATTAAATTTCTCCAAAGATTAAAAAATTTGTAGCGTTTTATAAGAAGACTCACTACTTATCAATATAAGATGCTAAACCTAGAATTTGAGTCGATTATGTAGGCTTTGGAGATGAATTTCTTCATTATCTTTAGAAATATTGCCTTTTTTTGCGAGGTAATTTGTGGCAAAATACATGTTAAACATGCAAAATCGGATCTCAATTATAAAAAAGGAATAAAGATTAAAAAATCTTGAACAATCTAACCAAAATAGATACAAAGGTATTTTGGGAATTTTTGAAATTTGAGGGGTATTTTGAGAATTTCCACGAATTAGAGGGATTTTCTAAAAGCCTGCGCTCTGCTCTGCTCTGCTCGTGGTCATCATCTACAAGCAGCCTTGTGCCCTGCGAGCCGTACACGGAAGTCTATGGTGCCTAAACGCCATCCCCCCACAAGGTAGAACCTCTGGGACACTGCCCTAACTGATACCGCGTCGGCGCGGGACTGTTTAGGGTAGAGTCCCATTTTATTTTTCAAGCTTATTTTGAGCTTAAGAGTATTTACGTATGACGAAATCTGGTTACTGCACTGAGCCTCAGAGAATGGACCTTGTTATTTAGTGGTTGTTTCATTAACATTAGAATGGTAACAGAACACTTTTATGTCCTTGGACACTTTTGTGTCCTGTTAAGTGACCATTTTGCTTGAATTATTTGAAGAGTATGAGAATGGATTTCTAGGTGCTATATATCCACAAAGTTTCCTTATGAGCTGAAAAAAACTTTGTGGAAGAATACGATACATTTTAGAGTAGCAAGTATAACTTTCTCAATATTGCTAGTTTCTTAGGCCAATTGTGTGTATTTTGTAGGTAGTAACCATATCTAATCATAGACTACAAACTTGGCTAGATATTGAGTAGTTTCTATGGGTTTCTAGAGGTCATAATGCTAAACCCAGTTTTTTCATGTTTGCTGTATTTAGCACTTTATCATTGCCCCCAAGGTTCCACTTAGTAAGAGATCCATTATCCTTTTGACATGCTCCATGGCTCCTTTTGAATCCAAAGGCCCAAAGGGAACTAAGAAAACATGTATATAGTATCTGTATCGACCGTGACTATAGAAACTTTGATGATATGTCCGCAAAATGGCAAACATGCAACTTTTTTGTACCTATTTGTTTTGCCAAAAAAAAATTAGTGAGGTAAAAGCAACCATATGTTTTGATCACCAACCCATTGAAGTTAACGGGGCATTTTATCTCATGTCCTACAAAAATCCCCACTCCTATTTATATGCAATCAACCATAAGAAATTGTTGTTTTGGGCAAAATGCACTGGTCCATCAACTTTGGAGGCTTGTAGTGACCAAGGGACGAGAAAACTTACAAGTTTCTCACTTTTTCCATATGTAGTAGTTATTGAACTATAAGCTCATGAAAGGATTTTTCAAAATGAGTGGATCTACTATGGTTTTGGAAATTTTTTCCAAAACCTTGAAAGGAAACTTTTATGTCCTGTTAAGTTACCATTCTAGTGTTAAAATTAAGTCGTTTTTCTTGAAAATGACCATCAACAGTAAAACTGGTTATTTCAACAGTAAAATTAAGTCGTGTTTGGTTGTCTTGGAAGCGATGAAATTGATGTTGGATGTTTTGTACGGGAAATGTTGGATTAGTCAATAAAAAGGGTTTTGTGTTGAAATGCAAGGATTTTCAGTCTGTCCAATGGTTGAATGTGGTTGCATAACCCCAAGATTAATATCATTTGTATTCTTGAATTTGGTGATAGTCGAGAAAATTCTCAAATATTTGTCAGAGTTATCACACTTTTCTCTGTCCAAGCTATACTTTAAATCTATTTGACCGGCTTAGCATTACTTAAATTTGATTGTGCCATGAGGTGATAAAACAGTTTCTTCTGAGCAGTTGAATGAGATGTCATATAGCTGTGTGTGGTTCAGGTGGGTAATTCTTTCTATGGTTAGCTACTGCTCCCCGCGCTCTTAAGTAAAATCTTGATTCCTGCAGAGTTTCATGCTTGACTCTGTTGTTTCTCTCGACTGCGAACTCTCAATATAGTTCGCTTGTTTAGCTCTTTGATCTTGTCTGGCTCTGAATATCCTGCTTGACTTCAATGTCTGCCAACGTCTTCTCCTACTTAATATGTAGTATGCCTCTAGGGATAAGGTGACACTGGTAAAAAAGTTCCATGCTTTGGATGACAACTTTAATTCTGAGGTCCCCCAATCAGTCCCAACGGTCCTGTCTTACTCGTCCATGTTCTATGTACTGTCCATACTCGCACCTTTACCCTCATGTGCCACTGGTCTGCCTGCCTTCCTTCATCATGACCATCCTTCTGTCCAAACCCTGCATTTTTACAACAGGCCAGGTAAGACAACTTTCCGCCAGCATCATGATCTTTGAAAGACTTGTTGCAGTTTGTTGTAGAGGATTCCATTCTAAAGCGGAGTCTTGGTGTTGAAAATGCCTCTAGAAGTGGGGTCAAAGAAGTCTGGTTTTCTATTGTAAAACTAAACCATTGGCCGTGGGTTTCTTTTTTGCTTGTATGTCAATACTGCGTAGATTATTGCTTACTTGAAATGTTTTGGGACACTGCCCTAACTGATACCGCGTCTACGCGGGACTGTTTAGGGTAGAGTCCCGATTTTAGGTTCTGGGAAAGTTTGATGTCCAGCTTGATGGTCACGCATTTCACCTCCAGTGGCTGTGGTGTGATCTTGGGCACTGTCATATGAATTTTTGTGTATTATTTTATCTCATTGCATTATTTTGTGTATCCACAAGGGTCCTTAGCACACTGCCGCGCTGATCCTTGTAGCGCCTATTAGTGAGGGGAGCCCTAACAGCATGGTTTCACATTGCTTGATGATCCGCATAGGCTCTACTTTGTGGGTTTTTGTCTACCGGGATCATGGCATAACGAGTCCCGCGTCGACGCGGGATGTTCTAGGACTGTGTCCGGCTAGGTTGGTATTAGAACAATGGAATGTTTTTATGTCAAGCATGCAATACTTTTCTTCAACGGGATAGTGGCATAACTAGTCCCGCGTCGACCCGGGATAGTTTAGAGCAGTGTCTTAATGTATAGAGTTTGCATAAGTTTGTATGACCTTTAGTTATCAAACATGAATTTTTCAATGAAATGTACAAATGTCTTTATTATTAGGTCTGTTTAATAGAAAGTTTATTAGTGTTATTTTTTAAGGTATTGTTTTGTTTTGATGTCGCCCCTCCACTGCTAGGGGAGGTTCAAGAAGACGTGGCAGGAGTGCATCAGTTTCAAAACCTGTTTGTAGTAATCAAGTTAGCTTGGTGGCTGAGATGGAGTTGCCAGATGAGAGCGATAGTCATGATATTGGTTTGGGTTCTTTACATGAAGTGGACCAAGAGATAGCTAATGTTGAAGCTGCTATGCAAATAGTGCCATTTAGAATGAGACCTGAAATACGTCCAAGTGTTGCAGATGAGGATGATAGCACATTGCACTTGGATCGAGGAGAGGACATTCTAAGTAAAACAAGAGTTTTTAGTTGCTTTGAATGTCCTCCCATACCTCTTTGCACGCTTATACCTCATGCTAAAGTTCGTGGTTTAAGGCCAGATGTAAGTGGCTTGAGGTCTGCATTTTCCAGAGAAGGCTACATCAAAGAGAAGGGTGCATTTATAGTTTCACTGTCTACATGTCAAATGGAAGAAACTCTAGTCACAGGTATGCTTTCTTATTTTTAGCTTTCTTCATTTCTTTTGATGATCATAAGTAAACGTATGTCTTTAATTTCTTTATTAAGATGCTATTATTGATGGATGGGATCCAATATGGAAACAAGTCAATATAGAGTTTGAAGAAGAGGTAGCTGCACATCCACAATTTGAATCCTTGCCCAAAAAATGTTCTATGTGTGGGAAGGGAATCATCGAACAGTTTCTTGGCGAGAAGCCATTAATGAAATGTACTCTACTAACAAAGAGAGGCATTTTAGAGTTTTATGTACAATAATTGATACTACAAAGCTGTCAGAGATTGCATTGTTGACTAGTCTTCAAAGAATGAACTTGTAAGTAAAATGCTAAATCAAGTGCATTGTTTGATGTATTTATATTATTTTGGCACTTCTTTGAAAACGAATTATTCATTTCTATAGCATGAACACACATGCTTTGGTTACCTTTTACTTGAGAGATGAACTTGTCAATTGCTCAAATATTTGTGCGGCCGATCATGAAGATTATCTCTGTGCACTACCAGAGGCAGATCAGAAACTCATTGACACTCTCCGAGAAAGAGGAACAAAAGGGGAAGAACATTGGCATCCTCTTACACGGAGATATCTTGCTCATTTGTTATTTGATGTAAGTGTACTACATTCTTGAATTTAAGTATAATTGCTTTGTGATTTTAATGTTTTTAAAGAATACTTATTGAAAGGTTCAAATGTCAAAGGAGCTCCAAAGTAAGATAGAGAGTAAGAAAGATACTCTATCGCCACAAGATCTGAAACAAATAATCGGAGACTTGTACATCAAATATGGGGATCGTGTTGGAAAGGTATGGTTCTTTTGACTAGGTTGCAGTTTGTCTTTAAGTGCTTTTTTTAATGGAAGTTATGTGACAGATTTTGAATATTGTTGATCCTCGACATGGTAAAGAGTGGTTTGATAAAGTAATGAGTTTGAAATGGGGCCAAGAGAGTTGGGCGACATTAGAGAAGCTTAATTTAATTACTCTTCACGCTGCAAAAATGAAAAATAAGATCTTATGGTTATCATTGCTGGAGTCTAGCAAGATTACACGAGTGGCTTACGTATTGACTCGAGGTGACCATAGATTTCGTAGGTAGGTAACACGAGTTTGGGTTTCTATCTTTAGTTGTTTCTTTTATAATTTATCTTTGCTAAATTATATCACTTGATTGTTATAGTTGGTTGAAAAGAGAGGGTGCTATACAAAGAGTGCTTGATGGTGCTGAGATACTTTTGCTTGAGTATGTGGATGTGAAGGATGGAATCACAATTCCTCCAGCAACTACATTGGAGCTCTACTATGGAGAGATGATAGTAGAGGCTCGTAAATTCATGTTTCCATTAGAGGTGTCTTTGGAGGGCAGAAATAGTGATGCTGAGCTACAAGCTCTTAAGAAGATCAACTACTATCGAATGGCTTCACAAAGACTGCTATATAGGTAGTGGTCACTAAAATGTATTTATTTTGTATTTTGTGAGCTTCATTGTGATAATCTAAAAGTTTGCTATATATTTTTTGTTAGATACTTCTATCATTTGTTGGAGAAACAAAACATTCTAGTCATTCCTTTGCGTGCTCCATCTTGGGTCCGTGTTGATAGTGAGGATAGCATGTATCCTCCCTCCCACTATGCATCATCGATCACAATGGGAGCTAGATCACTATCCTTGGTGGATAGACATGGATCAAAATTATGTGTTGGGTCGTGAGAGAGAGATCTACAATGCACAGAGGACTTTAAATCCCTCTATAGCTCTTGACACATCTGATGCAAATGCAAGGAGCGAGACCATAATGATAATACATCCATTCATGCATGTGAGTCTCTTTAATGACTTTGTCTATGTTTTGTGAGATATAACACAGTCTTTGTTGATTTTTGTGCATGGATATTGAGCATGATTAATGTATTCTTGACAGCTTCGCTCTCTAAAGATACAGGGAAGCAACACGAGACATTCATTGCAACAAAAATGACAGGTGTGAGCATAAAAGAAAAGGTTAAATAATATTATGACATGTGTGAGCATGTACTTTTATTGATCTCTTTGTTATGGCTCACTAATATCTTTGCTTGGTTGTATTCCTTGATAGCTTCTATACCAAAACATAAGGGGAAGCAACACGAGGTGGAGGAGGAGCTTGACATGAGAGGTGCGTCCATAAATAAAATAGTTTGCTTAACTCACAAAGGATTCCTAATCTTGTAATTGTTTTTTTATTGCACTATGTTATGAAAATGCACCCATGGTTTGGTGATCTCATTATTTATAACTGACAGATGCTATTGGCACACAGAGCTTGCATCATTTGATGCGATTTGTTTTCCCTAGAGCGCAGTCTGTTCTACAGGAACCAAGAGATCATAGATGTTTAGCTATACTAGGGGATTATATTACCATTGCACGTGAGTTTCGTTCTGGTGTGTAGTCATTGATATGGATGCCCCTACACGAGCATATGTTCAGAGTCCTGTCTACAGATGTTGGTGGATACAGGCGAGATGGTAGGCTCGTTCCATGGGCTGCTGATTTTTTGTTTCTTGACTTGCCTTTTGGAGGTGTCCTACATTCTACACCCTCACAATCTCCATGGGATACTTGCACTGAGGATCATGTGAGAGCGGCCATTCATTTGACGCACAGTACATTGGCAGATTTTGGATGGCTTGTTGTTTTGGGATCTATTGCAGGTATCAATATCTTCTATACTAAGCAAGTCTTATTGTTTCTTTATTTGCATTTGTTGAAAATCAGATTTCTATATGGTAGGTGATACTCTTCATTGGATTGAGAAGATGTGTTGAGCATCTAACATGGTTATTCATCGTCGAGTGATTGTTATTCATCATTCATCTTATGTATTTGTGGATGTGGGTGGAGATCATCAAGAGGTTGATTTTTTTTTTCTTTTGTGCCTAGTGTATGTAATGATTAAACTATAACATTCTAAGTGTTTGTCATCTTTCTTTGCAGTGTGATAGTTCAATGCTATTCTTCATTCATAGGCAAGGTTCACCACCTCTGGTTTACCTTGATGAGAGTATGTCATTGTTTCGTGCAATGGGCATGACTCCTACAGATACCGTCATGCGACACTACTTGCCAGAGTCCACTTACGTAGTCATGGATTCTGGACTTGCATGGCGAGGATGCATGCAACGTAGATCTTACTTCATTGCTAGTCTTGTTGAGCTCTTATGTAGGCCGAAGGGCCTTTGTTTGGAGTTTGGTTGTTGGACTGCTCCTGTTCTCAAAGCATGTCTCTCTTCAGGACGTCCTTGTGTAGCATTGGATAGTGATGATGCTTTGATTTTGACATATGTGTCATCTCTACTTCATCCCCAATCCAGAGGGAAAGACAAACATGAGGCCTCAACTTCTGCAGATGTGGTGGATGAGGAGAATAGACCTCCCATTGAGAACCCATTTGATCATTTGTGAGCATTCCATTTCTTTTGGTCATGGACATGTTATTTTTTGAGTGCCTCTCCTTACTTAAAATTTTCTTTTTAAACTATGTATGCTCATGGCAATATTTGACAATAGTTAGGTGGCTATTGATGCGGTTTTAAATGATTTTGCAAAATATTTTTTTGCACTATTCAAAGTCCATTTATTTGGTTTGATGAGTTCAATTTTTGCTTCATTGAAGTGCCTTGCCAGTGTATATTGAGGATGAGGCTAAAAGGATGGTGTGAGATCCACGATACAATGTTCAAACCTCCAACAAGCCAAATAAAATACATGCCTTCATCGATGATGAGTGTGATTCATGCTAAAGTATCATGTTTTGTACTTGATGAAACTAAATGTTATAATTAATTTGTTGTTCAACAATGATATCAGTGTTCACTAAATTATTGTTGATGACTTGAGCATGGCAACAAATAATTACTTCTCTTGTGATATCATGATGAGTGATTCATGCAAAAGTATCATGTTTTGTATTTAATTTGACCAAAGTTTTACACATTGTACTCTCTCTCTCTCTCTCTCTAGACTACAGCGAGTAGTCTAGATATCGCTCGGTTTTTTCTTCGCTCGATAAAGTTTGCTCGGTGCTTGGTAAAACCCGGTATGCTATGACTGGAAGTTAGCACAAACAAAAATATGCTAATTAGTATACTCTCTATGCCAACTGGCATAAATAGTATGCTAATTAGCATACATGGTATGCTAATTATCATTCCTTCAATTAGCATACTATGGATTTTTGTAACTGTTATCAATAGCTTTATTTCTCTCTCTTTTGAAGTATTGTTCATGCTATCTAACTAGGTGTTATGCTTTTAGTTTCTCTCTCCACCCAAGCACTCTTGTTATGCTCATTAGGAATCTATTGTAATGAAATTCTCACTATGTTCATGCTATTTTCCGCTACACACTAGGCCATTAAATGTTACAATAATATGGGTTTTCCAATTGGTAAGAAATAATTTGTTCAAGATATTGAGGCGGTCCGAGGCGGGCAACAAGAGAGGCGACCTCTAAAACCCCTCAAGGCTCCCGTGCTGCTCAATTGGGGCTGGGGCAACCACAAGCACAACACAACAACCAACCCACATCCAAACCCAAACAAGATAGGGGCACCACCTAGTTAGAGAGCGAACTAGGACGCAAAAGAGGAGAATCCTTTAGCAATACAAGCGAGAAGGAAGGGTACACTATCACTAATTTAAATGCTACCAATACACGCACCAAACACACACACACACACAAGAAAGAGAGAGATCTTTGTGCAAGAATTTAGCTTCAATTTTAATGATTGACGTGGGTGTATGAACAGCTTGGAGAAGAGTAGAGAGACACGATTAAGTTTGATGATGTTGCAATCTACACATTATCTTAGGGTTATGGGAGACCTCTCACCATACAACCCTCTTATAATGTTTTCCCAAGCAACAAAAACAAACACAAGAGCTCTTGAGTCACATACAAGTAGATACTACAAAAGAATCTCAAAATGAAAACGCGTCACCTTAAACCAAACGAGATGAGGTTGCCAAGCATGAATTGGAGAGACTCAAGAGAGTTTTGACCCGCGATTTGCACCCAACTTATTGATTAAATTGATGCACAAGAGTAGGTACAACTTTGATTGGAAGTTATGAATCACTCACTCCCTTGCAATCACTACAAGAGGTTGTGTGCTCTTGTGACGCTGTTAGCGACGGAAATACACTGGGTTCTTATAACCCCCGGCATCGCTAAAACCGTCACTAATAGCGTCGCTACGAGAGCGTCGCTATATAGAGACGCTCATAGCGACGTTCATAGCGACGATCATAGCGACGGTTATAGCGATGTTTACACAGAAGTCTATAGTGACGCTTATAGCGATGCTCCAGAGCCATAAATAGCGACAGTTATAGCGACGCCCGAGAGAATTTTTTTTTGGTGACAGGGCATTGAATGCCCTGCCACCCATCAAGCATATTGTACTTGATTCACTTTTTAAAAAAAGTGCAAGGGTAGATAATAGACCCAAAATAGTCACCCACAAGACGCATTGTTTGCAAAATTGACAAGCGTAAAATTGACAATTGTACACATCATAGGCAAAATGAATTGATTGGAAAATGTAATAATGACAATTGTACAACATCATAGGCATAAAGAATTGATTGGCAAAATGAATTGCGGTGACAAATGTAATAATATACATGGCTCAAAAAGACGTATAAAATCCGTCTCATGATACATAAGCTATGAGAAACCCTAAACTAATGCTATCTAGCTACAGCGTAACTGATGTCGTCTAGTCAGACGTCTCATCGCGTCCAAGCGACGTATCTGCCGGATTCTGCAAAAAAAGACAATAAGACAGCTTTCAGTAAGTATAAACATATAACGACATTTATAAAACAATACAAAAAATAGAAAAGAGTAAACCCTAATACTAACCATGCCGCCACGAGAACTGAGAATGTCCATCAGGGTGTTTAAGCCCTTCCTGCCTGTGTACTCGCGCTCGTATGGTGTGGGATCACGTCCTGTCATCGACCACTGTCAAAACATACAAAGATTTCATTATGTTAGAATTAAAAAACTCATAAACCCTAAACTATCGAACATAAAGAGCAATGCGAAAACACTTACAAAATCAGCCTCAAATGATGCCCATCCACCGCTCCCCAAGTGGTGCGAGCTCCCTACCTCTACTCGCGCTCTGGCTGCATCCTTTTGTTGCTTCCACTTGTCGGGATTCTCGCGCGCTGCTTTCTTCGCATTCTTCCAATCTTCTTTGGCCAGCCAATCTAGCCTGTTCCACCCATGCTTGATTGCTTTTTGCACTTCGGAACGCTTGTGTTTGTATTATTTGCGCATTCGAATCTTCATCAGGTCTTCATTGAAGCGCTGATCCCGTGTTGGAACGGGAAACTCATCATGAAGTATGCTGATGACTCTGTTTTTTAAATCACTTGGTACTTCACTCCATTTGTTTAGTATGTAGTGTCTAAATAGCTGAGAGCAAAGACCACGCATGCGCGAGATCACCTTCTTGTCGTCATCATCCATGATGATGTCGCCGTTGAAGTCGACGGAGTAAGGCAAGCCCTCTGGCCGGTGACGCGTGAACCTGGGTGTCTCGGAAGGGGTCTCTAGCGGCGTGTCGATGGGGGTACGGACGTCAGGTGTCTCCACCGGCTTCTGGGACCTGAAGCGAGGAGTGTCGAGTGGGGTGGCTCCTGGCGGAGTAGGTAGAGGTGTGTAGCTGCTAGGAACAGTCAGCCGCGCAAACACTAGCGTAGATGGCGATGCTGTGGCTGGTGTGGGGGCGGGCAAAGAAGGGGAGGGTAAAGAGCCTCGTCGAACACGAGGGGGTGTGGAGGCATCGGCGGCGGAATTCCCACAACAACCGCCACCGCCACCACTAGAGCGCTGGTGTCTAGACGAGTGTGAAGATCGTCTTGTCGACGCGAAGCTTCGGAGCGCGCCGAATGCTCCGAAAGAGAGGGAGATGCGGATGGAGTAGGAACGCGCGATGATGCGCCAGAGCGATGACGCTCCACGTACCACTGTCTCTGCTACGGTGACAAAGAGGAAAGAAACTCCTCATCATCCATACCTGCATTAAACATACGAATATTTAAACTTAATATTGAATGAATAGAGTAGACAATGATGCAAAGACCATTAAATACAATGACGTAATGACGCATATAAATACAATGACGCAATGAATTGAGTGATAGAAGAGGCAAGTCAAAAACTAAGAATTTTCAATCAAAAGATGTGAGCGCGAGTAGAAAAGAGCGTTATACACAATGGAAGGTACTTAGAGAGCCAGAGCTTTTACAACACAGAGCAAAATTGTTCAAATACAATATTTGTGGCTTTAAGAGATCTCTCTCTCATCCTCGCATAACTCAGCATAACTTCCTATATCTATATAGAGCTCTCCGTTTAAACACATATCCTCTGTTTCATTTTGTAGCTCCTCTGCATGCACCCCATATAGAGTAGTAGCATCTTGATGCTCGTCTGGCACCACCGCAGCGGCTTCTGATTGAGCATCTTCTCTGATCTCCTCCATTGATGCCGTTGTGATTGGCACATAGTAGCCTTCATACGTCCTTGCACTACGAGGGGCTACCTCTATGACGTACCACCAGTTTGATGTAGACTTTGTAGGATGAAATATTACCTGCCAGAGCCACATAACTTACATGAGAGCTTTCAAGCACATAACTTGTAAAAGGGGGAAGAAACGTTCTAAGAAGAACATCCATCTGGAACGTTCTAAGAAGAACATCCATCTGGAATGAACTGTGCCAGCTATTTCCACCTCATCAACTATGTGAACAAGAAGATGCACCTGAATGGTTAGCATGGTAGTAGGAAAATGTTTCTCAGACATGCACACAAGCTCCGCAGCATTTAGTATGGAGTCTACGTTGATCTCCTTTTGTGAGATCCATTGCACCAGCTTTGCAAGTTTGTAGATTGTGTTACGGATGTCGAGAGACAAACATCCCTCAATGGCAACCGGTAAAATAAACTGTAAAGTATGTGCAACAATGATATTAAAGTCCACATTTTATGGAATGATATTAAAGTCCACTATGAATGTACCTGAAACATTTTATGCCAATCGTGTGACTTCAAACCGGTAAGCTTTCCTTCTTTAGTAAAACACGTTCGGAGCGAGTGCATTATGCCAGTGGGGGTCCGCAAAGATCGAATGGTCTCTTTTACTTTGCGTTCTTGGGCTCCTGTGAAAATCCATGGTGCTTTAGGGAGTTTTATCGATCCATCAGACACTGTTTGCGGCCAATATTGCTCCATACGATCCACATTTCTAAGGTCAACTCTGGCTCCCAAAGTATCTTTCTTGCCGGTCAGATGGTCCCATAGTAGATTACCCACATTCTTGAATATGTGCATTGGATTGAGCAAGTGATTGATCATGAGTCGGGGCCAGTATGGTAACTTGTACCATAGAGATAGTCTCTTCATCCCTGGAGGCAATCCGTCATCGCACATCTCCTTCTGCTCTAACCATGCTTGTGCAGACATCCTTGGTGGCTCTCTTCCCAAAAAGTCATTGCGTAACACATGATTCTTTGAAAGATACGCTTGATGACCTTCGTAGATTTGCTTCTTCAGTGAGGGACCCCTCCGTGCATTCAGTCTAGGTCCACATGTGACACATGCTCTGTATCCGCTTGTTTGAAGCCCTGCATGTATACACATGATAATAGATCAACTATGGGAAAAAACAAGATTTACAGTGTCTGAGTGAGGAGTGTCAATAGATCACCTGAGCATTCTGTTAGCCCGGGATAGTCATGCATGGTCCACATTAGAATGCCTCTGATCAAAGCATTCCGTCGTCTTGTGTGTCGGCTCATATCCACCACCTCTATGCCAATCCACAATTGTTGTAGCTCTTCCAATAGTGGACAAAGATACACATCCATATTCTCCACTTTATATCGCCCTGGCACAATCAAGCTTAGCCATAGGTGCCCCTTCTTCGTAGTCAACCACGGGGGAATGTTGTAGTTGACGATGACAACGGGCCATACACTGTAAGATGTTGATCTTTGACCAAATGGATTTACGCCATCCATAGCCAGGCCTAAGCGCAAATTTCGAGCTTCCCTAGCAAAATCCGACCATGTTCCATCTATATGTTTCCAAGTTGCGCAATCTGCAGGAATTCGTAGCACACCATCCGAAGATTTATTCTCCTCATGCCATGATGCTAGGGCGGCCATGGACTTACATTCGAAGAAATGCTTGATGCGAGGAATTAGCAGAGGAAAATGTCGCAAAACCTTTTGTGGAATTTTTGTCCCGTGGAGATCTACTCGATATCTTTCGGAATCACATTTTGGACACTTCTCCATGTCTATGTATTCCCCTCTGAAAAGAATGCAGTCATTAGGACAAGCGTGGATAGGATTGTAATCCATCCCCAAGTTTTCCAAAATCTTTCTTGCTTCATCTCGGGAATCTGGCATCACATTGTCAATTGGTAGTATGTGCTCTTTAAGAAATCTACACAACATAAAAATACGATACAGTCGTGTAAAAATCTATCAGATCATTATACATTTAGAGTCTTATTAAAGTAAACTAATTGTAATAGATCACTTGAAAAGCGCTGTGACGCTAGTGTCACTCCATCCAAACTTTGCCTGCATGTTGAGAAGAACCAGGAGTGCTTTCAATCTAGACATATGTGCTCCATTATACAATGGCGTATCGGCTTCACTTTTCATATCATCATAGATAAGCCTTTCTGAATCCATGATCGTCTCGATCATTTCATCAATCTCGGGCTCAAACATTGCCTTGTTGGGAATGTGCTCTGCATGATCATCCCCCGAGCTGTCAGAGGCTACATCTTGTGGCCTCACATATGATGCTTGACCAAAGCGCCTGAGAACACGTCTATTGGGTTGCAAGATTACTGCTTGTTGGCTAGCGTCAGAGTCCGACGAGTTATAATTGGCAACAACTCGATCTATAATAGATGGATCGAACTCGCCAAATTCGCGAACGTGCTGCAAAGAAACACGTCTTGTCCGTCGCACATCATGCTTGCATTGATTACAAGGACATAAGACCCTCATTGAGAGATAGGTGCTTCGGTTGGACGGTCCCACATCCTCGTCACTACTCATAATGAGGATAAAAATCTTATAACCTGGACAACAAATTTAATATTCTATTGGAATTCTTCGTCTTATCTCTCTCTCTCTCTCTCTCTCTCTCTCTCTCTACCTCACATTCTCTAGTCATGTCCAATCCCCGCACACCTCGGTCTAGAGGTGCACGGAGATCAGAACTACCGGGTTATAATCTCGTCTTTATTGGTCAATACCTATATTTATGGGTACAAGAAATCTACAGACCCACGTCTACATGATACTGCATGTAGTGGACAAAACCCCTTTGCCTCTTCTCTAGCTGTAGCACTTCACAGCATCTTAACATCTTTTCACAGTAGATCTTTTCACTGTTCGTCTAACTCTAAACCCTAAACCGTAAGTAATTCTTGCGTGGACTCGATCTAACGTAAATAAGCATAAATCTAAATAAACGTAAATCTAACTAAAAATAAACCTAAATCTAATTTAACGTAAGTCTACATCTAACCTAATCTTTAACGTCTTTTGGGATAGTTTCCTACGACGTTAAAACTCTCTTCTTCTTGTGTGTGTGTGTGTGTGTGTGGGTAAACCTAAATAAACCTAAGTCTAATCTAATATACATAAATCTAAATCTAACGTAAATTATGTTATATTAAAAACAAAGAACTAAACTAACAGGGATTATAAGAACCTTAAAATTGATTTAACACATAATTTTTCACATAACTCGGCAAGAGTTGGCATTCTCATCACTAAAGATGTGAGAGTTAACTTCCGACGGTGATGCTGCCTCATCTCCATCAACATCTCACGACAGCAATTGGCCCTTTGGACCGTTCTTGCTCTTGTTACTAACTTTGAAGTTGCTGTTGAATGACTAGAGGTTGTCTAGATGGTCATTGTCGAGGATGTAGTGACTCTTGCCGCCCTGAAGATCCACCTTCTTCCCTATCTTCTGAAGACATTTCACCAGTACTTTTGGATCGACGGAGCCCACCATGAGTGAAGGCAGCAATACCCTATATTCCTTTGAGGGCTTTCTTCACCCGCTTCATGCAGGCATCGCAGTCTATGGAGACCTAAATCTAATCTAATATAACGTAAATCTAAATCTAGCGTAAATAAACGTAAATCTAACTAAAAATAAACCTAAATCTAATATAATTTAACTTAAATAAACCTAAATCTAATTTAACGTAAGTCTACATCTAACCTAATCTTTAACGTCTTTTAGGATAGTTTCCTACGACGTTATAACTCTCTTCTTCTTATGTGTGTGCGCGTGTGTGGATGTGTGTGCCAATAAAAAGAGATAAATGGTATAACCTTTCTATCACCCATGCCAAGTATGATAGATTGGTTATGCCATTTCCCTCTTGAATAATAGGTCTTGAGTTCAACTCCTCGTCGGCTAGATCTTTAGGTCTTTTAATTTTAATTAGTTTCCTACGACGTTAAATTAGTTTCTCTCTCTTTCTCTCTCAATGTGTGTGCGTTTTTTTGTTTATGCATGTTTTCTCTCTCTTTTCCTCTCTCAATGTGTGTGTTTTTTGTTTATGCATGTTCTCTCTCTCTTTTCCTCTCTCAATGTGTGCGTTTTTTGTTTATGCATGCTCTCTCTCTCTTTTCCTCTCTCAATGTGTGTGTGCATTCTTTGTTTATGTATGTGTGTGTGCGTTTTTGTTTATGTTTGTACTCTTTCTCTCTCTCTCTCTCTCTCTCTCTCTCAAAAACACTACGTGTGTGTGTGTGTGTGTGTGAGAGAGAGAGAGAGAGAGAGAGAGAGAGAGGGAGAGAGAAAGAGGGGAAGGGAACATGAGAGTGAGGAGAGGGAAGGAGCATACCTGGCTCTCCTTCCTCTCCTCGTGTGTGTGTGTGTGTGTGGAGAAGAAAGAGAGAGAGAGAGAGAGAGAGAGAGAGAGAGGGAGAGCGTTACCTGCTCCTTGCTTGAGGGCGCCGAAAAACTCAGATCTGAGATCTGAGTTTTTGGGCGCTCTCTCTTATATTTTTAGCCCAGCCGGCGTCGCTATGAGCGTCGCAAATTTACAAGTAAATTTGCGACGCTCATAGCGACGCCGGGAATTTTTTTTTGAGCGTCGCTGTGTGAGCGCCGCTAATATGAATAACCTCTTGTAGTGAATGTTACAACTAGCTCAAAGAAGCTTTCTTATACACCATATGTAATGGTGCATAGAGAGCTCACTCTTACTCCCTAAAACTAAGATGGTGAATGGCACACTCAAAGTAGTGAGCAATAGTGTAGGGATCCTTGCCATTTACAAAGGGAGAAGGGATCTATTTATAGGTGAGGAGAGCCCTAATTAGGATTATACCTAATTAACATTTTCATAGAAAATCATGTTTATGAAATTTTTTATATGTTCTTATGAGAGTGGGGCTCTCTTGTCTCTTGAGTCACATGGATGTGGGCTCAAGAGGAGAGAATTATTGAGGTGAAATAGAGAAGATTCTAGAGAGGTGAGTGATTTTTTGTGTAAGGTTACCTACTCCACGGTAGAGTAGAGTGGGTGCAATTTACAAAAAAAAAAGTTAGCAGTTAGTGTTAGTAGTTTGAAGTTAGTAGGATGGAGTAAAATTACATGGCATATGCACTCAAGGTGCATTATATGATTTATACAATGATAAAAAGTAAGAGAAGGATGAGAATATACACAATTTGGTGGAAACCACAAGATGTAAATGAAATTTTCCACCTTCTCCTCCAGTGAATGAAGCGGTTGTAGAACTTTGTCGGTGCAGTTCTTGTGACCATGGGGAAGTTGAATTCTCCATGATCAAACTCCTCCTTTTGCAGGGCTTGAGCTTGGTTATTTTCTTTTTTTTTCTCTTTTTATGAAAGGATGAAGAGGTTATGGTAATATGAATTTGATTCTAGAGAGAGAAATTGAGCTATATGTGTGTAGAGATGATAATCTTTTGAGCTATGGAGTAAGGAGAGATGGAAACGGTGAAGAAGATGAAGTAAGCCATGAAAGTTGCAGGTTTGAGTGAGGGATGGAGAGGAATGAGTGTATGTGTGTGGAAGTGGGAAAGGAGGTGAGAGAAGACTATGGGTTACTTTGTGAGAAAAGTGGGCAGACTGGGGTCCACTCAAAACATCATATCTCACCGCTGGTAGCTTCAAAAATCATGAAAAATTTGAGGTGATTATTCAGATCGTGGGCTACATTTTCTTTTTTGACCACTGCTCCAAATTCGGAGTGGAGATAGGTGGCAAAATTCTCACCAAAAAGCCTGTTTTTTATGCCCGCAAAAGTCTTTTAGTGGCCCCCTCCTTTGTTGAATTTGTACAATGTATCCAAGAGTGAGCCCCTCCTTTGTCATATCATAATACAAAGCATCCAAGTTGCCCTTTACACATGCATGGAGGAGGATTATTGATGAATAAAGCAATATATACATGGTGGGACTAGTGTATGGACTAATTATGGATTTTAGCTCAATGAGCACATGGTGTTAGAATAATGAGTAAAAATAATAATAAAAATATGGAGGAATTATGGATATGGAAAGATATTGGAATCATATGATATGGTCCCTCTTTGTATTATTTTGGGTGAAAGAGGAAAAGGTATGCAAGTAAATGAAAATAATATAATAAACATGACTAAGAAAGTAGAAATCAATTTTTTTGTTTTCACGAGGGTGAGGGTGAAAATGTGGGGGTGATTTGTATAAAAGAAAAATATGAGGTTAGAGGATGTACACATTGGCAAAAAATATAATTATGGTGTAAGAGAATGAAAGAAGGCATATACACGTTTAATAAAACACACCTAAGTATAAAATATTTAAATAAAATACCAAAAAAAATCCTATATTTAGTCCATATATACAATGCAATATTTATACACAAATGGGCCATAATATTTTTTATTTTTTTATTTTTTTTGTTTTTTGGCTCAACTAGCCCAGTGACTAGCTAATTGAGGGTTTTTAAGAAAATATGGGAAAATTCCCCTAACTCACACACGCCTATTTACAATGAAATGGTAGGGATAGCCATAGTGTTTGGGTGAATTTGGTAGGGTGAGGTAGCTCACTATGAAAATTTGGAATAGCCGAAAAACGGCTATCAATATAAACTTACAGGTTGAACATGTCATCCCTAGCTTAGACAAGTGGTGGAGATTTGCTTCTCTCCATGTTCAAAGGGAGCCGAGCTTGGACAAGTGACTTTCCATGCACGAATGGAGCCTAGATTGGACACATGGTGGAGCTTGCAACTAAAGAAAATAGTCTACACAAATGGTGGATCTTTTGGTATTTTCTCATGCCTAATTTAGACATTTGGTACACCTTGCATCCCTAAAGGTTGAGCAAGTGGTGGCCCTTTGGATTTATCCACACATTATTTACGTAGCCTAACTTGGACAAACGGTGAATCTTTGCCTCCCTCCATGTTTCAAGGTAGCCTCGATTGGACAAGTGGTTTTACAAGTTCCAATGGAGCCTAGCTTGGACACATGGTGGAACTTGCTTCTACCTTATATTTCAATAGAACTATCGTGGTCAAGTGGTGGAGCTTGGAACAAAACCCACCATGTACAACATACCATAAATTTTTGAAATGGTGATAAACATTATTGTAGCTTGGAGGTAGCTTGGACAAGTGGTGGGCCTTGTAATAAAATTCTCCATGTACAAACACATCAAGGGCTTCCCAATTGGCGAGAAACAATATCATTTATGGTTGTCCCTAGCTTTAACAAGTGGTGGAGTTTTTCTCATGCTAATATTTCAAGGGATCCTATCTTAGAAAAGTGGTTTTCCATGTTTTAATGTTGCCTAGCTTGGACACATGGTGGAGCTTTCTTCTACATCATGTTTTAATAGAGTTATCTTGGACAAGTGGTGGAGCTTGGAGAAAAACTCTCCATGTACAACATATCATGGGTTTTTCCAATGATGAGAAAAAATATTGTAGCTTGGAGAAAGCTTTGACAAGCAGTAGCGGGCCTTGTAACAAACTTTTTCATGTAAAACACACCATCCTTTTCCAATTGGTGAGAAATGTTGTTCAAGGTTGTCCGTAGCTTGGACAAGTGATGGATTTTGCTTCTACAAATGTTTCAAGGAAGCCTAGCTTGGACAAGTGGTTTCCCATGTTCTAATGGAGGCTATCTTGGACACATGGTGGAGCTTGCTTCTATCCCCTGTCAATAGGGTTAGCCTGGACAGGTGGTGCATTGCATCACTTTTCCCAGTTCCCAGTTCCCAATTTCCTAGGTTCAATAGAGCTTAGCTAGGACAAGTGGTGGACCTTGAAACAAAACTTCTCTTGTACAACATATATATGGGATTTCATGTTTGAATGGATATTAGCTTGAAAAATGGTGCATCTTTATTCTCTCCATGTCTCAATGGAGCCTAGCTTGGACAAGTGGTGGTCCTTAGATGCTTCCATGATTCAATTGAAATTGGGATAGCTTAGACTATTGGTGGACCTTGAAAAAAACCCTAGTTTGGACAACTGGTGGATCTTCCTTCTCTCCATGTTTCAATTTATGCAATCTTGGAAAAGTGGTGGAACTTATCTTCTTTTCATGTCTCAATGATTCTTCAGACCAAAAATATCTATTCCTAGATTAGATAACTAGCTTTCCTTCCACCCCTCACTAGAGGTTAGGCAAGTGTTAGATCTTTGAACTATATGAACTACTATTTATGAATCTTAGGTTGGACATGTGGTGGAGCTTTTCTTCACACCATGTTTCAATAGAGCTAATCGTAGACAAGTGGTGGATCTTTAAAAGAAAACTCCCCATGTACAATATATATCTGGTTTTGGGGTTGATTCAATAGATCCTAGCTTGGACAAGTGGTGGACCTTGACACAAAACTCCTCATGTAAAATATATATCTGGTTTAGGGTTGTTTCAATAGAACCTAGCGTGGACCTTGAAACAAAACTCCCCATGTACAACACATATATGGTTTTTCCATGTTTCAATAGAGATTAGCTTTGAGAAGTGGTAGAGATTTTTGTTTTCATTGTTTCAATGGATCCTAGTTGGATGAGTGACGGATTTTAGCTACTCTCCATGCTTTAATGGATCCTAGCTTAGACAACTAGTGGAGCTTGAAACCAATATCTCATGTTGGAATCAGAAACCCATGTGGAATAAAACTATCATGGGGTTTTCATGTTTTAATGGATCTTAGCTTGGACAAATGGTCCAAATTGCTTCTCTTTGTCTTTCAATGCAGCATGTCTTAGACAATTGGTGGATCTTTTCTTTTCCCCATGTTCCAATGGAGCTCACCTGACAAAAATAAAATCCTTGATGTTGAAAAGAGCTGGGGTTTTTCATGGTTTAATGGAGCCTAGCTTGGACAACTGTTGGAGCTTGCTTCTCTCCATATCTCAGTTGATCCAAGCTTGGACAAGTGGTGGAACTTATCTTCTCTCCATGTCCCAATAATTCTTGAGACAAAAAATCCCCATTCCTAGATTAGATAACGAGTGTTGGATATTGATTCTCTCCATGTTTCAATCCTAGTATGGACAAGTAAATTTTTATCTTACAATGACGTATAGGTTAGACACATGGCTAAATTGTAAGGCCAACAATTTAGTTTTACTAAAAAAGATAGGTTGGAGAAGTGGTCAATGTTCTATGATTTCCACATGCATACATTACACAACCATTGTCCTCCCAACTCTCTATGTTGTTTAGAGTTGAGCATGGACACGTGGTGGACCTTGCTTCTCTCTTCCCTCTTAGTGACCTAGTTTATAGACTTACTATATGTACTTTCTTGGATCATCTAGCCTAAACTAGTGGTGGAATATGTGTTATAATAAGGACTGTTCTTTTTCAGGAAGAGATTGCTTCAAAAAGATATGTTACAAGGGTTGATGTCTCAATTGACTATACTTGCAATGATCCTAGGAATTGGTATTTGGATATACATGGTCTAGAGGGTGCACAATTTCAAAAGGTGCATATTTCTATTGCAAAAAAGGAGAATGATAGTCTGTTTGAAGATGTTGGACAAGTAGTGTAGAATTTGATGCACTAGTAACTTGTGTGTAGCGGAAATTGATAACATAGTGAGCATTTAATTAAAAACAAGTTCCTAATAAGCATAGAGAGAGTACTTAATTGAGAAAGCAACATAGAAATTTACACCAAGCTAATTTGGCATTGACAATACTTGAAAAGAGAGAGAAATAGAAAAATTGACAACAGTTGAGGACTGGATTTACATGGTATTGGTCCCCCTCCATAAAGGCTTTGTATTATAGCTTCTACCATCAAAGAAGACTTTTGTACAGTACAATTTTTGTGTTCCTTGATAAAATTAGTTGGTGTAATGAAGATGGAAGCTTCATACACCAAGTTATGCTTGAAAAACACACATAGTGTCCCTAGCCTCAGTCCCAAGACCTCACACACCTTCAAAAATGGTGAGAGTTAGCAAGGAATGAGGATAGATTGAGAGGAAGAAGAGGTATCTTACAAGAAAGAAGTATTCTCCTCACACAGTCACTCTAATAGCATAGCTTAGATTAGTAATTAGCATGGTAGAGGAGATGAGCATACCATTGAAGCTTGGCTCTTGGTTGGATTTGCATTCCATAGCCAAGAGTTTTTGATGTAGGGGTGAAAGCGTGGTTTGGTGGTACAAAAAAGGGACCTATTTTACTTCTACCAATGAAAAAGTGGGGACTGGTAAAATTTTTGTAGTTTAGATCAAAAATTTTCGGTCTTTGTGTTTTTAGGTTCTCCTTTTGAAGATCTATGCACTGATATATAGTATAATAGGTATTTTTTCATGTAACATTAGAAATTGCAACTCAAATATTTGTCAAAGGTGTTGTCAAGGAGAGTCCTTTTTGTACCACCAAAGCATGCTATTAGCTGTAGGCCTCTACTTCTCAATGCTTGGAGAAGGAGATGGAGTTCTTCTTGCACACATGAGTTATGTGTGTGTGTGTAGCAATGAGTTAGTGTAAATTGCAACCTTATCTCTCATCTTGGTTGACCCCTCTTGCTAATTGCTCATGTTGGCATCCCATTGGCCCCAGTAAAGCTTAGCCAATCACAAACTAGAAGCATAATTGCTAGCCTTGTGACATGTGTCCCCCTTTCCCATTTTGTGAGAGATTTAGGTATTTAAATAATTCAATTAGACCTCTTAGTCTTATGGCCAATAGGAATCAGGCAAGCCATTGGGCTACTAAATGCTCATTGGAGGTTGGGGGAAATTGGCCTAGGAGCTTTACATGTGTCCAATATTCCCTTTGTGTAAAGGGGGAGCCTTTGAGAGCGTGTGTGTGTATTTGTCTCTCATCCCCTACAATCTGGGCTCGCCCCCTCCTTCCTAGGGATGTGGGAAGACTTTTTAGTCTTCCCATGACCATCCAATTTTCCTCTACATTGGCCTTTGGACAATTGAATAAAACATTAAGAACCTTAGCCTATGGAAGTCTTAACGGATCTTAACCTTATGTCTTTTAAGCCCCATTGAAGCACATTGCTCTTTTGTAGACTGGACCCACCTTTGGATCCCTATTTTCCCTCCTTTGGATCCCTGACAGAGACTGGTCTGGCAGTTTTACCAATATTCTAGCTTTTACTCCCCTGGTACTTCCCCGTATTAAATGATCAGTTTAACATGAGAAAATCATTTGGGAGTATTAGATATTAGTTTTTATGACATTACCTCTCTCTTGAAATTATACTCGTCCTCGACTATGAGGTAGAGAAGATAAAGCCTAGTCATAGTCCGTTTGCTAATGGGTAGAGGACCCCTATTTTACCCTACAACATTGTCCAAAAATGGATGACTAGTCCATTTGGTGCTTGAAAGTATTAGCTACGGCAAGCATGTCTGCACATTAGTCCGTATCAATCTTCCATAGTAGAGTGAAAAGCTCTACTTGGTGTATGGGAGACGTCTCCACAAACATGATCCTAAGCATGCATACTCATTAACATGTGTGCACAATAAGAGAAAGATAAATCCTAGTCATAGTCCGTTTGCTAACGGGTAGAGGACCCCTATTTTACCCTACAACATCGTCCAAGAATGGATGACTAGTCCATTTGGTGCTTGAAAGTATTAGCTACGGTAGAGAAGATAAAGCCTAGTCATAGTCCATTTGCTAACGGGTAGAGGACCCCTATTTTACCCTACAACATCGTCCGAGAATGGATGACTAGTCCATTTGGAGCTTGAAAGTATTAGCTACGGCAAGCATGTATGCACATTAGTCTGTATCAATCTTCAATAGTAGAGTGAAAAGCTCTACTTGGTGTATGGGAGACGTTGTCTCCACAAACATGATCCTAAGCATGCATACTCATTAACATGTGTGCACAATAAAGAAAAAGAGAGACTTATAAGACAAAAACTTTATTCATTTATACATATTTACTTACTCTAGGGGATCATTGTAAGCATTGACAAGGTTTAGGTTATCCTTTAATTGTATGCCTTGCATCCATCTAGCATCTTCAAAAGGATAATTTTTAAACTTGATAAGATATTGTCCGATAGTCTTACCGCCTCATAATAACTTGTCTTCATGTCAGAGAATGGACTTGTGCTGCACCACCTCTTCTTGCTCCTCGATCTTTGGTGGGTCTTCAATAATTGCTTCTTGAGGTGGCTCTCCTTTGTAAGGTTTCAGTAGGCTCATGTGGAAAGCATTGTGTATGAGCCAATGGTTGGGCAACTTGAGTTGATAGGCCATCTCATTGATTGGTCTAAGAATCTGGAAGGGACCATATTACCTTTTTGCTAATTTAGCATAGTACTTTTGGTGTCCTGTAGGGAATTTTCATCTACTTCTATGACATAAGATTTAGTAGATCAAGAATTGTTAGGTTAGCTATTTCACTTTGGCCATCCGTTTGGGGATGATAGGCCAAAGATAAGTTTAGCCTTGTACCTAAATTCTCAAAGAAGCCCTTCCAAAAATTACTGGTCATTCTAGAATCTCTATCCGCCGACACTATGGACATTGAAAGACATGGTACCCGAAGATTTGTGATATAAAGAGGGTTGCCATTTGATGGGCTTTGATAGTCTTTTTGAGAGGTATGAAATGTGCTTGTTTGTTAAACCTGTCTACTATTTTCCATATTCCTGTATTTCCATGGATAGATTTGGGCAATCCAAACATAAAATCCATGGATATGCTCTCCCACGGTGAATTAGGGATTGGCAAAGGTTGTAGCAATCCAGGTTGCTTCCCTCTATCAAACTTTGTCTTTTGGAATACCACACATTTTGAAACATACTCTTGTATGTTTGCTTTCATGGCATGAAAATAGAAAAATATTTCTATCCCTTTTAGGGCAGATTGAATCCCTCTATGCCCCGCATAAGGAGGAGCATGAGATTCATACATTACTTTCTCACGTAGTGAGCTAGTAATGCATAGTTTATTTCCATAGAGAAGATAACCATCTTGTAGGGTAAATGGTTCTTCTTTCTTCCCTAGTGCAAGGGCTGAAATCACATCTCTAAAATCAAGATCAATAGCGTACTCATCTATCATAGAAGATAGATCATTGTGAGTTGCTATGGAAACCGCATTCGCTCTCGGTCATCTTGAGAGCGCATCGGCTACTTGGTTATGCTTGCCTGCAATGTGACCAATATGAAAATGAAATTGCAAAAGGAAATTTGCCCACCTCATTTGTTTGTCGGAGAGCTTGGTCTGTGTCATGATGTACTTAAGGCTTTGGTGATCCATTTGTAGAATGAAAGGAGTCCCCAATAAATAGTGCTTCCACGAGTCTAGAGCATGTAGAACGGCTAAGAGTTCCTTCTCATATATGCCTAGAGCTTGCTCAACAAGGTCCAGCCTTCGCCTTTCATAAGCTATGGTGTGCCCTTCTTGGAGCAAAACAGCTCCACAGCAATCACCACAAGCGTCACATTGGACCTCAAATGGCTTTGAGAAATCCGGAAGTGTAAGCCCATCTTCATCTCCATATATACCTAATATTTTTCTTTGTTAGGTCATGTAATGGTCCCGCAATTTGTGAAAACTGTTCTATGAAGCATCTATATTATGCACACACACCTAAAGCTTCTTAGTTCATGTAGAGTCCTTGGATTAGGCCATCCTTTTATTACCTCTAGCTTTGATGGATCTATTTGGATGCAATCTTGAGAGATAATGTGACCTAAATACTGAATCTCTTGTAAGAAAATTCACATTTCTTTCGATTAATATAATTTATTCTCTCATAAAACTTGAAATATTACCTAGAGGTGTTGCTTGTGTTTGTTTAGTGAATTAGAGTAGATGATTATATCATCAAAGAACACTCTAGTAAAGGTTCGATGAGTCTTGAATGGATTCTTCAACAAGAAGTTAAATGTGGCTGGTGCATTGGTCAAGCAAAAAGGCATGACAATGTACTCGTAAAGACCAAACGTAGTGCGAAAGGTGTTCGTTACAATGTCTTGATCAACTATCCTTATTTGATGGTAGCCACCTTTTAGGTCAATCCTACAGAAGTAGGTTGAGCCTTGTAGCTTATCAAATAGGTCTTCTACTCGTGGAACAAGGAACCTATTCTTCATAGTGATCCTATTAAGTGCTCTATAGTCGACACACATATGATATGTGCCGTCTTTCTTTTGCACTAATAAAATGGGTGAACAAAATGGATATGAGCTAGTCCTAACCATGCCTTTCTCAACTACCTCATGCACTTGCCGCATAATATCCTCTTGTTGAGCTTGGGAAACTTTATAAGGAGGTTTATTAGGCGGTGCACTTCCTGGAAGAAGTTAAATTGCATGGTTGTCATTACCTTGTTTGGTTCATGTTAAGCCTAGGAATTTTGGGATGTTTTACTTAATGCAAGTTGGAATGTGAACCTTTGTACTTTTGGGATTCCAAGAGGTATCTTGGGAAAGGGCATTGCCCATTTAGTCTTATCGAACTATGTAACTGAAGTTCAATATCTTCTTGGGAATGTGAAGGCGGAAGTTATGGTGGATTAAGGGGTGAAAGCATAGAATGGTGTCTAAATACTTGGTGTCCATGGACACCAAGTATGATGCTATGGATGGCACCATAGCTGGACTTTTAAGTCAATAATTTTTAAAAGAATATAGGTAAGATAACTGACTTCACGACTCCACTACTCGGATCGAAAGACATGGAGCGGTTAGCACGCGTGGACCTCTCCCTCTCTCTCCCTTTCTCTCTCTCTCTCTCTCTCTCTCTCTCTCTCTCATATGGCCTCCAATGCCTATCTCCATGTCTCTCTCTCTCTCCTACTCTCCTATTCAGAATATGGATGATGGAGACTGACTTCCTCTGGCTTTGGTTCCAGCTCATACCTCCTCACAAGAAGCAATGGAGCTTCTTGAACTCAACAATGCAGCACAACTGGATTTCAATTCATTATTACAATCAGGAAGTTTTGTACGACTTCATTCATTTCAAACTACTGTAGACTGTTCCAGGATGGTGGACGACGGATTTTATGGTGAGGCACATGGAATAGACACCATTCATACGCAGGTGCACTCCAAGAGAAAGGCTTGTCTAAATGAGGATGAAATTATTGCAGTGAGGAAGTATGAAGCACAGGCTAAACGTGAGTACAAAAAGTGATCTCGTGCAAGAAAGCAAGTACAGCCAAGCGTCAACATTGGAGTGGAAGATTGTCATAGGAAAGATTGTCATAGGGAGGACATCAATGTACACAAAAAGGAAGACAAGAAGCAACATACTATTCAGAATATTGTTCAGCACATTGTGAGACAGTTTCATAGTTACGGGAAAGAAGATAAGAATGCAATTCTTCAAGGTGTTTTCAATGATGATAGAATCTTGCCATTCTGTGAAGATTTGTATCTTCGTGCAAATGGCCTTATTTCTGCACTCAAGGTCTCCTTACAGGAATTAAAGATTCCAAAATCAGCTGACGAGATGTTTTTAAAACGAAGCACATTCAGCATGCTGGTGAATGGATTACTGCATGATAATGGGATCCAAGGTAGAGGTGTTACTCTACATAAAGTGGCAAAGCTATTAAATGTTCATTCAAGGAATTTATATTCAGCTTTGGGTAGAATTGACAGTGATCCTATGTCAAGTACACTGAGGTTCGACTTGTGCAGAAGGAAGTCTGGAAATGCTGGGTCCTTATCTGAGGAATTGAAGTAGACAATTATTACATTTTGGATAGAGCACAGTAAGGTGTCTCCAAATAAGAAAGATATTTGTCAGAAACGATTGGGTAGAAAACATTATCAAGAGCATCCCATACACTTACTTGATGAATCTCAGGTAAACATGTCTCATTCTTACAATGAATAACTCTCAAGTGAAACATCTCACTCTTATGAATAGCTACCTGTTGCGTGTTATGGAGTTGTGTACATCCTACTATATGTGATATGTAGCCAAGTAATGTGTCAAGATAGTCCATTGTCTCTACCTACGCTATTATGTGTGCTATATTGCACAAGTGTAGCCCAATGTCCCTATCTATGCTATAAGTGTGCCATGTAAAAGGACTCTATTGTAGTAAGATAGCAACATGTGTGCTATATAGTAGAAGTGTGTGTAAGAATAGCACAATGTTCTTGTCTATGATATGATGTGTGGTATGTGAAAGAGCTATATTACATATTGAGAGCACTATGTGTGCCATATAGCGTTAGTGTGTGTAATAAGAGGCCAATGTCCCTATCTATGCTATTATGTCATAGTATTTCTTACAGTATGAGTGCTATATAGCATAGATATGTGTAATAGGAGCCCGATGGTCCTGTCTATGCTATTATGTGTACCAAATGTAGCAGGACTCTATCAGAGTATGACAACATCATGTCTGCTATATAGCAATAGCACAATATACCTATCTATGGTATTATGTGTGCTATCAGATTTTATAATATTATGAGAGCACTATGTGTGCTACATAGCAGATGTTAGTGTAATAGTAGCACGGAATCCATGTCTATGCTATTATGTGTGTTATGCAGAGTGTGATATGTGTAATAATAGCACAATATCCCTGTCTATGCTCTTTTGTGTGTTATGTAGAAGAGCTGTGTTATAATATGAGAGCACTATGTGTGCTATATAGCAGACGTGTGTGATGTGTGTGTAATAACAACTAAAAATCCCTATCTATGCTATTATGTGTTATATAACAAAATTGAGCTTGTAATGCAAGCTGAGTTATCTATCTATGCTATTATCTATGCTATGTAGCATAGCTATGTGTATTTATACCAATGCATCTATAGCTATGCTATTATGTGTGATATATAGAAAAATGTAATTCTAATGCATTTTGTTTTCAAGCAGACATAGTATTTCTTGAAGTTTAAAGATAGCCACCCACATGTGACAATTGGGCAAAGGTCCTTTGAGAAGCTGAAGCCTTGGTTCGTGCAAAAGTTGAAAGATCAAAATACTTGCTGTTGTGTTTATCATATCAAACTGATGTATCTCAAAGATGCATTTAATGTTATGCGCTCATCTGCTTTTGGTTTTCATGGGAGGTCATGTACATGTAAATGCAATGTTTGCAAATCAGATGGGGTGAATGCAGAATGTCTTGCCGTTGAGCACTCGTTTTCAGGGATCACGAAGTTGTGGGAATCATGCGTATGTACAAAGGCTGAGGGGGATATGTTCCATAAACACACCTGCTTGATGGGACAGTGCAAAAACTGTGGTGTGGAAAAGCTCAGCCACGAGAACTTGCAGAGATGACAAAGAGAGTTTCACCGCAAGTCTTCGAGGACATTAAAGTTCAAACTAAGCATGGTCTAAGTAAGAGAAAGATGTTGTCACTCAAACATGTGGCTTTAAGTGAGCTGACAGGGAGGATAAAAGACGACATCAGAATCTTCATCGAGCAGAATTTCAATTACAGATGGCAGGCACATCAATACAGAGAATGTTTGAAGGTGTTTCCTTCAGATACCATTATATCTGTAGTAGACTTTGCTGAAAATTACTCGTTCAAAGAGAAAAATGAAGTACAATCCATGCATTAGCATACAAATCAATGCACCATCCTTGTTCACATAACGTACATGCGTGACAACGAAGATGACAGTATTATCAAGCATATGCATTTCTACATCTCCGATGATAGGCAACATGATATGCTCTTTGTCCAGCATTGTTTTCTTCTTTGTGATCAGTGGCTTCAAGACCAGAGGCTGAATTTCAAGAAGCACTCGGTGTGGTCAAATGGTGCAGCCTCGCAATTCAAGGTTGCAAGGCCATTTTACTTTGTTGCTAGATATTACCAACTAACAGGTACAGAGATGACATGGAATTTTTTTGGCTCTGGCCATGGCAAGGGGGAGCATGATGGCGCTGGCGCTGTGATAAAGAGAGCCCTTACACATGAACAACTCAAGAGTAATGGAGTTGTTCTTAGGCAAGATGTAGACGTGGTTGCATTTTTGACGAGCACAATGTCCAATGCTGCATGTAGCTCTTATGCACAATCCACTAAAGCAGGTCCTACTATAAACAAGAAATTTTGGCTAGTAAAAGAGACAGAAGTGGACAGGTCTAATCTATGGGGTTGTGAGAGAGTACCAGGATCTCGATCACTCCATTGCATTTCAGGCTTTTGTCATCATGATCCTACTCAATTAAGGACCATGCGGCTTTCTTGTTTTTGTGATGCTTGCATGAAGGGCCATTGGAGAACTTGTTCCAGCAAATCATATGCAGGCAAGTGGACACATAAGGCATTGAAACCACTCTCTGAGGTAGCAGAAGAGATTGAGGTACCAGAAGATGAAGCTGCAATGTTTGAGGGATCCCAAGATATTCTGACTGAGTATCTCACTGAAGGTGATAACTTTGCAGTCAATGCAGACGCTGGCAATGCAGAAGGTGTAGAGTTCTTTCTTTTGAGATGTACAAAGAGAAAGTGGATGGCAGATTGCATCTTAACAGATAAGTGGAAAAACAAATGTGATAAAAACACTTATGTTGTCACAGGGTGTTATTATCAACAGCAAGAGGGGGACCGAAATCACTACACTCTACTTGATGATAGGGGAGTTACTAACCTGTACTCTCACCTTGTTCGGGCAATCAAGTTTGACATGCCTTTGGTAGATGCTACCTCAAAGACACATTATTTATCTCCGGAACTACATGAAACCATTTACAATGCCATGCCCTATGAAGCAGCATGATACCTATTTAACAGGCTTATATTATGCTCTATATAGCCTTCACCATTCATTACCTCCTTACACATGTCCATTGTGCTATGTATCACATAGCACACAACCACACAGAGCACATAGCATAGAATCACACACATTTCAGATAATGAGGTTACTATTGTGAACATGTTGCACCTTGAAAAAAATTAGCCAAGATATTTGTCGAAAACGATTGGGAAGAAAACATTATCAAGAGCATCCCATTCACTTTCTTGATGAATTTCAGGTAAACATGTCTCATTCTTACAATCATCTCACTCTTATGAATAGCTACCCATTGGGTGTTATGGAGTTGTGTACATGCTAATATATGTGATATGTAGCCAAGTAATGTGTCAAGATAGTCCATTGTCTCTACCTACGCTATTATGTGTACTATATTGTACAAGTGTGTGTAATAATAGCCCAATGTCCCTGTCTATGCTATAAAAGGACTCTATTGTAGTAAGATAGCAACATGTGTGCTATACAATAAAAGTGTGTGTATCACATAGCACAATGTTCCTGTCTATGATATGATGTGTGGTATGTGAAAGAGCTATATTACATATTGAGAGCACTATGTGTGCCATATAGCGTAAGTGTGTGTAATAAGAGGCCAATCTCCCTATCTATGCTATTATGTCATAGTATTTCTTGCAGTATGAGTGCTATATAGCATAACTATGTGTAATAATAGCCCGATGGTCCTGTCTATGCTATTATGTGTGCCATGTAGCAGGACTCTATCAGAGTATGACAACATCATATCAGCAAAATAAAATTACATCATATCACCAAAATAAAATTACATCATTCAATCATTAAGTTTAGAGAACTTTGAACGGGTCAATTTTTTGTATAGTAATCGCAAGTACATTCAGTGCACAAAATGCTGTATACATGATTCCATAACCACAATCAACCTTCCTTACATACTTCTCGTTGACTTCTATAGTGGCTGATGACACGAGCAGACACACTGTCCGAAGGATTTTCAAACTGGTTCATCTTTGCATAAGCATTAGGGCTAGGTGAGACTATCCACTTGACTAACCAAGGGAACAATGTGCGAACCAGGTAAATTGGGTACTGACAAATATCTGCTGGTTCAAATGAAGTAGGACAGACACAAGTCCCGGGAGGGTTGAGCAGACACTTGTAGAGTGTGTCATCCACCACCAGTGTATTATCAGAGTTGAACTTAGGATGGTGCTTCCAAAAGTCTTTCAAACACTTGAAAAATATGGGCTTTTCATTATCTCTACATGGAGGGATCCCAGGAACTTCATTTATATTGAAGCTCGCCTCTCTACACCCCTCTTGACCGATAATATCGAGGAAAGGTTGTTTGTTCAGCCTCGGAAAGCATGCACTCAAAGCAAGTGCTAGATTGTCTTGGGTCATGTAGCTCCATAGTGCAACTTGTGCTCTTTGCAGCAGTGCATGCAAAAAGATTGATGCATTGGGCCTCACCACATATTCAAATTGCATCTTTCCTGTAGCATTTGGCGTAGTGACTACTTGATACCTTGATCTTGCCCAATCAGGAATACTGCTTCTCGCTATTCCTTTGTAGAAGGAGACCTTATACCTCCTTATGAGAAGCCCATTCACATCCAGTATGATGCATAAATTGTCCCTTCTCTTATTGTCCTCAAAAGACGCAGGAGGCAGTGCAACAATCTGTACTGGCATTACCACAAGACACGGCCTCTCCTGCCTCTCATATTCATGTCCATTTTTGGCCTCTTTATCAGCATTGTTTGTACCTACCTCATCTGTATCTGTAGCAGCCGCTCGACCCATAGGGACCTCTGGACTTTTACCTTTGGTATTCCCAACAGTGGGATCTGTACAAGACTCAGTTGTATCATGTGCAACTCCCTCTTTCGTGTCCACAACAGCCATGAAATGTTCTCCCATTGCCTCTCCCGATTGAGTTGCTCTATCAGTGGGCACCTCTACGCCTTTTCGTGCCTCATTGTTTTGCTCTATACATGCCTCAATTGTATTATGTGTATTTGCCTCTTTCATGTCCGTAGCAACCACGAGAACTTCTCCCATTGCCTCTCCCGATTGAACTGCTCTGTCGTATGCCTCAACTGTCTTGGCAGAAGCTGCGACATCACCGTTACCCACTGCTGAGCCTATTCCAGGTACTCTCTTAGTGAGGTCCTCCTCACCCAAGCCTCCCATATCTTCAACAGCGGCATCTGTACCCTTTGTCTCCTCTGCATCAACAATGTCATCAGCTGCATCACTTGGACAGACCACCTAGGATTGAGCTGTGACATCACTTGCACCCACTGCCTCACGTGTTCCAGCTTCTCTCTCAATGAGGACCTCCTCACCCATGCCTCTGGTATCCTCAAGAGTGGCATCTGTACCCGTAGGCACAACTGCATCAAGAAGGGCATCCATGACAGCATGAAAAATACTTTCTGTTCCACCATCACATTGCCATTAGCAGTTGCATCTGTGCTAGCATCAACTTCCATAGCATCCACAATGTCATTTGTGCAGGCATCAACTACCGTAGCATCAGCAATGGCATCTGTGCAAGCATCAAGTGTGGTAGCATCATCAATGGAATCTATGCTAGAATCAACAGTGGCATCTGTACCCATAGCCACAACTGCATCAAGAAGGGCATCTATGACAGCATGAACAATACTTTCTGTTCCACCATCATTAACATTTCCATCAGTAGCAGCATCTGTGCGAGCATCAACTTCCATAGCATCCACAATGTCATTTGTGCAGGCATCAACTACCATAGCATCAACAATGGCATCTGTGCCAGATTCAACAGTGGCATCTGTACCCATAGCCACAACTGCATCAAGAAGGGCATCTATGACAGTATGAACAATACTTTCTATTCCACCATCATTAACATTGCCATCAGCAGCAGAATCTGTGCGAGCATCAACTTCCATAGCATCCACAATGTCATTTTTGCAGGCCTCAACTAGCGTAGCATCAACTGTATCAAAAGACTCTTTTTTTTTGCCTGTAACCCCCTGGAAGCTGTAGCACCCCCTCTTGGATTCTTCACAGAATAAGACTGAGCCAGTGAACCTACAGACCCCTCAACTATATCAAAAGACACTTTTTTTTGCCTGTAACACCCCTGGAAGCTGTAGCACCCCTTCTTGGATTCTTCACAGGATAAGATTGAGTCAGTGAACCTACAGACCCCTCATCTAGAAACCCTGAAGAGCGAGTGTGTGTCATGCAAGTTCTTCTTTTTTCAGCTTCTTGATTATCTACGACAAGAGAAAGTAGAAACATATTACTAAACATGTACAGAAAATAAATCAAATAGTTTGCAACTACTCGATGCAAAGAATTAAGAGACATGTCACTAAAAAATTCCAACACTTGATTCATCAATGAGCATGGATATAATAGGGGTGCAATGGATCGCACATGCCTTCTAAACACATCTTCTAATTGCATGAAGTTACAAAAAAAACACACTCATTGCTTTGCATTTGGTTTCTTTCTCTTCCTAAATGAATCAAGAGGTATATCCATTGTGGGACTTCCACCTAAGTTCTTGGGAGTTAATTTCTTGCGCTTTGGTGTTGGCTTCTTCCCCGTTGGAGGGGGTGTTTCTTTCACCGCATCTGCAACTGCCTCATCTGATGCATCATCTCTAGTGTCCACACTTGGTAATGCTTTGGCACTCAACGGAGAACGCAACAGCCTTCTTGGAGTTAGTTTTTGCCTAGGTGATTTGACTGCAGAAGACTTTTCCATCAAGATGTCTTCAACTACTCCAAGTACTGGATCCCCTACGGCAGACTCCGCTTCAAGGGCTGGCTGCATCCCGCGGGTAGACTCCGCTTCAAGGCCTGGCTACATCCCTTGGGTAATCAGGCCATTCTTCCTTGTGGAATGCATCGTCTTGTTGGAGCAAGGATGCGATGATTGTTCTACAAAGCAAGCTATTTACAAAGTCTTACTTGAAGTATCCCAAAATACACACATAAATACTGATTTTGGTACCTACCAGTGGCCTGCGTAGAGACTCTCTCTATTTTTGTCCTCAATAATTCTTGTAGACAGGTCTCTGCTGCAATGTCTATACCTGCAAATGATTTCATTAAATGCAAGAGTTTAAACTACCAATGGAAAGTGGGCCTGGAATAGTAGTGACATAGTGACTACCTGCACTTGATTCTTTCATCTCACTCTTCACCTTCATAACAATCATATGCTTAGCTCTAGGGGGAACAGACATGTTGCAATCTAGTGCAACACAATATCCATAGTCCCTACATACATGCGCGAAGCATAGCATATGGTACACATGGGTGCAAGGCAGGGAGAATACATCCAAGCTTCTGGCATCGAACAGGAATCCACATCCTACACAATGGTAGAACCCATTAAGTGCCACCTCGCTAATGCTCTACTTAAAATCCACAGGAGGAAAAGGCTTCATCAAATTGGCTCCCACGTTATGTGAAGTCCTCTCCATGGTAACACAAAATTTAAAGTGCTCCGATTCTTGTGCTATGTTGGTCTCTACTTCTGCAAGTAGTGCCTGTGAAACAAAGAATACAACACATCTAACTTAAGTCTCAATAACCCAACAAAAGCAGATTGCTGAAAAGAATATGCAGCGTGGATCTTATCCCTTATTTGCAATACCACATATAAGACAAGCACTTACTCTATATGCTATAAACACAAGCTTGATGTGGTATATGATATGCACTGTGCTATATAGCACATAGCACAATCCAAGTATAATGTGCTATAAGTGCTACATAGAGTATGCATTGTAGATCATAGTAGAGAGACTTTTTAAAATACCAGATATAGCCCAAAAATTTTCTCTATATGCGCTATATAGCACAAGCTTGTTGGGTATATGATATGCAGTGGGCTATATGAGATATAGCACATAGCATATAGCACACTTATTGTGCTATGTAGCACATATCACAATTAGTGATGTGCTATGTAGCACATATCAAAAATATAGATTGTGCTATATAGCACAATTCACTATTCCACACACTCCAGGGCTATATTGTGAACATATAACACACAAAATGTTCTATTTAGCACATATCAATATTTAACACACACTTTAGGGCTATACTGTGAGCATATAGCATATAGGTATACTATATAGCACATATTACACATGTCCATTGTGCTATGTATCACATAACCACACAAAGCACATAGCATAGAATCACACACATTCCAAATAGATGAGGGTACTATTGTGAACATGATGCACCTAGATTGAACTATAAAGCACATAGCATATAACCACCCACTCCATGAAGATGATGGCTATGTTATGACCATATAGCACATAGCACATAGCATATAACCACCCACTCCATGAAGATGATGGCTATGTTGTGGCCATATAGCACATAGCAGAAATAGAATATGCTCATACAGTACATAACCATACAATCCATAACACTCTAACCACATAACCACACTCTGTTCCAGTTCCAATTCCATTCTAATTTCTGTGCTTTGTCTATTCTGAATGTTTATGCCTTAAACACTTGGCGATCCAAACCCTTCCCACACGCTGTTTTTGTAACCGCAAATCCGCAGGTTTTCTAGCCCGCACACGATAACTCCCATATCTCTTGCTTTCGAATGTGCATTATAATAAATTTAAAATTATCCTTTCAAGTGCCCACTGAGAACTTTGATATATTGAATTGGGTTTTTCATCAAACAAATATACCAAAAACAATAAGCGGACAGAGAAATGGAAAGAAATTGGATGTGGAGGGCTTGGAATCCTACAATGTAGAGTGGCACATGACTGGAGACCTAAAAACCTTGAAATGCATGTACAACATTTTCAAAGGAGCAACAAGCAAAATCCCTTGCTTGTATTGAATGGGAGGGGTTCACATCCTTGACAAACCATTTTGGAGAAGAGCTCTGGATAAGCATCTCTGTGCGACACTAACTTTCGACCCATTTTGGATATCCCACTATCTAGAGTACACATATGGACAATGCATGCACTTTGTAGAATAATAGAAAAACTAATGTTTCTCTACATCTCTTTTGCCTAGACCACTGGGCCTCTCTCCGCAAAGCAAAGGGCAATCTCAGCCTTAGAGACGGCCTTCTCATAAATGGGTTTGCACGGAGGACATGTTAAGATAGACCAAGATGAGAAGAGATTGAAAAATGGCCGGGATGTTCCAAAGAAGCTGTCCGTTGGTGGTGTGAAAGCCCGACTCTTCCTTTCATTGCCCACAACTGGACGAGAACGCAAAAGCCAAAGTGCACAAGAAAAACAAGCATTATGATACAACAGGTGCAAAAATCTGCACAATGTTGTAGTTGACCATGCAGACAATGCTGCAACAAGGACATGCAAAGCGAAGGTATGGAAAACCTTGGACGCAATATTCAAGTACTGTGAATTAAACTTATGGATTGATGGCGACTATACAAAATTCCAAGAAGCTGTGGAGACCTTCCACAAACATTCATAAGTGTGTGGACAAATCAACATATTACTCACTACATGGTACCGTAATTGGTTTGATGACACGATAATATTTTGAATTGTGAATACTCATCCTTATAATGTATGCATTCTTTGTGTGCATCACTGTTATCTGTAACCACATGCCTTGGTTTGCAAGGCATTATGGAAGCTTGGGTGTTTGGTCTACACAGGGCATGGAAAAAACCCACTATCAAGCTCGGACTAGTTATTTCAGTCACACTCGACGTGGAGGTGGTGCGGATAAATAAAATATTTGCTTGATAAAGAGGTTCCCTTTTTATCCGCCGTCGACATTCTTCCACAGTGGTGACTAACTCCACTTAGTTCTGTGGGAAGGGTTTGGACAACACCGTTGCAAGTTATGCCACAAGTATGTGTGATGTAGCATGGATGGATTCAAATTTCTTTTGTAGTAGCGAGTGCTGTAGCAATGGAGGGAGGATGTTTAGAATAGTGTGAGTTGGCATGGGTAGTTGGTTACACTCTGGAGGAAGCGGAGGAGGATATATTCCCGTATTGGACAAGGTCAGTTGCTAGGAGATTTTGGTAGCTGTATGGGCGAGATGGTCAGCATTCTGAACTGCAGGGAATTTTGGATTATCCTGGGATGCACCGAGTTTCTATAGGGGAAGACTTAGATGATACTTTGGAGGATTTGGATGCCACAGAGGATTATCTGAATGATAGATGGGAAGAAGAAGTACAGAATGAAGAACAGGATATATTTTCGCAGTTGTTTGCGGTTGCAGTTATTCAACATGCATTAGTGGCGCGAAGGAGATTGATCTTTTATCCGTTGGGAAGTACTAGTGCAAGAAATCCTATACAAACAGGTGGACATACAAATATGGCAGTGGATAGGCAAGATATGCGCGTCAAATTCCTGACCTTTTTGGGAAAGTCGAAAGAAGACCCCGATTGCCACATATCTCAATATGAGACAAGATGACAGGCCAGAGGATGTGCCGGAGTGTACAATGCCCAGGCTAAGATGCACCAGTTTGAGGCTACTTTGGATGGGAAGGCTATGCAGTGGTTCAATAATTTTTCAGCAGGTCATTTTGCTGATTATGATGGATTGAAAGCAGCATTTTTGAATAGGTTCAAGAAGGAAAAGACTCCACATGATGTGTTCACCAAGCTTAGGGAAGTGAAACAAAGGAAAATGTTTGTTGAAGATTATGCACAAAAGTTTAACTAATATGTGAGAAGGTTGTTTGCTCAAGAAAGGCCAGCTGACGAAATGCTTGCTGGATATTTTTTGAATGGATTAAGGAAGGAATTGAAGAATGTTGTTGCTGGAGTTGATGTTGTAGGTGGATTACAAGCATTAGTGGAAACAACTCAAAGAGCAGAGAAAAGGTTTGGGGTCTCTCATGGGAAAGCAGCCAAGAGGTTTTCTAAAGAAAAGAAGAAAGGTAGGTCGAAGAAAAAGAAGAGGTCAGATAATTTGGATTCGGACAGCGATTTGGATTTGGAAACTGATACTGATTGAGATACCGAAATAGATTCAGATAGTGAAGAGGATTCCATTGAGGATTCGGATTCAGATGAAGATGAGGATAAGAAGAAAGAAGTCGAAGAAAAAGTCTGAAGAGAAAGAGGATAGATTGGAAAAATTGGTAGCAAAGAAATTGAAGAAGTTGGGAGTGCAGAAAGCTGTGGAATCAAAAACCCCTCATTGTGAAATTTGTGTTAAGGATGGGCATTGGTCAAAGGAATGTTGGTTTAATCTGAATTTTAGAGGTGTCGTACCAGAAAGGATCAGCAAAAGTTACAGCAACAAGGACCTCAAACTCATGGGGTGTTTCCAGCACGACAAGAGGAAGGCAAGGGATGTTCAATAATCAAGGATGGCAAAGGCAACAATCGTATTCAGGGTGGAGACCACAAAGGGGCCCACCATTTAGAGGAGATTTCAATTTGGGTGGAGGACCGAGATTTGGAGGATGGCAAAATTCAAGACCCCCATGGCGGTGGCAGAATTGGCAGCCACAACCACAAGGATGGAATCAGCCGGTTTGGAATTATCAAGGGGGGAATCAACAATAGCCAAGAGGGCCAGTGCCGTAGTTGCCAGCACCACCGGTACAGTCAGCTGAAGCAAACAAAGAGCCGAGAAGCAGTTTGATAGTAGTAGAATCCTTTCAAGATCAAGGGGTGAATGAAGTTGCTATGGATTGTCAGCTGGAATGTGATTGTTCTAAATGTTTGCAAGAGGAAGTAGATGTATTAGTGACAACAAGGTCCAAAGCAAGGTTGAAACCTCCACTGGAGAATCAAGATGAAGTAGCTGAAGATTTGATGAATAAGGATCAACAGCAGAGCAAGCTTAGAGTGAAGGAGAAAGGAGTAAAAAAGGAGGAGAAGTAAAGAGAAAGGATGGATGCTTTGTTGGAGGAGTTCACTAATTCCTTTATACATTTTACATTGGATCAGTTATTGTCATTAGTTCCAATTTTCAGAGATAGACTATATACAGTGATGCGAAGGACAAAGACTGTTCCGAGTATGAAGGAGGTGCAGCAGCAGCAGATAGTTCAGGGTTGTTAGATTAGCCCGAAGGATGTGAATTTCTTAGTACCAACACTGTCATTGGAATTTAATAACCGCAAATTTTCAGATGTATTATTGGATGGTGGATCAGGGGTCAACATACTTTCGGAATCGGAATTTCTAAGGATGCAAGATGTCAGGCTGGAACTAGCTCCATTTCAAGTGCGTATGGCTGATCAGAGCAGAGTTCAACCAGTGGGGATGTTAAGAAGGCAAGGAATTATTATTCATGGATTGCAATTTATGGTAAATTTTGTAGTCATCCAGATGAAGGATTCAAAAAATACCTATTCTATGTTGTTGGGGAGGCCATGGTTTTGCACGGCTAAGCTGAAACAGGATTGGGGAAAGAATGAAGTGACGGTTAAGAAAGGAAGGAGAGAAGTCACATTACCAATGGGGCCAAAGAAGGAATTGTCAGAAGAGACGAATCCAATGTTGGCACAAGCAATTAACATGTCTGAAGGATTGGAGGATGATGAAGAAGCATATTTTCTGGCAGGAAATCCAACAATTATTCCGGTATTTGAGGTAGATGTGGAGCGGATCATTGACAAATATGTAGAAAAAGAGAACAGTTTGGGAATTGATCAGTTGTTGCAGGGGAATACAGATGGTGGGGAACAAAAAAATTTAGAAGAGAAGAAAATCCGAGAGGAAACTGTGATTGAAGATTTAGAATTGGAGCCAAAGGAGGCAATTTAGAGAGCGGAAGCTCTATATGATAGGATGATAGAGAAAGTTTTGCGAGTAAAGGAGGCTGATTTACAGGATTTGAATTTGGGAACGGAGGATCATCCGAAGATGGTAAGAGTTAGCGTTCATTTGGAAGAAGGATTCAAGGAGGATTTGAAGGAATTACTGTTGGAATATATTGATGTCTTTGCATGGGATTATTCTGATTTGAAAGGCATGGATCCTCAAGTATATAAGCATCATATAAATTTGAAAATGGATGCTGTTCCAGTGATTCAACAAAGATACATGATGAATCCAATTTATGCCAAGCAGGTGAAAGAGGAATTGGATAAATTGATGAATGCAGGGTTTATAGTGCGAGTGGATCAGGCGGAATGGTTGTCACCAATTGTAGTAGTACCCAAGAAGTCGGGGAAGTTAAGGGTTTGTGTCGATTACAGAAAATTGAATGCAGCAATAGTTGCAGATCCATTTTCATTGCCTTTTATTGATTTAGTTTTGGATGATGTAGCGGGACATGAGTTGTACACCTTTCTTGACGGATTTTTCGGGTACAATCAAATACCAATGGGGCTGAGGAGGATATTGAAAAAACTGCTTTTATCACAGAATGGGGAGCTTTTACATATACAGTAATGAGCTTTCGATTGAAGAATGGACCACCATCGTTTTCTAAGGCAGCTTTTAAAACCTTTGAGCCACATTTGACAGATTTCATGAGGATTTTTATCGATGATTTTTCAGTTTTTGGGGAAAAAGTCAGGCATTTGGAATATTTGAGGAAGTGTTTTGAAAGATGCAGGATGTTTCGGATGTCACTTAATCCCCAAAAGTGTGCAATAGCAGTACAGAAGAGAGAACTGTTGGGACATATCATCCCTCAAGAAGGAATGTCGATTGATGGGGACAAGATTTGTGCCATGCAGAAAGCTGTAGCTCCGGAAAACTTGAAGGCAGTGATGCGGTTTGTTGGATAGATCAAATGGCATGGTAGGTATTTACGGTATTTGGCGGATGTGAGCGCACCACTTAGTCATTTGACTAAGAAAGAAGTGGAATTTGTTTGGGGAGAAGCTCAAGAGAAGACTTTTCAGATTATTAAAAAGATGTTGGTAGTTTCGCCTATACTTCAACCACGAAATTGGGAATTGCCATTTCATGTGTATGTTGATGCTTTCGACATGGAAGTAGGAGTTGTTTTAATGTAGGAGAAGATTAAGGGATGGTTTAGACCAGTTTATTATGCTAGTAGAATGTTGAGAGCACCGGAGAATTACACAGTTACAGAAAGGGAAGCTTTGGAAATGATTTTTTCTTTGGAAAAATTCTGACATTATCTGTTGGGGAACAAAGTGGTTTTTCATGTGGATCATCAGGCTTTATTGTTTCTGGTAAAGAATCCAAAACTGGAAGGCAGATTAGCAAGGTGGATGCTCATGTTACAAGAATTTGATTACATAGTTGTTAATACTCTAGGAACTCAGCATGCAGTGGTGGATTACCTCAACAGATTGGAACATAAGGAGGAATTACCAGGAGTATCGGATAAATTGCCTGATGTGGATTTGTTTTGAGTGGAAGGACAGTTTTTTGACAATTGGTATGATCATATGGTTTAGTTTTTGACAGATGGAGTTTTACCTTCGACAATGTCTCCGGATCAGAGGAAGAAGTTTGCATTGAGGAGGAGACCATTTTTAATTATAGCTGGAGCAATATATAGTAGAGGAGCAGATCAGATTATAAGACGATGTGTTTCGGATGAAGAGCAGAAAGCAGTGTTGCAGGAGGCACATTGGGGATTAGCTGGAGGACATTTCTCAGGGGAAATTACAGGTCAGAAAATTTTACAAGCTGCACTTTGTTATTGAAGGATGCATATAGTTTTTCCAAGGAATGTGTTCAATGTCAAAAGATGGGGCAGCCTACACAAGGGGACAGTATGCATGATCATCCAGTATTGCCATTAGAACCATTTCAAAAGTGGGGAATGGATTTTGTAGGTCCAATAAAACCAAGGGCAAAGAGGACAAGTTCCAGATACATTCTTGTTGCAACAGATGATGCTACCAAATGGGTGGAAGCAGTGGCTTTGAGAGATAATAAAGCAGCAAGTGTAGCAAGGTTTCTATATAAAAACATTATGACAAGATTTGGATGTCCTATTGAGTTGGTGTCGGATCACGGAACACATTTTTTGAATTCTGTGATTCAGGAGTTGACATCTAGACATATGATTTTGCATAAGAAATCTACCCCATATCATCCTCAAGCAAATGGGCAGGTAGAAAGATCTAATAAAGTGTTGGTGAGAATTTCGAAGAATATTATGGCAAAAAACAAATCGGATTGGGATGATAAGCTGGATTCAGCATTATGGGCTTTTAGGACAGCTTTTAAGGTCGCAACTGGAATGACACCTTTCAAATTGGTCTTTGGGATTGAAGCTGTGGTGCCAATGGAATATGTAATTCCAACTTTGCGATTGTCAGTTCAGCATAAGTTAAGACCGAGGAATCAATTCCTTATAGACAGAAGTAACTGCTTAAATTGGAAGAGGATAGAATTCAGAGTGCCTATTTGGTGGAAATGGGGCAGAAGAGGAGACAAGCATGGATGTCCAAGCAGGTGAAATTGAAAAATTTTTAGAAAGGGGATTGGGTGATGTTATACAATTCTAAATTGGGACCACATCCAAGAAAGTTGAAGCTGAGATATTTAGGACCTTATCAGATTGAATCAGAACAGGGTCAAGGAACATTTTTGCTGAAAGATGTCTTTGGAACAGAGATTGTGAAACCAGTGAATGGATTCAGATTAAATATTTTTTTTGGAAAAGTGCCTGAGGTTCCCAAGTGGATGGTCAATAGGGCTGAGGATATTGGCAGTAAACTGTTGACAGTTGGTGTTCTGGGAGTTGCAGTGGAATGTTCAGTGGCAGAATTTCCAATTTGTTCTCGCACTTCAAAATTTGTCAAGGGTTTTGGGATTTGGAATTCGGATTGCGGAATGGAAATCGGGAATCGGACTGTGAGATTTGAAGTCTTGAAAGTGGAAATTTGGAGGAGTGGAATTGAAAAAAAGGGTACAGAGGTACTAATAAGTGGGGGCTCTCATTTTAAGGCAGAAAATTCGTTTAGTGCTGATGTGACTCACTTAAGGAAACATAATTTTTTGGGGAATCCTGCATGGCGTGCTCAAATCGAGGAGAATTTTCATCATCATAAGAGTAAGGTGGTAAGAGGAGGTGAGGATCACATCCAAGTGTGTGAGTCTGGCAGTTTAGTGAGTGTTAAGTCGGGTGAGAAGAGAGACATGTTTTTAGAGAATATTAAGGGAAAACTCATGGCGGGTACGCAAGAGGATGCAACAGAAGCGATGCCGAATACATGGTCCATGAAGACGGTGATGGAGGAGTTGTTTAAAGAGCGTCAACAAGAAGAGCCAATAGAGGTGGAAAGCGATGAGGCCGAATCTCTGAGTGATCAGGGCAGCGTGGAGATGGCGGTGGCAGCTTTCGACCCTGATGAAGCGGAAACCCAGGTATGGTTAAAGCGTATTGTTCTGTACGAATTTTCATGTCTACCATGGCATACATGGGAAGAAAATGAATTTGCCGAGAAGCAGTGGGGTATGATAAAGGAAAGTGATGGAATGATTACTGCGGATGTGCATTTAACACCAAAGCTGCTGTCCAAAGTTTCCAATGTTCCCTGTCTAGCTGTGCCGGCCAAGGCGAGGAAGCTGACCGATTCCCAGATGAAAGGGAAATTCGGAAATCATGTAGGCACGAAGGCATACTACATGGTGAAGAATGCGGGTGGAAACAGAGCTTCGAATTTGTTTTGGTATTTGGAAAAAGTATGTATCCTCCAGAAGACTGCCTACATGTCCAAGGAGGTTTTTGCTCCTTTGTTTCAGGAAAAAAGAGGCATTAAAGTGGATTGGGCGTCAGTTCTTTATGATCGTATGCAGTTAACCGGAAAAAGAGACCGACGTCAGACACCTGTAGTGGGCAGAGTAGAACCTTATTTGGCTGCAATTTTCGAGTATGTTCTGAAGGTTTCAATAGTAGCAAACAGGTTTGAAGACACCAGTGGTAGATGTGGCTAGAGAAGAGGGCATAGCATATGGAAGCAAGAGAAGGAAATTGTTATTGGGCTCTCCAATAGTTGGAAAAGGTAAATCACCTTTCAAAGTGTCTTGGAAGGGTTTGGAAAAATCAGATTCAAAGCCGAACAGTTTTACAATGGAGTCAAAATCGAAGAAATCAGAGTCCAAGGGCAAGAAGGTAACGTTGTTCATGAAAGGAATGGGTGGAGGAGTTGAGAAGACTGCTTTGGACAGTTTCAAAGTAAAAGCAGGGAGCACTGACAGTTATGAGCTTAAGAGAATTTTTTCTATGGAAGAGGCAGCTACTATGAGTTTGACTCAACTAAATGACTTCATGCAGAATCAAGATGTAGCTCTAAGGGTGATGGAAGCTGAGAAAATGGAGCATAAATGCAGTGCTATCCCGGAGTGGGAAATGCTGAAGGTTTGGATGCAGTTGTTTTAGGAGAGATCAGACAAAGAAAGATTGAAGGAGGAAGTGAGATGGATTATAGCAGAAGCTATGGCGAGAAATGCAGAAGTCCTAAGTGTAGCAGAGGATTTTACTAAGTGGATGGATGGACTAAAAGCTGCAGTGGATGACCAATTCAAAGAATTGGGAGATAAAGTGGTGGAGATGACCACTGAGAATATTTTCCTGATTAATAGATTGACTCCGTTGATAGATATGGAGAAAGCCTCTTTGCAGAACCGGGAAATGACAGGTATTCTGGTTGTAGATTCGGATGCGGATATTCTGAAGCAGGAAGTGCTGGAGTATACACAAGAGATGTGGAATAAAGCTACAAGGCTTTGGAGGGAACACATGGAGGTGTTGACGGAGAGATTCAAAAATTGGTTTCAGCTGGCAGGAAAAGAAAGTGTAAGGAGGGAGAATGAGGAATTGAAAGTGGAAAATGAGAAATTAATGGTAGAGATTCAGGAGTTGAAGCAAAAGGGTAAAGAGATTGAAGTGAATGTAGGGGTAGTGAGTAAGTGGACATCAGAGCAGAGCAGTGATGTTATGGGACCAGATCGGATTGTAGCAGGAGGAGCGGATTCAGAATTGGAAAAGGAAGCGGATTCAGATGTTGTAGCAGAAAAGGCAGATACAGAAGGAGATGGTGGGAAGAAGGTTGTTTGATCAAGGGATTGTGGGTCCAGGTCAGCCTATGGCTCTAGCCATCGAGCTATGCCAGGTGTTAAGCCTAGGAATTTTGGGATGTTTTACTTAATGGAAGTTGGAATGTTAACCTTTGTACTTTTGGGATTTCAAGAGGTGTCTTGGGAAATGGCGTTGCCCATTTAGTCTTATCAAACTATGTAGCTGAAGTTCAGTATCTTCTTGGGAATGTGAAGGTGGAAGTTATGGCGGATTTAGTCTGTTGTCAATTTCTGTATTTTGTTCCGGTTGCAGTTCCATTCTGATTTTTGTGCTTTTTCTATTCTGAATGTTTATGCCTTAAACAATTCACAAGGGATATTGTCAAAAAAAACATATTGGAACCCCTTGAGAAAATTGGATAACTCTAATTTTTTTTTATTGTTTATATTTTATTGTGCTAAAGCATTAGGTTTGTTTTGAGAATCTTTAACAAAGTTCATGTACATGGATAGGGCTCTTTATTGACTTATTGAAAGCTTGCTTATGTACAAGAGGTATGGTACTACCCAACTCCTTAGCATCTATGTACATATCTTTTTCCTTGAACCTAAAGTAGACTTGGTGGGGATTTTGGAGAATACTGTGGGTGCGCAATTGCTGTAGCACTTCACCTTGAAGGGATGGTTTTGTTGGGGTATAAATCCCAATGTGGTCGCCCAGGTAAGTGGGCGGGCCGCCACGTATGTACACATATTCTTTTGTAAAAACCTAATAAGAACTCACTATGCTCTACACATTACAGTAGAGCGAGTTCACCATATCGTCGTGCTCTTCTTCTCGCACTCTCTCTCGCATCGCACTTCTGCTCGTACTCCTTCAACTGGTATCAGAGCTCATATCGAGGCTCGGGGCAGCACTGCAGGAGGCTAGAGTCACCAGCTCAGATTGGAGTGAAATTCGACAGGCAAAGACACGGCCCCAAATCTTGTGGGAGAGACCGAAGGACTTGGTGTGCTCCGAATTTCATTCTGAGGTCATCTCGGTCATCGTTCGGCTTCGAAAAAGTTCTGCGTAGGTCATTTTCGACTACGTGGTCTCAGCGGGTGCAGATCCGACTCTGCAAATTTGGGGTTTTTGGCCTACGACTGCAGGTTCTCAGGATATCGACACTCCCAGAGTGTTGATTTGTGGCTGTCTACACATCGAAGGACGGCTCACAGTTCTTGGAGGCGTGTCACATACGACACGGGCGCATCTACACACAGACTGTAGGCGACATCCACTAGTTCATCAGGTAGCTTGTGTTTGCTGCTTGATATTCCAGATTTCATCCTGACATTGCATGTACTTCCACATGGGATGTATTGTCAGAGATGATGTATGTCTGTTGAGGGTTTGCTGGCTGTGAGTCACGCAGCAAAAAACCGCCGTAGCGGTTACAGCATACAGTGGGAAATTTGTGGATGTATGACTTTGTGGGAAGTCTATGTACTGTCAGATTTACTGCAGCCTTTGTTGAGGGTCGAGTGAGGTTTTATTGAGCTGGGGGATTCTCGAATGTTGAGATCCTTTCGGTGATACAAGTCTTGGAGCGATCCCTCGAGAACCCTTAGATAGGCAGCTAGGATGTATTGACTGTGAGTTAGACAGTTGGGATTGCATCTTTGCTTTACTGCCGTTGAGGCATTGTCGCAGTCTATGCTTACAGGACAGTGACAAGACAGTTAGAGACAGTACAGGTGCAGGACAGGTTTACCCACAGCTTACAGTGTTAGAGAGACAGTGGTTTTTTGAGCTGTTTTTTGGTCTGTTTTTAGTACACCAGAGCCATTTTACAAAGGAGACTCTGCCAAAATTTCTGCAGAATCTGAAGCTTTCTTGGTTCATTTGACAGGTTGATATTGGTTCAGAGGTCAGTTTACAGGGGAAACTCTGCTGAATTTTTCCCAGGAAAGTAAACTACTGTGAAGCGTAGCTATGGCTGGATCACAAGACACTGCTCTTTACAATATCAAGAAGCTGGATGGAACCAATTTCCCATTGTGGAAGAAGCAGATTTGGCACGTGTTGGTACAAAAGAAGCAGATAAAACCTATAAAGCTCAAGGGGATAAAACCAAAAGATATGGACGAAGATGAATGGAACGAAATGGATGAATTGGCACTTTCTACCATTATGCTGACTTTGGTAGAAAGCGTTTACTTCAATGTAGCAGACGAGATGTCGGCTTATCAAGCATGGTTAAAACTAAGTGATCTTTATGAGAAGCAGAGTGCAGCTTCACAGGTATACTGGCTTAAGAAGCTTGTTGACTTGAAGATGAAAGAAGGGACACCTATGTCCAATCATCTGAATGAATTCAACACAATCTATAGTCAGCTATCAGCTCAAGGTGTCAAGTTTGATGAACCTGTTAGAGCTATGTTCCTGTTGATCACATTGCCGGAAAGTTGGGACACTTTTCTCACAGCTTTGAGTAATTCTGCACCTCCAGATGGTTTGAACATAGCAGGTGTAGAAGGAAGTTTGCTTACTGAAGAAACCAATAGAAAGACAATGGACAAAGGCAAAGGAACAGCCTTAGTTGTCAGGGGAAGGACCAAAGAAAAGTACAAAGGTGGAAAGAGGAATCAGTCTCGTAGCAAGTCCCGCAGTGCTAAAGGCAAGAGTGACATAGAATGCTACCATTCTGGCAAGAAGGGTCACATGAAAAGAGACTGCAGAGAATGGAAAGCAGAAAAAGGCAAAGAGAAAGTTGAAGACCATGGTGAGAAGAACAAGTCCTCAGTGAAGATTCAAGAAATAAATGTGACAAACACTGTTGCAGAGGATGACAGTCTAGTGTCAAGAGACATCTACTTCTTGAAGAATACAATGGACTCCGCTCTTCTTACAGCATCTGATGGAAATGCACTGAGTGACTGGATTATAGACTCAGGTCTCCAAACAAGGAGTGGTTTACCTCTTATGTGACCACTAAAGATCATGTTCGGCTAGGCAATGGGCAGACATGTGAGATCTTAGGTGTTGGAGATGTTCAATTGAAGTTTCAGAATGGCTCTTCTTTCACGCTCAAGAATGTGAGACATGTTCCCGCAATTACAAAGAGCTTGATCAGCACAGGTTTACTTGATGATGCTGGCCATGTCACCACTTTTGGAGAGAACATGTGGAAGATATCCAAGGGTTCTATGACAGTAGCACATGGAGTAAATTTTGGAGGACTTTACATGATTTATGTATCAAATGTCTCTAAAAATGTAATCAATGTAACCAAGCAGCCGAACGTTTCTTTGTGGCATAGCCAGTTAGGACATATGTCCAAGAATGGAATGGAAATCTTGTCTCGTTCTGGTAATTTGCCTGGATTTTCATTTAATGATTTTGAATTCTGTGAACATTGTCTGTATGGTAAGCAAACACAGCAGCCACATAAGCATAGAAGCAGTAGAAGAGATACACAGTTGGCACTTGTTCATAGTGATTTGTGTGGACCTATGCCTAACCTATCTCTAGGGGGAGCTTCTTACTTTATGACATTTATAGATGATTACTTGAGGAAAGTATGGGTTTACTTTCTCAAGCACAAGGATGAAGCGTTTAGTGTTTTCAAAACGTTTGTGACACTTGTGGAGAATCAGAGTAGCAAGAAGCTTAAATGCTTATGCACTGACAATGGTGGAGAGTATGTTTCAAAGGCCTTTCAGGACTTTTGTGAGTCAAAAGGTATAAAACGTGAACTTACTGCTCCTTACAATCCTCCTCAAAATGGTGTTGCTGAGAGGATGAATAGGACCATACAAGAGAAGGTCAGAAGTATGTTGTCTAATGCACAGCTGCCAAATGGGTTTTGGGCTGAAGCTGTATCAACAGTTGTTCATCTTGTAAATAGATCTCCTAGCAAGGTTTTGCAGAAGGATTCAGTGCCAGAGATGGTATGGTCAGGCAAAATGCCTTCATACAAGCATCTCAGAGTCTTTGGCTGTGAGGCATATACTCACGTTCCAAAGGAATTTAGGAACAAACTTGAGCCAAAGAGTAGAAAGTGCATCTTTCTAGGCTATGGTAATTCTCGTGAGATGGGGTACAGACTTTGGGATCCCGAATCCAGAAAGGTTGTCCGCAGCAATGATGTTCACTTTAATGAATCCAAATATCATTCTAAACCACAGAGGGTTGAGGAGATTAGAAGAGTTGTCTTCCAAGAAGATGGACCTGCACGTGCAAGACAAAATGTCAGGGCTCAAGAGGAGCAAGGACAGGATAGAGTGGAACCACAGGTTGTGGCTGAGCCTGAGCCACCTATTGTGCGTAGATCTGGACGTGTCACGCGACCTCCTGATAGGTTTGTTCCATCTATGAACTATGTCATGTTGACTGATTTCAATGAGCCTTCATGTTACAAGGAAACAGTGCAAATAAAGGACTCCGAGAATTGGCAATTGGCCATGCAGTCAGAGATGACAGCTTTGCATAAAAACAAGACATGGAAGCTAGTTAAATTACCACAGGGCAAAAAGGCTCTACCTTGTAAATGGGTTTACAGGTATAAGATCACCGCTCATGATAGTCAGCCAAAGTACAAAGCAAGGGTTGTTGCCAAGGGATTTAAGCAAGAACAAGGCATTGACTTTGATGAAGTCTTCTCTCCGGTGGTCAAGATGACTACATTGAGATGCTTTCTTGCATTGGTTGCCATATTAGATTTGGTGTTGAACCAAATGGATGCCAAGACAGCGTTCTTGCATGGTGATTTAGATGTGGAAATTTACATGCAGCAGCCAGAAGGGTTTGTTGAGAAAGGCAAGGAAGATTGGGTATGCCAGTTGTTAAAGAGTCTTTATGGCTTAAAACAATCACCGAGGGCATGGTACCATAAATTCCACAATTTTATGCTTTCTCAAGGCTACAAACGTAGTGAGTTCGATCACTGTCTATATACAAAGAAGGCTAAGGATGGTAGTTGGCTGATCCTTATTTTGTACGTGGATGACATGTTGATTGTTGGCAAGCACTTGGAAGAAATTTCAGCTTTGAAGTCAAAGATGGCAAAATCGTTTGACATGAAAGACATGGGTGAGGCAAGTCATATACTTGGTATGCGCATTGAGAGATACAGATCAAAGAAGTTGATTTGGTTATCTCAAACAGAGTATATTGACAAGGTTTTGCAACGTTTCAATATGGAGAAGGGAAAGGCACTGAGTGTTCCATTGCCACCATATGTGAAACTTAGCAAACAAGATTGTCCTGTGTCTAAGGAAGAACAGGCTGACATGGATAAGATTCCATATGCATCTGCAGTGGGTAGTTTGATGTATGCAATGATTGCTACTCGCCCAGACATTGCATTTGCAGTGGGAGTAGTAAGTCGATACATGTCAAACCCAGGCAAGAAACATTGGGAGGCAGTGAAAGGAATATTGAGATACCTGAAAGCTACAAAGAGTATGCGTATATGCTATGGGGTTTTACAGACTCAGATTATGCAGGTAACTTAGACAACCAAAGGTCTACGTCAGGGTATGTATTTACATTGGCTGGTGGAGCAGTATCATGGCGTTCTAGATTATAAGATTGTGTTACTCAATCTACTACAGAGGCTGAATATGTTGCAGCATCAAAGGCATGCAAAGAATCAATTTGTCTTAATCGACTAGTAACAGATTGGGAATCAAAGAAGAGATGCCTGTGTTATATTGTGATAGTCAAAGTGCTATACAATTGTCTCGCAATCCAGTTTATCACTCAAAGACAAAGCATGTGGATGTGAAGTATCATTTCATCAGGGAAATGCTCGAGGATAAGCAACTTCATCTTATCAAAGTTCACACCACAGAAAATCCTGCTGATCTACTTACAAAAGGACTTCCCTCAGAGAGCTTTGCGCATTTTTGCAAGCAGTTAGGTGTAGGGTAGTACATCACTTCTCTACATCTCTTGTATATTAGCTTGTATAGTAGCTTCTCTCACACTTAAAGTACCACATTGGACTTTAAGTGGGAGGTTTTTGGGGTATAAAGCCCAATGTGGTCGCCCACGTAAGCGGGTGGGCTGCCAGGTATGTACACATATTCTTTTGTAAAAACCTAATAAGAACTCACTATGCTCTACACATTATAGTAGAGCGAGTTCACCATATCGTCGTGCTCTTCTTCTCGCACTCTCTCTCGCGTCGCACTTCCGCTCGTACTCCTTCAGGGTTGCCCAAGGCTTGTTGAAGCCTAGAAACAAGATAGTTTACAAGCATAGGGGAATCATTAGTTGCTCTTTCATTAGCAAAATCAAAGCTATCAACATTCATTTCAATCTTTTTTCCTTTGTCAGCCATACTAGAAAGTTTTAGGTGTAAACTTTTACTTTTACTTTGGCACTTCAAGCGCTAGTTGCGATTCCTCTTTACCTTCAAAGATAAGCACTCAAGCATCTATACCCGTGGCTTGAATATTATTAATTGCAAGGAATAGAAGAGAGGGTTCAATAGAGCCAAGAGAGCACCGATTCCTGTCAAGCTTCTAATAGCGCAACAATGGTTAAGTCATAAGCAAGCCCCATTGGACTTCATTATTAAGACCATATCTCTCGACGGTGTCCTCGTTAACTGCATAAAGAAGACGTGCTTCAAGGATGAAAAATCCCTATTCTACTTACTCTTTTGCAATTAATAACACCAACCATTTGTAGCAAGCTTGAGGACCTCTCTTCTTGAGCAAGAAAATAGAAACCAATAGCTCTGATACCAATGTAACATTTAATGCACTAGTAGCTTGTGCGTAGAGGAAATTAATAACATAGTGAGCATTTCATTAAGAACAAGTTCCTAATGAGCATAGAGAGAGTACTTAATTGAGAAATCAACATAGCAATTTACACCTAGCTAATTTGGCATTGACAATACTTGAAAAGAGAGAGATGTAGAACAATTGAGAACAGTTGAAGACCGGATTTACATGGATCCGGTCCCCCCTCCATAAAGGCCTTGTATTATAGCTTCTCATATCAAAAGAAGACTTTTGTACAATACAATCTTTGCGTTCCTTGATAAAACTAGTTAGTGTAATGAAGATGGAAGATTCATACACCACATTATTCTTGACAGAAACACCTAGTGTCCCTAGCCTCAGTCCCAATACCTCACACACCTTCAAAAATGGTGAGAGCTAGCAGGGAATGAGGATAGATTGAGAGGAAGAAGAGGTATCTTATGAGAAAGAAGTATTCTCCTCACATAGTCACTCTAATAGCATAGCTTAGCTTAGTAATTAGCATGGTAGAGGACATCAGCATGCCATTGAATGTTGGCTCTTGGTTGGATTTGCATTCCATAGCCAAGAGTTGTTGGTGTAGGCCTCTACTTCTCAATGCTTGGAAAAGGAGATGGATTTCTTCTTGCACACATGAGATGTGCGTGTGTGTGTGTGTGTGTGTGTAGCAATGAGTTAGTGTAAAATGTAACCTTCTCTCTCATCTTGGGCGACCCCTCTTGCTAATTGCTCATGCTGGCATCCCATTGGCCCCTATAAAGCTTAGCAAATCACAATTAGAAGCATAATTGCTAGCCTTGTGACATGTGTCCCGCTTTTCCCTTTTGTGAGAGCTTTAGGTATTTAAACAATTCAATTAAACTCTCATTAGACCTCTTAGTCTTCTGGCCAATAGGAATCAGGCAAGCCATTGGGCTGTTGAATGCTCATTGGACCCCTTGATAGATTGTCCAATATTCTTCTACGGAGCCTAATTTCTATTGGTTCTTTTATCAAGCATTTTTTAATTGATTAGACTAAGTTTACTTTAGCCCAATTCTCATTGGTCCACCTCTATGGCCATCCAATAGGATTTGAGAGGAGGTTGGGGGTAACTGGCCTAGGAGCTTGACATGTGTCCAGTATTCCCTTTGTGTAAAGGGGGAGCCTTTGAGTGTGTGTGTGTGTGTTTCTCTCTCATTCCCTCGCCCCCTCCTTCCTAGGGATGGGGGAAGACTTTTTAGTCTTCCAATGACCATCCAATTTTCCCCTACATTGGCCTTTGGACAATTGAATAAAAAATTAGGAACCTTAGCCTATGGAAGTCATAATGGAGCCGAACCTTAGGTCTTTTAAGCCCCATTGAAGCACATTGATCTTTTGCAGGCTGTCCCCCTTTGGATCCTTATTTTCCTCATTTGGATCCTTGACAGAGACCAGTCTAGTAGCTTTACCAATATTCTAGATTTTACTCCCCTAGTACTTCCCCATAACGATCAGTTTAACATGAGAAAATCATTTGGGAGTATTAGATATTAGTTTTTATGACAAGTACTGGAAGCATTCATCTCTACAATTGATTGTCATCTAGAGGTGGAGTGCATTGACATTGTAGTTCCAATGAATCAAGAATTTAAACTAGCACCAAGAGCATATGCATTTGCATGCATGTCTCAAAACAAAGAAGAGACCATGTACTCTTTAGGATTGAAGTTTGAAGAATCAACTGTAGATCTCATAGCAGATCAACTTCAAAGCTCCATCATTGCCACACTATAAGGAAAAAAGGTGAAAGATTCACGACCACCTGCAAAAAAGCAAGCCAAATTGCAAAAAGTGGCACCTAAGGAAACCAGTTCCATTTTGGATGTAGACTATGCATCTTTGACATCCTCAAAACAAGGTTCAACATTAAAGATGAAAATTGTGGATCCAAACATTTTAGAAGCTGAGGCCATGAAAGGACAGGAAAAAGACACAGGTGGAATGAACAAGTACATAAACTATTTTTCTTTCGAATATAGGGAGTTTGATGTCCCTGTTCAAAATTGTTGGCTTGCTCCGGATCACTATAATGCACGTATTCTGGATAAAATAACATGCTAAGAGCATGTTATTTGTATTTTCACGCAGTACAAATAAGCCTGCAACATGTGCATACTTGATGTCTATGCAGAATGCAAAGACAAACGAGGGTACTGCTTTGGCTGTGGAAGAGGGAGAAGAGAGCAAGTTACAAGACTATCATTATTGGATTCTTGATGTAAAACATTCAATCTATGCTGCAAAAGTATTGCTCCATAATCAACAAAAAAGTAAAGAGATATTTCAAAGGTTGATTGACGTGTATAAGTTTAGAAAGGCTCTCATTGTTGTGAATGCTCCTCCGTTTGTTGCAACTACTATATCTGCCATTGCAAACGATGAGGCTAAAGCATTGTATGTCAAGCAACCTTATAGTCAAATATAGAGACATTTGCAAAGTCAATGGATCTTCTCAGAATGACCACCAAGGGCAGTAAGTGAAGTTGCAGAGGGACATGTATCTTGTGCTGGATGGGATGTAAGTCACTTTTTTCCTTTCTTGTAGTCTTTATATTTAAAACAATGTTCAATCTTTTAATTATGGCTATACTTCTTTTTAGTCTTTTCTTCGATTGGAAACAATGAGTGCAAGAGCAAGGGGGATTGCTAAACAAGTGCACATGGGGACATATTTTGATGAAGTTTATGATTCTTGGTTAGAAATCATTGAAAGACTAGAGGAGGACAACAGAAAACCCCCAGCAACTGCATTTAGATTCCTTTGCAATCTTGATGAATCAGAGGTAAAGACTATTCAGCAAGAAATCAAAGATGAGAAGATTCTATTGTCAAAGAATGCAAAATATGGTGATGTAACTGATATGTATGATCGAATCAAGAAACTTAAGCAAGACAAATTGATTCAAGATGCACTTCTTGAGGGCTTCAATTCTTTGAATGTGGCATCACCATGTACAAATTGGGAAGAAGTTGCTAGTATGTATAGCATCAATGATGCAGTTTATAAAAAAATTTTGATGCTATGTGAGGAATGGCTCAAATCTAGCTTGAAGCGTGGAATAAAGAAAATGGCTTTTCTATATGAAGCAATAAAACATATACAATGGGCAGTTCAACTTCAAAAGCAAAAAATTGAGTCAAGAGATTTGCCATGGTCTACATATGTGGTGAGTCTACAGATGGAAGGAAATCTCTACTTGAGGTGCCACTTCAACAAAAAAATTCATATTGGCTTATGTGTTTTAGCCTTGGAAAAACACTATAGGGACAGTTTGGAGTGGAGCGAGGAGACATTTAGCAATGCTTTGGATGGGATATTGGCTATTGTTGGAGGGTCAAAAAATCTTGGGTTTTTCTTGCTTGCATTTATGGATTTCAATAAATTCACAAATTTGCAATGTGCATTCCAAAGATTGGGAGATAATCTAAGCTACCATTGTTGTGGTGCCTTGCATCACTTTTCATTAGCTCCTTGTAAAGGAGGAATTCAGTTCCTAGTAGTTGTTGACTTCTTGGGACAAGGTAATGCTTTTGAAGGATTAAGAATAAGATCAAAGGAGCATCCCATGCCGATTGATTGGTCATTGCTTCAAATGAAGGCATGTGAGATTTACAATATTTGCAAGCAAAAAAAAGCACTTTCGTCAAGTACTACATTCATACATATTGTTTTGAAGACCGCAAGCTTGTTGATCTCTTTGGTGATGGTTCCTTGGTTGCACAAGAAGGACTACAACATAAAAAAGAAGTCCTTTGCTTGGTTGAGAGAGTGGAGGATCCAACAATATTAGAAATCAAGCTTCTAGACTTTGCTAAGGCCCATGCTGCTATAGAAGAGTGGGTTGGTCTTCAAACCCAACAATCCACGTTGCAACCAGATGACAAGTGCCTAGTGAAAAGGAGATTTCTCCACAAGAAGAAGAAGAAGAAGAGCGTCATTTATCATTGGAGGACTATTTGGAAATGGAGAAACGTACGTTTTGAACTTCTTGTACATGTTTTCTTTTTGGCAATTTGATACTCTTAGTGTTAGATTTTGTTTTATATGGTATTGCTTGCGTCTATCTTTTTCATATAAAGTATTTAATGTTTGAAGGGTGAATCCTTAGATTAAAAATATAAGACTAACCTAAACCTAATGGCTTAAGAGCTTGTTTTTGTAAGTTTTAGATCTCGTACTAATATCCCCCTCATATGCTACATGGGAGCCTAGCTTGGACAAGTGGTGGACCTACCATGGAGTCTAATTCAAACAATTTTGGTAGACTTTGAAACAACACCAATTTTCTACATTAGCTTGGACTTAGTGGTGGACCTTGATTCTATTTGTGTCTTAATGGAGCATATCTTGACCATGTGGTAGACCTTCCTTATCTAAATGCTTCAATTAAGTGCACCTTAGACAAGTGAAGTACCTTGAAACCAAACTACCCATGTATAGCTTGGACAAGTGGTGAACCTTTCTTCTCTCATGTTTCAATGGATCCTATCTTGGACTAAGGTATATCTTACTACCAGGGAGTCCACTATGTAATAATTTCATAAGTTACGTGCAAACAAGAGGTATTTAAATAATCCCTTACTTGTATATTTTCAAGTATTATATGTATCCCTTATGTATGAATTTTTGTAAAAAAAGTATCCCTTATGTATGAAAATTTTTACTTTCTCAATTGAAAAACTCTTTATGTAAGTATATTTTTCTGTAAATGTAGCTAATTATAAATCCCTTATTTCGTTTGCACCTGCTATCTTACATATTTCCTAGTGGACACCTTGGGATATTACTTCTCTTCATGCTTAAAGGAGTTCTAGCTTGAACATAGAGTGGACCTTCAAATAAAACTCCACATGTTGGAGCATAGGATATGTTGACAAATAATGGGCTTTGTGGAGGTTCCCCCATGCATATTTAGGAAAGATAGTGTTTCTTATCCTCAAAGGATCCTAGCTTAGATTGGTGGTGGACCTTGCTTTTCTCCATGCTTCAATGGAGCTGAGGTTAGAAAAGTGGAGGTGGATAAGTGTTCACAACCTTGAAATGAAACCTCTCTTGTTACAACCATCATAGAATATACACATGGTGGACCTTGCAAACATTTCATATACCTATCTTGGAGAAATGGTGGAACCTTGATTATCTCCATACATCAAACCAAGGTTGGTGAAGCTTTCTTGTCTCCATGTTTTGGTAGAGCCTAACTTGGACAAGTGGTGAATCTTGCTTCTCTCCATGTTTTAGAGGAGCCTAACTCAGACAAGCGGTAGAGCTTGACCTCTCTAAATGTTGCAAAGTATCCTAGATTAATCAAGTGGTGCACCTTGAAACTAAACCACCCATGTACAACATCTCATGGGTTTTTCATGTTTCAATGGAGCCTAGCTTATACAAGTGGCGGATATTTGTTTCTTTCCATGGTTCAATGGAGCACCTACCTTGGACAAGTGGTGGAACTTGAAACAAAAACCCCATGGACAACATATCATGGATTTTTGAATTGGTGGAAATAAGTACTAGCTTGGGTGGTGGACTTTTCTTCTTTCCATGCTTCAATGGAACCTTAGCGCTGGAGAGGAGATGGTAGACCTTGAATTAAGACCTTGCATGTTATAGCCCCTCATACGTTGTGCATGTGGTGGACCTTGAAATTGTGCTATAAGTCTAGCTTGGAGAACTGGTGGGATAATCTCCATACATCAACAAGCCAAGTTTGGAGAAGTGGTGGACCTAAAAAACAAAATATTTACACTACAATAGAGTATATCTTGAAGATGTGGTGAAATTTGAGATTAAAACACCCATGCTACTAGAAAAGATAAGTTGAAAGTGTGGTGGAGATGTCCTATGCCTAATTTTGACTAGTGATGACTTTGAAACTATCCCCCTAGTCTACAAGAAAACATATACGGACCAAGAGGTTAGGCTACCTTTGTCGCATCAATGCATCCCATGTTACCAGATACTATAGGTTTCTTGGATAGTTATTGGACCTTGTATCAATGCTCAATGTATATCTTGGACAAGTGGTGGACCTTTATTCTCTCTATGCTTCAAATGGGCAATATATTGGAGACATGGTGTGCTATGTTTCTCAAAGATATTTAAAAGAAAACCTTTTTAAGACCCATGTAAGAGACACTCTCAGTCTTCCATACGATGGAAATCCCAATAGTACTATAATCCTTTGATCTAGTCCTTGTACTTATGCATAATGTTTTCCTTTTCTTGCAGATACAAAGGAGTTAAGTGAGATAAAAATGAGGTGTATTTCACGCTACGATTATAATGAAGATCCTTTTGGGACACCTAATTTTCCTATTCCAAAGAATGTACTTTCTTATATCAATGGGGTGGATTTTGAAGTGCGACTTTCATGTATTCAAGGAGTTGGTTATGGGCTATTTATGCATACTGCCCTTGAAAGTGGTGTGTGTATTCTAAACTATGGAGGGCATAAGTATAGATTTCAAGAGTGGAAAAGGATATGCAAAATATTTCCAAGATCCTCTAAATATTTTCTTCTAGAAGATCCAAATGTAGAAGAAGAGGAAGATCAAGCATACATTCTTGGTTGCATAGAAGAAGGAAATGTGTCAGGCTATATAAATAGTTCTCATGGTATAAGTGTCCAGTCAAATGTACGCTATACATTTGATCCAAATTTTCCACCTTGTCACAAATACACATCTTCTCACATCAAATAAAAAGAGTACGGCTATGTATGCCTTGAGATTATTTGTTGGGTTGCAGCAGGAGAAGAGTTGTTTGTTGACTATGACTTTACTTGATATTTTCAAGTATTGTATGCGGATGGAAATCTTAAATAAATCTAAAACTTTTTTCTTTTATTGATAGAATCTCAACACTTAAGTTTATATGATTGTTGTTTACTTCATGTTTAGCTAGAATCTAGAGTGCTCTTATGCTTAATGTGTTTTCTAAGTTATTTGATTAGCTTGAACATAGAATCTTGACTCTACTTAAGATTTTCAGAAAATATATCAAAATTTTTTCAATACCTAGGTTGGAAAAGTGGTAGGGGATCCAATATAACTGTATTATTTTGATAAATTTTACCTTTAATATGAAGGACATCTATAACATTTAATCGTCTAAAAACTTATGTGTAGCAAAAATTAGCATGAACATAGTGGGCATTTCATTAGAATAGATTCCTAATGAGAATTACAAGAGTGCTTGGGTGGAGAGAGCAACAAAAAGAATAACACCTAGTTAGATAGCATCAACAATACTTTCAAAAGAGAGATAAATAAAGCTATTGACCACAGTTGAGGACCGGATTTGCATGGAGCCGGTCCCCCTCCAAAAGGCTTTGTATTATGGTTTCTCCCATCAAGAGAGACATTGTACAATACAATTCTTTGTGTTCCTTCAAGACTAGCTAGTGCAATGAAGATGAAAGCTTCATGCACTAAGCAAAACACTTAGTAAACACAAATTTAATTATCCCCGTTCTCAGACCCAAGACCTCACACACCTTCAAAGATGGTGAGAGCTAGCAGGGTATAAGAGTAGATTGAGAGGAAGAAGGAGTATCTTACGAGAAATATGTACATCTCCTCACATAATCACTCATATTAGCATAGCTTTAGATTGGTAGAGGAGATGAGCGTGCATTGAAGCTTGGCTCTTGGTTAGATTTGCATCCACAAGCCAAGACTGTGTCGATGTAGGCTTCTATCTCACAAGCTTGGAGTAGGTGATGAGTTCTCCATTATAGCTTGGGAAGAGATAGTATTCTCTTTCTTCACACATGAGATTGTGTGAGTGTGTGTGTGATAATGCCTTGCAAAAATCAGCCCCCTCTCTCTCTTGGGCGAGCCCTCTTGCTATTTTCTCTTGCAGGCTCCCCATTGGACCTCCCCAAGTCAAGCCAATGGCTATTAAGCAGCATAAATGATAGACTTCTGACATGTGTCCCCCATTCCCCTTTTGTGATATCTTTAGGTAACTTAATAATTAAACTAAACTCTCATTGGACCCCTTTGCCTCCTGGCCAATAGGAATCAGGAAAGCCATTGGGCTCCTGAATGCTCATTGGACCCCTTGGGAGACTGTCCAATAGTCTTCTAGGAGACTTAATTCTCATTGGTTCTTTTATTAAGTGTTTTTAAATTAATTAAACTAGATTTACTCTTGCCTAATTCTCAGTGGTCCACCTCCAAGGCCATCCAATAGGAATTGGGCACACCTTGTGGGCATCTGGGCTAGGGAGCTGACATGTGTCCCTAATTCTCTTTGTGTAAAGGGAGCCTGTGTGTGTGTGTGTGTGACTTTCTCTCTCGTCCCCTAGAAGAAGGGCTCTCCTCCTCCCATGTAGGGTTATGCAAAGACTTTTTAGTTACACACAAAGCATCCAATTTCCCCTAGGGTTGACCTTTGGACACAACCTTTGAATTTTGGAACCTTAGCATTTTGGAAGTCTTAATGGGCTGAACCTTATGGTCTGTTTAGCCCATTGTTGCACATGGCTCTTCTGCAGATGGCCCCCCCATTTGATCCCTATTTTCCCTCCTTTGGATCCCTACTGTGGCCGGTCTGCTAGCTTAACCAATATTCTAGATTTTTCTCCCCTGGCACTTCCCCACATTAAATGATCAGTTTAATATGAGAAAATCATTTAGGAGAATTAGATATTGATTATTATGACATTACCTCTCTCTTGAAATCATAGTCGTCCTCGACTATGGTGTAGAGAAGATAAAGCATATTCATGAGTCCTTTTCTTAGCGGGTAGAGGATCCCTATGTTACCCTATGACATCATTCCACAATGGATGACTAGTACATTTGGCGCTTGAGAGCCTGAGGCTGCCGCAAGCATGTCTGCACATTAGTCCTATCAGTCTTCCATAGTAGAGTTACAAGCTCTACTTGGTGTTTGGGAGACATCGTCTCCGCAAACTTGATCTAAGCATGCATACTACTTAATTTTTGTGCACAATAAAGAAAAAGAGAGTCTTATAAGACAAAAACTTTGTTCATTTTTAACATTTTGTACATTTTCTTACTCTTGGGAAGCATTGTAAGCATTGACAAGGTTTAGGTTATCCTTTAATTGTATGCCTTGCATCCATCTAGCATCTTCAAAAGGATAATTCTTAAACTTAAAGATATCGTCGGATAATCTTACCACCTCTTAATACCTTGTCTTCATGTCGGAGAATGGACTCGGGTTGCAGCACCTCCTCTTGGTCCTCGATCTCCGGTGGGTCTTCAATAGTTGGTTCTTCAGGTGGCTCTCCTTTGTAAGGTTTAATAGGCTTACATGGAAAGCATTGTGTATGAGCCAATGATTGGGAAACTTGAGTTGATAGGCCATCTCATTGATTGGCCTAAGAATCTGGAAGGGACCATAGTACCCTTTTGCTAGTTTAGCATAGTACTTTTGGTGGCCCGTAGGATTCTTGCCCGTCGTGTGCCTTAATTGAGCCTTGGGAAACTTTAACAAGACCCAATCGTTTTCTTTAAAGGCTTAGGCTCTTCTGTGCTTTTTAGCAGCAGCCTTTTGCCTTTGTTGTGAGATAGAGATAGCATCCTTAATCTTTTGAAAAGATTCTTGTAGGTGTCGGCTATACTCATCTACAGCGAAGATCTTCCTATGTACTTTAAGTAGCAAGGGACTTTTTGATCTTCCCTCAATTACCTCGAAAGATTCTTTTCCCGTGGAAGTATGTGTTATTGTAAGCATACTCCTTTAAGGGTAAGTACTTCTCCCATTGGGATCTTTGATCTACTTCCTTTACATAGGCTTTTAGTAGATTGAGAATGGTTAGGTTAGCTATTTCACTTTGGACATCCGTTTGTGGATGATAGGCCGAAGAGAAGCTTAGCCTTGTCCCTAAATTCTCAAAGAGACCCTTCCAAAAATTACTGCTCATTGTAGGATCTCTATCCGACACTATGGACATTGGCAATCCATGGTACTTGAAAATTTGTGAAATGAAGAGGGTTGCCATTTGATGGGCTTTGATAGTCTTTTTGACAGGTATAAAATGAGCTTGTTTACTGAACATGTCTACTATTGTCCATATTCCCGTATTCCCATGGATAGACTTAGGCAATTCAAAGATAAAATCCATGAATATGCTCTCCCATGGTGAATTAGGGATTGGCAAGGGTTGAAGAAATCCAAGTTTCTTCCCTCTATCAATTTTTGTCTTTTGGCATACCACACATTTAGAAACATACTCTTGTATGTTCACTTTCATGGTAGGCCAATAGAAATATGTTTCAATTCCCTTTAAGGTAGAGTGAATCCCTCTATGCCCCGCATACGGTGGAGCATGAGATTCATACATTACTTTCTCACGTAGTGAGTTAGTAACGCATAGTCTATTGCCATAGAGAAGATAACCATCTTATAAAGTAAATGGTTCTTCTTTCTTCCCTAATGCAAGGGCTGAAATCAAATCTCTAAAATCAGGATCAATAGCGTACTCATCTATCATTGAAGATAGATCATTGTGAGTTGCTATGGAAACCGCATTCACTCTCGCCCGTCTTGAGAGTGCATCAACTACTTGATTATGCTTGCCAGCAATGTGAGCAATATGAAAATGAAATTGCGAAAGGAAATTTTCCCACCTCATTTGTTTGTCGAAGAGCTTGGTCTGCGTCATGAAGTACTTAAGACTTTGGTGATCCATTCGCAGAATGAAAGGAGTCCCCAATAAATAGTGCTTCCATGAGTCTAAGGCATGTAGAACTGCAAGGAGTTCCTTTTCATATATGCGTAGAGCTTGCTCAACAGGGTCGAGCCTTCGACTTTCATAGCCTATGGCATGCCCTTCTTGGAGTAAAACAGCTCCAAGGCAATCACCACAAGAATCACATTGGACCTCAAATGGTTTTGAGAGATCCGGTAGTGTAAGCACAGGTTGAGAGATAAGCTTTTCGAAAGCATTGTTCTCCTTAGCAGACTAACGCTTTTCTTTGTTAGGTCATGTAATGGTCCTGCAATTTGTGAGAACTTTTCTATGAAGCGTCTACAGTATGCACACATATTTATAAAGCTTCTTAGTTCATGAAGATTCCTTGGTTTAGGCCATCCTTTTATTACCGCTAACTTTGATGGATCCATTTGGATGCCATCTTGACAGATAATGTGACCTAAATACTGAATCTCTTGCAAGAAAAATTCACTTTTCTTTCGATTAACATAAAGTTTATTCTCTCTTAAAACTTGAAATATTACCTGGAGGTGTTGCTTGTGTTCGTCTAATGAATTAGAGTAGATGACAATATCATCAAAGAACACTCCAGTGAAGGTTCAATGAGGCCGGAACAGCTTCTCCATCAAGCGGTTGAATGTGGCTGGTGCATTGGTCAAGCCAAAAGGCATGACAATGTATTCGTAAAGACCAAATGTGGTGCAAAATGGGGTCTTTACAATGTCTTGATCAACTATCCTTATTTGATGATAGCCACTTTTTAGGTCGATCCTTGTAGCTTATCAAATAGGTCTTCTACCCATGGAACGCGACACCTATTCTTGATAGTGATCCTATTTAGTGCTCTATAGTCAACACACATACGATATGTGCCTTCTTTGCACTAATAGCACAAGTGAGAAAAATGGAGATGAGCTAGGCCTAACCATGCCCTTCTCAACTAACTCATGCACTTGCCGCATAATCTCCTCTTGTTGAGCTTGAGAAACTCTATAAGGAGGTTTGTTAGGCGGTGAACTTCTTGGAAGAAGCTCAATTGCATGGTCATCATTACCTCGTTTAGGAGGTAGCTCACAAGGGAAGTCGTCAATAAAAACATCTTGAAATCCCTTGAGAAAATTGGATAACTCTAATTCCTTTTGGTTGCTTTTATTTTCTTTTGCTAAAGCATTAGGTTCATTTTGAGAATCTTTAACAAAAATCATGTACACGGAAATAGAGCTCTTTATTGACTTGTTGAAAGCTGGTGTATGTACAATGGGAATAGTGTTACCCATTTCCTTAGCATCTATATACATGTCTTTTTCCCTGAACTTAAAGGAGATTCTCCTTTCAGAAAATTTTACATCGGCAGCCAGGCGGTCAAACCATGGTGCCCCTAGGATTACATCCTCATGCTTGAGAGGGGAGATAAAGAAGTCCTCTTTGTCCACATAGCCTTGGACATGAAGCCTCAATTTCCCGATTAAGGGAGTGACTGAAGCTTCTTGCCCCTTGAAGGAACTGTCTGCAGGTAGGACATCTCCCATCTCGTAGGATTGTATGCCTAGCTTGGTGGCCAACTCTATAGATATAAACTTGTGAGTAGAACCAAGGTCAAAGAGAATAAAATCATCATGTTCTCTTACCTTTCCCCAAGCATGGCATAGAGGAGATCCTTTGTGATGAGTTCAGTGAGTCATCTCCTCTTGGATTTCAACCAAGGAAGCTCTAGGAGGATCTTGGCGGTTGTTCTTTTGGGGAAAAGTGCGGTACGCATGCCGTTGTTCGCCGCACTTGAGACACCGGTTATCCTTGCGATAACGCTCAAGCTCTTCAGGAGAGAGTTTGTTTTTACCTTTGGAAACTCCCTTCTCTTTAGCTTTGTTGGAGTTGCCCGTAGGAGACTTTTGGACATTGTCCTTCCCCTTAGGCTTGTTGGAACCCTTGTTTTCCGGGGGCTTATTATTTCTTTTAGCTCCCGTTTGGAAATTGATTCGAGAGGCCACCATAGTATGGTGTATTACCGCTGATATGGTACGTGGCCTTTGGGAGTTGACATACTCCGCCATTTCTTCAGTTAAGCCCGCACAAAATTGTTTCTTTTGCTCTCCAAAATCCAACTTTTTGAAGACAGTGGCTTTGAGTTGTAGGTCCCAAAACTTGTCTACATATTTGTGGAGGGTGACCTCTTTCTCGCCTTTTTTAGTCTTGATCTTTGTTGTCTTCACCATCACTTTCATAAGAGGAAGAGGATGAAGAAGATGGAGAAGAGGGTGTCCTCTTTCTCGCCTTTTTCTTCTCTTGCTTTTTATCAACCCTCTTTGAATTATGGCATGGAGAATAGTGTGATGGTCTTCTCCGCTTTGGTGGTGATGGAGAGCATTTAGCCCGCCGTCTTCGTGGAGCCATCTCCGCCGAGGTGGCGGGAGACTCACTTCTTTCTCGTTCCTTCGGTGGAGGCTCTTGAGTTCTCCTTTGGGAAGGAGATGCATCATCAAGAAGTAAATTCTTGAGCCCTTCGTATGGATTCTCTTCTTCTTCCTGAATCGGAGAGAGACCTTTTTTGGGAGTCTCACAAGGAGGCTTCCTAGGTGTTCTCTCGTCATGGTGATGAGGTTGGAGAATCCCATGAGCACGGAGCATTTGTTGCACTTCACTTTGGAGAGATGGATTGCCCATGGCTTGTTGAAGCCTAGAAACAAGATAGTTAACAAGCATTGAAGCATCATTAGTAGCTTGCTCATGAGCAAAATCAAAGTTATCAACATTAATTTCACTCTCTTTACTATTGTCAGCCATTCTAAAAGACAACTTTTAGGTGTACGTTGGCACTTCAAGCCCTAGTTGCTACTCCTCTTTACCCCTTTAGAAAAAGCACTCAAGCTACTGTACCCGCGGCTCGAATACCATTAATTGCAAGGAATAGAAGAGAGGGTCTTTCGACACCAAAACAGCACCGACTCCTGTCAAGCTTCTAATAGCTCAATAGTGGTTGCCCCATAGTACTCCACTATTAAGACCATAGCTCTCGACGGTGATGCCCCGTTAACTACACAAAGGCAGGCGCACTACAAGGTTAAAAAATCCCTATTCTACTTACTCCATAGGCAATTAATAATACCAACCATTTACAGCTAGCTTGAGGACCTCCCTTCTTGAGCAAGAAAAGAGAAACCTTGTGCTCTGATACCAATGTAACATTTAATGGTCTAAAAACTTATGTGTAGGGGAAATTGGCATGAACATAGTCGGCATTTCATTAGAATAGATTCCTAATGATAATTACAAGAGTGCTTGGGTGGAGAGAGCAACAAAAAGAATAACACCTAGTTAGATAGCATCAACAATACTTTCAAAAGAGAGAGAAATTAAGCTAAGCTATTGACAACAGTTGAGGACCGGATTTGCATGGAGCCGGTCCCCCCTCCAAAAGGCTTTGTATTATGGTTTCTCCCATCAAGAGAGACATTGTACAATACAATTCTTTGTGTTCCTTCAAGACTAGCTAGTGCAATGAAGATGAAAGCTTCATGCACTAAGAAAAAACACTTAGTAAACACAACTTTAATTATCCCCGTTCTCAGACCCAAGACCTCACACACCTTCAAAGATGGTGAGAGCTAGCAGGGTATGAGAGTAGATTGAGAGGAAGAAGGAGTATCTTACGAGAAAGATGTATATCTCCTCACATAATCACTCATATTAGCATATCTTTAGCTTAGTAATTATCTTGGTAGAGGAGATGAGCATGCATTGAAGCTTGTCTCTTGGTTGGATTTGCATCCACAAGCCAAGAGTGTGTCGATGTAGGCTTCTATCTCACACGCTTGGAGTAGGTGATGAGTTCTCCATTAAAGCTTGGGAAGAGATAGTCTTCTCTTTCTTCACACATGAGATTGTGTGAGTGTGTGTGTGATAATGCCTTGAAAAAATCAGCCCCCTCTCTCTCTTGGGTGAGCCCTCTTGCTATTTGCTCTTGTACGCTCCCCATTGGACCTCCCCAAGTCAAGCCAATGGCTATTAAGGAGCATAAGCGATAGCCTTCTGACATGTGTCCCCATTTCCCCTTTTGTGAGAGATTTAGGTAATTTAATAATTAAACTAAACTCTCATTGGACCCCTTTGCCTCCTGGCCAATAGGAATCAGGCAAGCCATTGGGCTCTTGAATGCTCATTGGACCCCTTGGGAGACTGTCCGATAGTCTTCTAGGAGACTTGATTCTCATTGGTTCTTTTTTTAAGTGTTTTTAAATTAATTAAACTAGATTTACTCTAGCCTAATTCTCATTGGTCCACCTCCAAGGCCATCCAATAGGAATTGGGCACACCTTGTGGGCATCTGGGCTAGGGAGCTGACATGTGTCCCTAATTCCCATTGTGTAAAGGGAGCCTGTGTGTATGTGAATTTCTCTCTCATCCCCTATAAGAAGGGCTCACCCTCTCCCATGTAGGGATATGCAAAGACTTTTTAGTTACGCACAAAGCACCCAATTTCCCCTAGGGTTGACCTTTGGACACAACCTTTGAATTTTGGAACCTTAGCATTTTGGAAGTCTTAATGGGCTGAACCTTAGGGTCTTTTAAGCCCATTGTTGCACATGGCTCTTTTGCAGATGGCCCCCCCTTTGGATCCCTATTTTCCCTCCTTTGGATCCCTACTGTGGCCGGTCTGCTAGCTTAACCAATATTCTAGCTTTTTCTCCCCTGGCACTTCCCCACATTAAATGATCAGTTTAATATGAGAAAATCATTTAGGAGAATTAGATATTGATTATTATGACAACATCTTTGAAACATTTTGGTGTAGTTTGAAGCTAGCTTGCTTAAATAAGTTCTGACCCTTGAATCCAAATCTAAGCCAAAGATCTTGTTTTTTCTTGCAGCCAAAATTGGACATGTGGTGGGCCTTGTGTCTGTTAGATAATAGCTTAGAAAAGTGAAAAGCCTTCAAATCAATACTTTAGTTTCAAATGGAATCTAATATCCAAAGGCCATGTAGGTTAACACATTAGATGCCTACTTATAGCCTAAATTGGATGATTAGTGAGTGCTTCTTCTCATTATGTTTGGGTAGGTTCACCACCTATCCAAACCCTAGTCCATTGATGCTTGAAGAGAAGCAAGGTTCAGCACTATGTCTCATATACCCCTTAACACATATCTATAGGGATATGTGTATTTATATACATACTTATATGCATCAACTACAATGACATCAAAAAAATGAGGGAAGCATGGCACTAAACTCAATTTGCATTATACAACATTATTCATGTAGAAAAAGTTCTTTGAATCAGTAGCTCAAATTTGAGACATTAACGTTAAATAATTGGCTATATCAACACTCATGAAAAAAATCTACAATAATAATAAAAAAAATTAGAATTGAAGGGACCTCAAAATAGTGTGGTGTTTAGAAACACCAAGATAGAAAATAAAATCCAATTCACATATTTACATAGATCCAAGTATTTTACAACTCATCCGAGGAAATGATACTATGTCAAGAGGCTCAATGACTATAAAGACATCATTAAACTTTGCGTTTTCTCATGTATTGCTACAATACGTACAAGGTTTCTCTATCACAAGCTGCTTCATTTACCAACATATTGCAAGTATACTCTTGTTTTTCCCTTGCATACACCCAACCAAGTAACCATGCAATGATTGTTCTATCCAAAAAACTTTCAAGCTCTTCTATTGATTGATTCCACATTTTTGGAAAAATCAAGTAGGTTCCGGGCATATTCCACATTACACTGTAAAGGGCCTTGTAAAAAATGAAGGTATTATTTCCATCCAAATCATGAAAAATTCTCCATGCTACATCCAATTCTTGTGGTAAACAAATTGATATCCAATTAGAAGATCTATCTTTTGGCATGCTGCGTGTCCTGCTATGACATTAAATTTTTTATGGTGCTGTGGAAAGCATAACTCAAGAATATGACGAGTCCTTTGCAATCTATTAGTGCTCCAAATCCACACCTCAAACCATTGCATGCAAAAATTAAGGAAAGTGAATGCATCTTTGCGAATAAAATGCCACACGTTTGTACTCTCTTCAACGAGATGCATATGTTTTCCCCAACCTGGGCATACATCACCATGTTACATTTCAATGGTCTTAAGTAAAACACCATTGAGTTCAAGGATCAATACTCTTCTTTGTTTCCGTATAGTATCTGAGGGTGGTGGAATCAGTTTCCTTCTAGGCCTATGAGTCCTCAATGACATGCACCACCTCAATAGTAAATGCTTTGTACATTTGAAATCAAATTTATATGCTTCAAAATCTCCCGTTCCAAAAAAAAGGCATGATGGTCAATGGAAGAGATATGATTTTCAATTAACACACTGTGCACGAACATTCTTTATTTTATCCATGACAACTATAGACTTAAACCTTGAGAAGACAACAAAAGAAAATATTTTTCTTCAATACACAAAAGAAATATTGTACAAAGAGCTCCAACCACAAAGATAAAAGAGAGACTTCTTTTCCAAGGTTGAATAACATCTAGTTGATGAAATATAAAAGTGAACATATTTGGTTCATGTTCAAATAATTGGACCCAACACATTGTTTTTGGCCGGAATACTAGAGCCCAAAACATTGTTTTGGTCAAAATCTCCTTAACACATTTCCACCACTCTAGATGTATGTGAACATTCCAGGTGATTGAGTCAACGCCCACGCCAAGCCCTTACTAGTTGTTTTCTTCCACCTGCAATAACAAATATGCTAGATTAGATAAGAATTTAATTTTATTTTTTATATTTTTTGATAAATCTAAAGTGAGTCCTACCCATAAGCTTCACTAGGCCTTTTGTAGCTTTGATATGTATGCTTTTGCTGCAACTCCGCTAATGAAATGACCATGACCATACCCCAAGCTAGTAGCATAAGCAATAGCATGTTGATCACTCAAATTTTTTGTTTTGTGAGACAATTTTAACAAGTTTAGCTGGTTTGAAGATAATAGTGTCACACCAAACTTGGATGCCAACATAGCTGGATCCTTGCTTAAGGAGTGTACTACTTTCTTGCCCCTACTTTCTTGCCCCTACTTTCTCCAACATAACTTAACTTGTCATTGCACAATGGTAGCTATGAAGATGCACAAGATGAGCTTTCCACTTTGACTGAATTGCCGTCAAGTTCTGCCCTTAGAACTTGGACATTGAAGATGCCCCATTCTTCCATAATGTCTTGAAACTTTGTAGATATGTCATGAACCTCTGTGATTGGAGATTGTCCTAGCCCATTGAGTGAAATAACCGAATGAATGCCATTTGTATTATTTAGATTTAAAAGGTATGGTAGAAGCTCGTTGCAAAGAAGATAGCCAAGCCTCCCTTGAAAACTTTCAAGATATAAGCAGTTATCTTTTGGGTTAATACATCCCTTGAAAGGGCTATCATCTGTTAAGTATGGAGCCTGATTTACCCTTGTAATTTTCTGTGGTAAAAGCGCACATTTGTAAGGCCCCCATTATGAGGAGAAGCCATCGTGCGTGAAGGAAAATCACTCACCGGAAACCAAAATTTTCACGGACAAGAATTAGGGGCAACTTTATAAAGGCCTCAGGGGCGGAGGCCCCCGAGTTTTTTTTTTTCGCCGGAATATTATGGCCGGACGGCGGCTGGAAAGTGGTCAGAAAACAACCGGTCGGTTGGCCGGTGGCCGGTAGTCAATGGCCGATGGCCGGTGGTCGGAAGTCAATGGCCGGTGGCCAGTGGCCGAATTCAATGGCCGGTGGCCGAATTCAAAAGCGGACTTGTCTTTTCAAGGGTGGCAACACATGGGCGGATTGGAGGGTCCGATTTGGACTTATTCGCACAAGGGCGGCTACACATGGCTGTCTTTCATAAGAGAGGGCAGCCCTTTTGACCTATAAAAGGAGGCCATTTCTACACACATTTCATAGTGTGAAGTTGATGCAACAAGGTGAGTGTGAGGTGGTGAGAGTGAAGGAAGGCGGGAGCTCCATTAAGGGTATAATCCCTTTGTAAACTACTTCTTGTTTTGAAGTACTAAAGCCATTGAGTGGCTGCTTTCCCGTGGACGTAGCCCACATTGGGTGAACCACGTATATCGTGTGTACTCTTTCTCTCTCTCTCTCTCTACTCTATAATCTCGTGTATATAAATCTGTCTCTCTCCATTAAGTAATCTACTCAATTATCTATTTAGCTACGTCTTATTTCCTAACAACTGCTATCAGAGCAAGGTTTGCTCGTAGCTAAATTATCTCAAGGAAAGGATTCCTTGAATTGAGTGGGAGTTATGGCAGAGGAAGGGAAGCTCAAGATTGAGAAGTTCAATGGCAAAAACTACCAACATTGGAAGATGCAGATTGAAGACTATCTCTACCAGAAGGACCTCTATTTGCCACTGGGCGGTCTTGCGAAGAAGCCCGCAACAATGGCAGATGAAGCATGGATTGTCCTTGATCGAAAGGAACTGGGAACAATCCGGTTAAGCTTGGCGTCAATGGTGGCCTTCAATGTTTGAGAGATGAAGACCACGGAGGACTTGATGAAGTCACTTGACGACTTCTACGAGAAACCATCGGCATCCAATAAGGTATTTCTTATGAAGCGCTTGTTCAATCTAAAGATGGCAGAGAATGGTTCAGTTGCAGAACACCTTAATGAATTTAACACAAACATAAGTCAACTTAGATCGGTGAAAATCAATTTTGATGACGAAGTGCGAGCTCTCCTTATACTATCATCTCTACCGCATAGTTGGGACAGCCTTGTGATGGCTGTAAGTAATTCTATCTCTGGCACAAGTACTCTTAAGTTTGATGATGTTTTGGGTGTTCTCCTAAGCGAGGAAATGCAAAGGAGAATCACAGGAGAATCATCAAGTGATGCATTATCAGTGGAAACAAGAGGAAGGCCTAAGGAGAGGTTCAAAAACCAAAAGGCGGAGCAAGTCATGCACAAAGTCAGTTCTTGAATGTTGAACTGCGGCAAGAAGGGCCACGTCAAGAAGGATTGTTGGTCCAAGAAGAAGAAGGAGACAGAGTCTCAAGACAACAAGCCAACATCGGAGGCCAATGTGGTAGGTAAAGTAGAGCAAGATGCTCTAATTCTCTCATTAGACAATGTGTCTAATTCCTGGATAGTAGATTCCGGGGCTTCATTCCATGCGACACCACACAAGAAACATTTCCAAGACTACACCAAAGGTAATTTTGGGTATGTATACTTGGGAGATGATGAAGCTTGTGAGATTGTCGGCAAAGGTACAGTTTCTGTAAAAACTGCTAACAGAAATGAATGGAATCTTAAAGATGTTAGGCATGTTCCTTCTCTTCGCAAAAATTTGATCTCTATAGGACAATTGGACGATGAAGGTCACAACATTGCATTCGGAAACAAACGGTGGAAGATCTCAAAGGGATCTTTGGTGGTTGCCAAGGGTGAAAAAGTCGGTACACTTTACTTGTGTACTGTTAGCATGCAACCTTCAGCTTATGCAGCAACTACAGAAGTTGAGAGTGCGGTGTGGCACTACCGACTTGGGCATATGAGTGCCAAAGGAATGCAAATCCTTCAAACAAAGAAGCTTCTACCAGGTTTGAATGAAGTGGACTTAGAGTTCTGTGAAGATTGTGTTTATGGTAAACAAAAGAGGGTAAAATTTCAAAAATCAGGAAATGAAATAAAAAATAAAAAACTTAAGTTGGTTCATTCTGATGTTTGGGGTCCTGCAAGTACACCATCACTTGGTGGTTCATTGTACTATGTAACATTCATAGACGATGCGACTAGAAAAACATGGGTTTATGTCATGAAGAATAAATCCGATGTATTTTCCATATTTCAAAGGTGGAAAGCCTTTGTGGAGAATGAAACAGGTACCAAGGTTAAATGCCTCAGATCCGACAGTGGAGGCGAATATTGCAGCCAAGCTTTTGAAAGCTTTTGTGCTAGCAATGGCATTCGGAGGCAAAGGACAACCCCAAGGACACCTCAACAAAATGGGATTTCGGAAAGGATGAACAGGACAATCATGGAACGAGCACGAAGCATGTGGCTACATGTAGGCCTACCGCTTGAGCTTTGGGCGGAAGCTGTAAGTACGTCTGTGTACTTAATCAATCGGTCACCCTCAACGACATTGGATGGGGGAGTTCCAGAAGAGGCATGGACAGGTAAACCGGTGAATTATGCATTTCTCAAAGTGTTTGGGTGTGAGGCTTTCATGCACATAGATAGAAGCCTAAGATCAAAGTTAGATGCAAAGTCCAAAAAGTGTTTCTTCATTGGCTATGGAGAAGGAGACTTTGGGTATCGCCTATGGAATCCTGAAGATGGTAAAATCTTAAGGAGTAGGGATGTAATTTTTAACGAACAAAATATGTACAAAGATTACTTGGAAAGAAAACAAACAAAAGAAACAGGTGATGAGTACATGGAGCTTGAGGACGGTGAAGACTCAAGGACTGCAAATGGTGACAATGTGCAACAACGTCAACCAAATGAGGAGCCTCAACCTATTCCCCAAAGATCTACAAGAGCAAGTAGACCTCCAGAAAGGTTTGTTCCTTCCTTCAACCATCTCTTGATCTCAGATTCTGGAGAGCCGGAATCATATGAAGAAGCTATGCAACATGAATCCAAAGAAGAATGGACGAAGAGCATGCAAGTGGAGATGGACTCACTACATTGCAACCAAACATGGGAGTTGGTTGAATTGCCTAAAGGTAAGTGGGCACTTCAAAACAAATGGGTGTACAAGCTAAAGGAGGAAGAAGGTGGGAAGAAAAGGTACAAGTCTAGGCTTGTGGTAAAAGGTTTTTCTCAAAAGAAAGGTATTGACTTCAATGAAATATTTTCTCCTGTTGTAAAAATGAACTCAATTAGTCTTGTCTTAAGCCTTGTGGCTGCTCATGATCTAAATCTTGAGCAAATGGATGTAAATACGGCATTCCCTCACGGTGACTTAGAGGAGGAAATCTACATGCTTCAACCAAAGGGGTATGAAGTAAAAGGTAAGGAGAAAATGGTTTGCAGATTAAAGAAGAGCTTGTATGGTTTAAAGCAAGCATCAAGCCAATGGTACTTGAATTTTGATCAATGGATGTTGGATCACGGATTCACAAGATGCAAGTCGGATCACTGCGTCTACACGGAGAATTTGGGGGATGGGAAATTCATCATCCTAATGTTGTATGTTGATGACATGTTGATTGCAAGTGCTAACATACAGGACATCAAAGACCTAAAAGAGGAGCTGTCCAAATCTTTTTCAATGAAAGATTTAGGTGTTGCAAAGAGGATACTTGGTATGAAAATATCAAGGGACAGGACGAAGAAGACAATAAAGCTATCTCAAGAAGATTACATCAAGAAGGTACTAGAAAGGTTTGCAATGAAAAATGCAAAACCAGTTTCTACACCTTTGGCTGGTCATTTTAAACTAACGAAGGATATGTGTCCAAAGACACAAGAGGAGATAGCCTATATGTCTAAAGTTCCATATGCTGCAGCGGTAGGTTCTCTAATGTATGCTATGGTCTGGACAAGGCCAGATATTTCACATGCAGTGGGAGTTGTGAGTAGGTTCATGGACAACCCAGGTAAAGAGCATTGGCAAGCTGTGAAGTGGATACTTAGGTATCTAAAAGGGACAACAACAAATGCTTTGTATTTTGGAGGAACTGATATTTTTCTAGAAGGGTATGCTGATGCAGATATGGCAGGTGACAAAGATACTCGAAGGAGCACTACTGGCTATGTGTTCACGGTTGGAGGCACAGCAGTAAGCTGGGCTTCAAAGCTGCAGAAAGTGGTTTCACTTTCTACCACGGAAGCAGAGTATGTAGCAATGACGGAGGCAAGCAAAGAAATTCTGTGGCTTCACAGATTCTTAGAAGAGCTTGGATTCAAACAAGACAATTGTGTCTTGTACAGTGATAGCCAAAGAGCTATCTATCTTGCGAAGAACTCAGCCTTTCATTCAAGGACAAAGCACATTGAGGTGAGATATCACTTCATACGCACTCTTTTGGAAGAGGGACAACTAAAGCTAGGAAAGGTGCATACAAGTGAAAATCTTGCAGACATGTTTACAAAGGTGGTCAACAAGGAGAAGTTGAGCTTTTGCTCATCTTCAATCGGCATTCAAGAATAAGAAGCCAGAATGGAAAGCAGTCACAGGTTTGGTTTGGAGATCAGTCTCCAAGTGGGAGATTGTTAAGTATGGAGCCTGATTTACCCTTGTAATTTTCTGTGGTAAAAGCGCACATTTGTAAGACCCCCATTATGAGGAGAAGCCATCGTGCATGAAGGAAAATCACTCACCGGAAACCAAAATTTTAACGGACAAGAATCAGGGGCAACTTTATAAAGGCCTCGGGGGCGGAGGCCCTCGAGACTTTTTTTTTTCGCCGGAATATTATGGCTGGACGTCGTCCGAAAAGTGGTCGGAAAACAACCGGTCGGTTGGCCGGTGGCCGATAGTCAATGGCCGATGGCCGGTGGTCGGAAGTCAATGGCTGGTGGCCAGTGGCCGAATTCAAAAGCGGACTTGTCTTCTCAAGGGCGGCCACACATGGGCGAATTGGAGGGTCCGATTTGGACTTATTCGCACAAGGGCGGCTACACATGGCTGTCTCTCATAAGAGAGGGCAGCCCTTTTGGCCTATAAAAGGAGGCCATTTCTACACACATTTCATAGTGTGAAGTTGATGCAACAAGGTGAGTGTGAGATGGTGAGAGTGAAGCAAGGCGGAAGCTCCATTAAGGGTATAATCCCTTTGTAAACTACTTCTTGTTTTGAAGTACTAAAGCCATTGAGTGGCTGCTTTCCCGTGGACGTAGCCCACATTGGGTGAACCACGTATATCGTGTGTACTCTTTCTCTCTCTCTCTCTCTACTCTATAATCTCGTGTATATAAATCTGTCTCTCTCCATTAAGTAATCTACTCAATTATCTATTTAGCTACGTCTTATTTTCTAACATCATCAATGAGCAATGTATTCTTTGTACTGCATAAATTCCTGCACTGATACCAAACCCTCAACAAAAGCTTAAACATAGCCTAAACATTAGGCTTATCCGGTCTATACATTTTTCAAAGATTATGGATATAGAAATCGTCTTGTCCCCATACCATAAAGAAATGATATTTTTTATGTGCATGCTTTTCAAGAGTGTTCACATAAGTGCAAACATTCTTTTGTAGCATGGTGGACCAAATACCAACATGAAAGTACTGACATATCTCATCCAAAAATTCAAAACAACCCGGGCGAACAACAATTGTGGTGTGACAAAGGTCAATTTGACACAATCTGTACATGGATGCTTCTTGTCTTCTTTGCTGAGTAAAACTCCATTAACACTAGGTTGGTAATGGGACACTTTTATGTCCTGTGAAGTGACCATTTTCCTTGAATTATGTCAAGAGTTTCAAAATGGATTTGGAGGTGCTATCTGTCTAGAAAGTTGTCTCATGAGCTAAAAAAAACTTGACATTTTTTGGAATATCAATTCGATCTTTAACCTTGTCCTTGCACAACATTTCACAACCTAAACTGTGTGAAAAAACGGGTCCTGTTTTTGAAATTTTTCAACTTTTTGCAACTATACCACTCTAGAATTCATGTTTGTGAGGTCTATAATGCTAGAGAACTACCTTTAGTAGTCCTCAACATGTCCAAATGCTTCTAGGGAGAAATAAATGTTAAAGTTGTAAGTTATGACCAAATTACAAAAATTGTCAAATCCTGTTTTTTAGCCAATTTTAGCTCTTCTATGATTTTTTTGGTGGCTTTCATGATATCCAAATGCAGTTTTGATTTTCTATGTCGCATATTGTAACATAAAGCTAATATTCCTTGAGTTTTGGGGCACCTAATACCCTATTTTGCATAGTAGACAACGATGGTTGATTTTTTCAATCATAGAAGAAAACGAAACATTCTAGTATATCAAGTATAGCTTTTTCAATATTGTTAGTTTCTTGTGACAACTACATGCATTTTGTAGATAATAACCATATCTAGTCATAAGGATCAAATTTGGCTAGATATTGAATAGTTTCTATGGGATTCTACAACTCATAATGTTGAACCCAACTTTTTCATGTTTGTTGTATTTAGCACTTCATCTTTGTCCCCAAGATTCCCCTTAGTAAGAGATGTATTATTCTTTTGACATGCTCCATGGCTCCTTATGAACCTAAAGGACAATAGGGAACTAAGAAAACATGCATATATTATTTGTATTGAGCGTGGCTATAGAAACTTTGATGATAGGTTTGCAGAATGGTAAAAATTCATCTTTTTTGTACCTATTTCTTTTGGCAAAACAAAAAATAGTGAGTGAGAAGCAATCATATGTTCTGATCACCAACCCATTGGAGTTAACTAGGGAATTTATCTCAAGTCCTACAAAAATCCCTAATCTTATTTTTATGCAATAAAACGTAAGAAATGACTGTTTTGATGAAAATGTACTGGTCCATCAACTTTGGAGGCTTGGTGTGACCAAAAGATGAGAAATTTTACAAGTTTCTTATTTTTTCCATGTGTAGTAGGCCTTGAACTATAACCTCATGAAAGGATTTTACAAAATGAGTGGATCTACTATGGTTTTGGAGGTTTTTTGCAAAACCCTGAAAGAACACTTTTATGTCCTGTTAGGTTACCAACCTAGTGTTAAGATCAAGAATGAGTGCATGTTTCTTCATGCTGATTGCATGAGCAATATTTTGTGCATACGATACAAAAGAATGATAACAATTTAAGGTTTTGCACTTAGAAATCTCAGAACAAGGGACCATATATTTGCAGCACACAATTGTAAATTGCACACGTTTATTTATGTCTCGTACTCCCATACTCATCTATAATGATGTCTCCTAAAAGTGATTGCATTTCTCTATTGATGTGGGAATATTGAAAGACTAGTTTATCTCTATCTCTCTCAAAAGAATATAAGCTTCCAAGTGGCCTACATTTTCGTGCATCAGGACGTAGCTCCTCAACGTTGATGTCTACTTGTGGCACACTGGATCCTTGATTTTGAATGTCAATTTCACCTGCAAAGACAACATAATAGAATTTTGTATTATCTTCCAAAATGGACCATATCTATACTAATCACATTGGAAAAATAAGTACCTTTGTTTTTCTCACCAAATTCAATCCCTTGCTCCCTTTCTTGAATGATTTGGACTTTGTTTGTATTTGGTGTCACTTTTCCTGTACCTTTGTCAATTTTTTCTTGTATGTCCCTGGTTGCAAGAGTTGCTTGGACCTCTTCATTGGCTTCACCCTTCTTCTCACTACCCTCTGCATCCTCATCTCTTTGAGGCATGTTGTTAGTGTCATGCAAAGGTTTTTTAGAATTTTGCACAACAAAATCACTTTGATGCTCTACCACCACCATCTCCTCTTCACTATTCCTAATGTCACTTTCATGATTTTGGGTCTCTCCAATTGTAGGTAGCATGTTCTCGCTCGTTTTAGTCATGTCATTTGAAGTTTTTTGAGAGGTTTTCTCTACAAGATCACTTTTGTGCTCTACAAGATCACCTTTATGAAACTAGGTCTCTCCAACAATGGTGGGTAGCACTTGTGCTGCTTGAGATATGTTATCTTCATCTTCTATTTTGTTGTTTTCATCTAAAAGATGACAAAAGCCAAATTTTTACCTATTTAGAAAATAGTCTAGTGGATTTTCAATAACCATAGAATCCATTTCATTTCCATCATCTAACCCAGACGTTTTATGCTAGAAAGGCTCCATTTAGCGCATTAAGACAAAAATGCTCACCTAGAATGATACCTAAAGCACATTTGAAAGTGAAGCTTAATCTTAAGCTCCAGCCTAAGGCTTAAGTCCTAAAGTTTAGGCTTTTGTTTCAAGCCTAAAACTTAAGTCTCAAAATTTATGCTTATGTTTGAAGTTTAAAATGTAAGCCCTAAGCCCCTTTTAGTCTTCACCATTCACTATGTGGAAACCTTTTATATTATGTGCACTCAAGACCTATTTATAAAACCCCTTATCTATGAAATTTTCAAGGTATCATCCAATTTTATTCATAAGCTATAAGTATTTTGTTATTTGTAACATTTTTTTGCTACAATGCTCATGCAATTGGACTCATATGGTAGTGCTACACTAACATACAAAGGCAAGGATCGAACTTAAGTTCGATCCTACAAAATAAATTTCAGTTTCTTGTTATAGATTACGTCTGTTTCTTAACATATGTAATCGCTACAATAGGATATGAAATTGTGAGCTTCACTTGGAAGTGCTGAGGTAGGATTCTATGACAAGGACTTTTTTCGTTGAAACTCATACACATGATCACGTGATGCTCACCTAACATGCTACCTATTTCACATTTGGAGGTAAGACTCAAACTTAAGTTCATGCCTAAGGCTTAAGTCTTAACCTTAATCTTATGTTTCAAGTGTAAGGCTTAAGTCTCAAGCCATGTTTAGTCTCAACGCATTCACTATGTATAAAATTATTATATTGTGCACATCTAGGGCCTATTCAAAAAACCTCTTAACTATGAATTTTTCAAGGTATGATCCTTTTTACTTCATGATCCATAAGTATTGCTATTTGGAAGATTATAATACTACAATGCTCTTGAGATTGGCATAACATGGTAGTGCTCATGAGCTCGGCCTCACATGGTAGTGCTACACTAACATGTGGAGGCAAGGTTCAAACTTAAGTTCGAGCCTACAAACTAAATTTCAATGCCTTGCTAGGTACAAAGACATTATGAGTTTCACGTAATATATGCAAGTGCTACACTAGGATATGGAATTTCAAGTCTCACTTAGAACAACTCAACCAGGATCTTTGTGATTGAAGTTCATTTCACTATCTCTCCTTGTTAGGCTTGAACTTAAGTTTGAGCCTCATTATTGTTTGGTGCTTCATTATTGTCTCACCAAAGCCAAAATTTCTTACTCTTAATACACATCTGTATGTTATCTATGATTTGTGAATTGACACTTTAAATAAAGACATGTGCTTTGTGATGGCTCAAACTCAAGTTTGATCCCCCCCTTCATTTTTTAAAACAACAACGATTAAATCTAATTAAAATGACATACTTTTAGATAAAGACACAAGATAGTATTATGAAAATAGTGTTTGAAGGACCTAAAGTATCACAATTGATCAATTCAATACACTATCCTGCCTTTTTACACTTTAGGAGTCTGTTGGTACATGATAATGACATGCATCATTAAACCTAGTATCAAAAATACTCTAAGAAGCATTCACACCTTTTTCATCAACTACTACCATGTCTTGAGGGGCTCTATCATCCTCTTGTGCATCCTCATTTCCTGCATCATCATCCTCATTTTCTTTTGCACACTCAACATCCACAACTGGACTCATTTCTCCAACATTGTCTCCCCCCCCTTGATGATCAAAATTCGTAGCTTCTTGAACTTCATTATCATCCGTGTTGTCTACATTATCATTGTCTTCATTTCCATCAACATCCTCTCCCATTGCTTTGTTGCTCATCGATGTCAAGATTGTTAAGGTCTTCTTTTTCTTTATCATCTAGCTCCACTGTTTGTCTCGCAAGTGATGCTTGACTTGCACCACACCACTCCTGCAAGGATGGATCACTCTCCAAAAGACTAGAGCAGTGAGATTCTAACTCCATTGCTTCAAAATCATCTTTACATAGAGAAATTGCCCTTCTCTTCTTTGACAAGCTTTGCTCCAGCACAACTCCACCGCAAAAAAATCCAAAACATAGCTTTGCTCAAGACAAAACCCTGTGATAAGGCCATCAATGAAGTTTCTATCAATAAATTCATGATCCTTGCCACAAGAGCCTGAGAAAAAGACTCTTTTTTTATGAGCCTTGACAATAGCCTCAAATCTATCAGGGTGAAAGCATGTTAACCTGTCGCGCTTTTTGTGCTAGTTAGCAGTTTCAAGTTAGCACATCTTCGAAAAGTTGGGCGTCTGGTAAATTTTTTACAAATAATATCAAAATTTGTCAGAGGTTGTACATTTGGATTCCTTGTTTCAGGTGTTTTCTATTGATATATCATATGTCATAGATCTTGGAGATGTAGCTCAAGTTATTGTACTAGTTAGCATATGTCAAAATTGTGCTAGTTAGCCTTGTCCGGGACATGAAAAAGCATGACATGTTAACATGCTTTCACCCATCAACCTTGCTAACAAAAAGAGAAACCATTGTAGAGTCCACAGTTCCATCTATCCATGAGTCATCTCTTGTTGCTTGGATATTTCCATATTCAATATGGACCTTAGTTGACTGACTAGAAACCCCTTCAACAAGCATTCTGATATTGATGAAATCAATGAAAGACATTAGCACATATTAGTATTGTGCATTCAATGTGTTTAGATTGAGTGCCAAATTTGCAAAAAAAATTATAGAGGGCTTTTCTTTAGTACCATGAAGATCCAAGACGACCAATTGAAATGGTACATGCTCTGTATTGCAAAATTCTTTGATCTTCCCCATAACAAAGCCCACCCCCTTTATTCTCCATGGAATAGACTCATCTTGAGATATTATGCACACATTAGCTCTATAAAGATGATTGAGGAGAGTTACTACACTTTCTGGAAGTGAGGGTGGAGTCTTCTTTGCTCTGTTGACGGAGTCCTTGACATAGTACTGGCTATAGCTCGTGTCATTTAATTGTACTCATGCTCTCCTAGCTTGTACTTCTCACAAACTTTCTACCAAGATAAATTTTCCCTTGTCAAATCAAAGAAGAATGATATTATTGCTTCTTTCAGCACTTGATCTGTTTTTAGCTTCCAAGCCATCTCATCCATGTCCATTATATGAGTGGTATGCTTGCCCTTCTTTAGCAAGATGGTTTTGTCCAGGATTGAATTTTGTAGTTCAAGAACTTCTTTATTCTCGAGGCCTAAAATGCACCTGGACAATGTAGGTGCCAGTGTTGCTGTGCCAGGTGCTTGTCGAATCTGACCACCCTTCATAGTTAGAAACTTAGGATTTTTGTCGGAACCTTCGTCAATTGTTTCTCCCTTTGTATTTGGTAGCAAGCCTTGAGCATATTGTCTCATGATCTTGACCCAATTCTTCCATATCTTCTCAACACATAGAAGCAAATGCAAGTTGTTCTTGACAAATCCGTTTTGAAGTGTGTGCTCTGTTGTCTCAACAAAGGTCTGCAAAATTGAAAATTCCAACATCAATATTGACAAGGCTCTAATTTGTGGGATTGAGACACATACTTAATAAGTTCAAGCCTAGCTAGATTGAATTTTTTCTTTATATGCTCACATACATCTATGCAAAGTCCAAAATACATGTGTATATGTAAGTGGGGCTCAATCGAGCCTCGCTTGTTTGTGCTACATATGAAAGTGACACTAAGTATTAAGTTAAAACCTCACTTTAATTTCAGTTCTAAATGAGCACATGGAGGTCTTGCTTGAGCCTATGATAGACTCTAGTTTACAAATAGATATTGATTAAAAAGACTCACATCCATGTTGTCAAAGAATCAAACAAGTACCTTCCAAGCCTCAAAGTCCTTCTTGGTTTGGTTGACACTAGGTGGTGGCTTAGAAGGACAACCATTTTCATGCCATTGTGCTCATGCTTGCATAAGTTGGTCAAGAAATGGCTCCTTTTGCATTGACATTGCAACAGATAGATTCGCATCTTTGGAGATTTCACGAGAGATCTTTGGTGGGAAATTGAGAATAATCTTTGATTGTCTATATTTGAATTGTTGAGGCAATTGAGGGGTAACCTTTGCAACGTTTGCACCCTGCAAACATTCTGCAGCACTAATGGAGTGTTGTCCATAGATGATCCAGTAATCAACATTGCGAACATTCCTCTTTGGCAAGTTTGTCAAGATGATTTTTTTTTGGAAGGATCACAAGGCATCAAAATTACTAGTATCTCCTCTTGCTTTGGTTGTTGAATGAAGTCTAAAGTCAAAATCCTGACCCAATCTAGATTTAATCTTCTATACACATAGTTTGATGGAGCAAGAAAACGCCTTGTCACGTCAATGCTAAAGACTTCATTAATCCCAAAAGGATAGAATCCCTTCTTGATTTCTAAAGAGGTGAGTGCCTTGTTATCTTCGGATGGAGTTTCCCTGTCCACCATCAACTCCTCTTCAAAAACCTCTTTTTCTTGTGCACTCTTTTTCATCTTCCTCTTTGCTAGTTTTTGTCGATCTTTCTCAAGAGTAAAATCATCCTTTTCCTTTCTTTTTCTTCTGAGTTCTTCTACATCTTGATCTTGTGAACCTTCTTGCTCCTCTAGATTAATGGTGGTAGTGATCTTCTCTACATGTGTTGAAGCGCTTGCACAGGCACCTCTTGATTCTCCAAGTGCACTCCTAACTATGGCTTTCCCTGTCTTCTCCACAACTTTCTTAGATAGTGCCCCTATTGGTTTCTTTGCACGTACAATCTTCTTTGGTAAGCTCAAGACTCACTTTGCATGTTTCACTGCCTTCACTAGGTCTTCCATACAGTCCACACCTAAGTCTTCTTGATTAGTAAAGCTGGAGATCTTCAATCCTAATTTTACAATAGAATTTTATTTTCCTAGTTTGATACCATTCATGTCTGCTACATGAAAAGTGCCCAATGATAAGCAAAACTTGTTTGCCTTTGTGGTCTCTCCAATAGATAGCACATTACATGCAAAGCATGGCATTGCTGTTGCATCCACATCATCTTTGACACCCACAACAATCCCCATGTCTCCATATTTCATATCACCTTGTGAAAAATATAGATGGATGTCACCTTTGTAGTTTGCATCTGTATCGTAGGTATCCACAAACCACTTCACTCCTTCTTCTTTTGTTAATTCAAAGGTCTTGTCAACCTTTATTCTTGGAGCAGTAGTTTTGGCGTGAGTGGACATTCCAAGAACATCGAGTGTGAAGACTTGTGCACCCTGCTCTGGTATACTTGGTACATTGGAAGCCTCCATTCCTAAAACAACAAAACAGAACAATATTAGAACCTAAACAAGGAGCATATGTTTAAGCTAAATAGTACATTTAAAAAAAATACTAGCATGTGTAGGCGAGGCTCGAACTTAAGTTTGAGCCAAAAGATGTTGTTTTGTACCCTTGCTCGCCACAAGGTTGTCATGAGAGTAGTCTTGCAAGTTAGTGCTACATTAAATTTGAGACTAAAAGTGAAGCTCTATGATTTTTCTAGCCAGAAGGATGTCATGAGGCTAGGCATGCACCCTAGTGCTACATTAGCATATGGAGAGGAAGCTCAAACTTAAGTTTGAGCCTAAAAGTGATTTTTTATTCCCTGATGCACTTGAGGCTCAAACTTAAGATCGAGCCTAAACGTGCTATTCTATGCCCTTGACATCCACAAATATGTCATCAAGCTAGCCTTCCATGCTAGTGCTACACTCGAATATGCAAGTGGGGATCAAACTTAAGTTTGAGCCTCTTCTCATTGGTAACCAGAAGGATGCCATGAGGCTAGACTTAAGTTCAATCTTAAGTGTTTTTCTAATCTTGCATGAATCATAAAAGGACTTAGTGAATCTAGATTTTCATGATAGTGCTATACTAACATATCTAGGTGAGGCTCGAACTTAAGCTCGAGCCTCTTGCCTCTCGTAGCCACAAGGATGTCCCTCGGCTAGCCTTACACCCTAGTGCTACAATAGAATATGAAAATAAGGCTAGCCACAAGGATGTCATGAGGCAAGCCTTGCATCCTAGTGCTAAAGAATATGCACTTGAGGCTCGAACTTAAGATTGAGCCTTAAGGTGTTCTTCTATGCCTTTGGGAGCAACAAGCCCTACATGCTGGTTCTACTCTAGTATATGCAAGTGAGGATCAATGATCCTACTGGCATTGGTATCCACACAGATTTCATGAGGCTAACCTTACACTCTAGTGCTAAAGTAACATATAAAGTTGATGCTTAAACTTAATTTCAAGGCAGACTTGCTATACTAGCATATGTAGGCAAGGTTCGAACTTAAGCTCGAGCCTCTTTCCCTAAGTAGCCACAGGGATGTCATTAAGTTAGACTTGCTATACTAGCATAAGTAAGCAAGGTTCAAACTTAAGTTTGAGCCTCTTTCCCTAAGTAGCCACAAGGATGTCATTAAGCTAGCCCACAATAGCATATGTAGGCAAGGTTCTAACTTAAATTTGAGCCGCTTTCCCTAAGTATCCACAAGGATGTCATTAAGTTAGACTTGCTATACTATCATATGTAGGCGAGGTTCGAACTTAAGTTCGCGCCTCTTTTCCTAAGTAGCCACAAGGATATCCCTCGGCTAGCCTTACACACTGGTGCTACAATATCATATGCAATTGAGGCTTAAACTTAATTTTGAACCTAAAGGTGTTGTTTTGTTCCCTTGGTATCCACAAGGATGTCATGAAGCTAGACTTTCATGCTAGTGCTATACTAGCATATGTAGGCAAGGCTCAAACTTAAGTTCGAGCCTCTTTCCCTTAGTAGACACAAGGATGTCATGAGGAAAGCCTTGCATCCCAGTGCTACACTAGCATTCGAAAATGAGGCTTGAACTTAAGGTGCTATTCTATACCCATGGTAGCCACAAGGATGGCATTAGGCTTGCATTCTAGTGATACACTAGCCTATGAAAGTGAGGATCAAACTTAAGTTTGAGCCTCTTGGAATTAGTATCTCTAAAGGATGAGTCTAGACTTACTCCCTAGTGCTACAATAGCTTATACAGTTGAGGCTCAAACTTAATATCGAGCCTAAAGAATATGCACTTGAGGCTCAAACATAAGACTGAGCCTAAAGGTGTTCTTCTATGCCCTTGGTAGCAACAAGCCCTACATGATGGTGCTACTCTAGTATATGCAAGTGAGGATCGAACTTAAGTTTGAGCCTACTGGTATTGGTAGCCACACAGATGTCATGAGGCTAAGATGCTAGAGGAGTGGGTGTCAAATCATGCCAGTGTACCACAGCTTCCATCTTACTCATCAACACAAAAGGAAACAAGGCACCAAAAATGAGCTAAATATCAAAAGCAAAGAATCTACGTCAAGTGGAAATGTCACACTCAGTACCCAACCAAGTAAGTGTTGTTATCTATCTTTTTCTTTAAGTAGACTAATTACTTAATTATAGTTTTTTAAAAAAAATAATTAGAGTACTTATTGATTAAGTACTCTAATTAGAGAATAGCCACTTACTTTCAATTTATAGAGCGTGATTTTAGACGTAGTTGTAGTTTGATTAACTTAATGATAGAGTTTAAAAGGTGTATCAAGGAGGCGATACCAAACAATAATGAGTGTATGTAGTCAATAGAAGTAGATTAAATAGAGATTAGAAACTAATAGAATGAGATTGAAGACTGAATTTTAAGATGCCTTCAGAATTGAAAACGGACAATAGATTAGAGGAGAGGAAACGATAATATTTGAGAGGAGAGTAGAAGTTTAGGACCTGTGAATGTAATCTCAGAAGACAAGTTACAATGGTTAGTAGAATGAAAATTTGATTGATGCAGGTTTAGGAGAGATTAAGAGGAAGGGAGGGAGTGATTAAGAGGAGGCAAGGGAGATTACACATAGAGATTAGAAGAGATTAGGGAGTGATTAAGAGGAGGCAAGGGAGATTACACAGACACATTAGAAGAGATTAGGGAGTGATTAAGAGGAGCTGAGGGTAATTACACACACACACACACACACACACGAGAGAGAGAGAGAGAGAGAGACAGAGACAAAGAGGTGCACCTAGATAAGCCTTTCGGATTTGAAATTCAAATTTCAAATCTGGGCTCCACTGCTATATCAGATCTTCACCTACAACAATCAAAAAGAGAAAGACATACACACACACACACACACACACACACACACACACACACACAGTTAATGTAGAGCATTTTGGGACTGCAAATAGATACATAGAGGAGAGGAAGATGGGAAAGTAACGAACCGTACCTATCACATCATCGTCGGGTTTTTCACAGTCTGCAAAAAAATCCAAATCCTATTTTAATGTAGAAGAGAGAGAGGGAGAGAGAATTAATGTAGAGGTGTGAAAAAGAGTCTTGTGGGGCCACGAGCAGATGGGCAAAGGGCAAGGAGATGCGGGAGTAAAGAATCTCACCTGTCGCGCCGTCGTCGAATTCGTCACCATCTGTAGAAAAATCCAAACCTATTATAATAGAGAAGGTTTCAAAAGCATTAAAAAGTCTTTAATAGCTTTTCCCACCAACCCTACCAAGGTTAGATTAGCAAACTCACATGTGTGGACCAAAACTAATGGTTTTCATGATGGTTAAAAGAAGTGGAAAAAAAATCTTTTCACGCAAATTAGCATAACTTTCACATATGGAGTCTGATTGCAAAACTTTTTTAATGAGCCTGAAGCTTGAGAGCGGCTCTACGCTTTTGTGAACAAACCCTGTTTAGAAAATGTGTTGTTACACAACAGGTTTTATGAACATTTTTCAAAAAAACGACGTTTAAGGCTCAAAAAATTTGACGAAGTTAGGGGTGTCTAGAACTAGTTTTTTCAGAGTTTTGGGAAAATAATACTCACAAGTTGGACATAGTTTTGACTTCCCTTGACTAAAACCTGTTAGGATCAATGAGTGAGGGACCCGCCTCCAGCAACCCTCTTGCTTAACGGATTTCGTGGAACCTTTTTGCATGTAAAATTGTCCTACTACAACACGTAAAACACCAGGACTATAATCACCAAGACTGGATTTACACATGAACAACTGAGAAAAAAACCTCATTGTATTTTGAATGTCCATCAAGGCTCAAATTGTCATAGCATAATCTCCAAGGCCACCTATACTCAAATAATGTCCTATCCTAAAAGAAAACTATATGACTAACTAGGCTCGAGCTTAAGTTTGAGCCACTCATGCAACTACTTTGAAGCCTCACCTTCTTGTAAGCTCCGACTATTTTTATAGGTCATTCAAGGAAACTTAGGTTTTATGTAAAGCTGATCATTACCTTGGCTCCACCTTACAACTCTTTAAATGTATAATGTAGCTCAAACTTCAATTTGAGTATCCTTCCAAATTCAAGGCTACTTCAACATAGCTTGGGTCTTTTCTCACACCTCTTGTTGCTCGTAGATTTCTAACACTTGAATGTGCATCTCTACTCAAACTTGAGTTTGAGCCTTCTACCAAATTCCATGGGCGCCTCCATGTAACTTGGGCTCCATCTTGCAACCCGTGTGACAAGTATAGATTTCTAACACTTGGATGTACATTTAGGCTCAAACTTGAGATCGAGCCACCTACAAAATTCCATTCTTGCCTCTATGAAACTTTGGCTTTCATGTGAAACTCTTTTTAGCTAGGTATTTATAGCACTTAGATGTACATCTAGGATCAAACTTGAGCTTGAGCCTCCTACCGTCCTCCATGGGTTGACTCAATATAGCTTGAGATCCATCTTGCAACTATTTTAATCTATAGATTTCTACCACTTAGACCTACATTTAGGCTCCATCTATGCTCTGGCATTGTAACTTAGGCACCATCTTGGACCTATTTTCAGCCTTAGATTTTTAGCACTTAGATGTACATTTAGGCTCAAACTTGAGCTCGAGTCTCCTACCATCCCCAATGGGTTGATTCAATATAACTCGAGATCCATCTTGTAACTCTTGTGAACTATATATTTCTAGCACTTGGATGTGCATAAAGGCTCCATCCTCCTATCCAATTCCATGGGTGCCTCTGCAATGTAACATAGTCCCTATCTTGCAACTCTTGTCAGCTTTAGATTTCTAGCACTTGGACATGTACATACAGGCTCAAACTTGACCTCGAGCCTCCTACCATCCTCCATGGATTGACTCAGTGTAAATTTTCTTAATTGAATGGGATGCAAGCTTTTGCCAAAATTGTGAGTGTATCTTGAGAATGCATTAAATTTTGAGTTCTATGTTCAGACATACAATTCTACTGATATCTATTGATTTTCTCAAAAAATTGCAGGGTCCAAAACAAGGTGATTTAGTGTTTCTTGTTGATGGTTCCACAAGGAAAGCTCGTGGGGCTATTCATTGCACTGATCCATCTCAACGTTGTGGTTTTGAATTGATTGGCACAACATGTGTGGTGATACATGTACTAGAAATTTTTGATGACACCTTCTTGATTCCATTTATCACAATGGATGCAAGAACCATGTATCAAGTAGTTGGAAGAATCATGAAATAGCCATTGCATAACATTCTTATGGACAGAGGAAAATCTCACACAATAGATGAGGATTTTCTTGTTGTTCAAGAAGATGGCTTGATAGATAGAGCGAGTTGGAAAGAGAAAAGATTCATCCTTTGGGATGACAATAGATCTACAAAACTTGTAATGGAGTGGTATTGCTAGTCCACCCATATGAGGCTATAAACTGTACTGAACTAGGTGAGAGTAGCTTGGGTGTCATTGTGGAAGGGTCGATGCATCCACATCAAAGTGATATTTCAAGTTTGAATTTGGTAAGCTGGACTATTAAGCAGCTCACATTTGAGAATGGTGAGCCCTTGATCAAAGAGACTGGATCTTCTTCTACCATTGAGGGTATTCAAGATCCCCTCATGGAAGAAACGGAAGATTTCGTTGACAACTTATATGCTTCCAGTGATGAGTATGAGGATGATGGCAGAGATAACACCACTGAAACTAGTTTTGAAGAAGGTATCACCAGTATAGAACTAGTTCTTCTTCTTCATACTCAAAATGATAGAGAGCAGGATGCCATTGCCGATGACTATGATATAAGAGATGGGACAGGTAAGAAAAGGAGTTATGTACATAGAGTTAGGCCTGGAAGAAAAAAAGGTAATGCTCATGCTTTAACAAACAATGTGATGTTGCAAACATTCACAAAGTTGCAACAATTGATTGTTGTGAGATGCGATGCTACCAGATTGGAAACATATCCAAAATCATGCAAGCAAGGGCAGACTTTTGGGGACAAAGCTACACTAGCCGATGCACATTTGTATTGGATTGTACTAAGCATGGCTCATAGAAAAGATCAAGAAGAGGAATGCTTTGAGTTCACTTTTGATGGAAAGAAGGTATGTAGTAAAGCATGGTATGTAATGCATGGAATAAGAAAGTCAACATTTTACAGGCTGCGTAAAAAATTCTTGGATGGAGCATGCAATGGCAATCATGGAAACACTAGAATAATAAGAAAGATCTTAACACATGTTGAGATGTCAAAAGCACTCATACAGGGATTCATAGATAATAATGCTGATCAAATTCCCCATAAGTCAAGGACAACCATGCATGGCACTCAGGAAACTCAATATGTTCTACCAACGATGTACAAACAAGAGGACATTTTGCGGGAAGTAAACGACACACTTGTCACAATGGAATACAAAACGTAGTCACAGCCAACATTCTCAAGGTTGTGGAGCACAATCTTCAAGACAATCACTTTATCAAAATCAAGCACATTCTCTAAATGTGACATTTGCACATCAATAAAGGTCAAGCTGGAGTCTACCAAAAATTAGGTGGAGCCTGCTAGATACATGGCACAGAGGAGAGCACACATGTTGCAAAAACTGAGCTATAGAATCTGTACTATGCTTGGAGGAGCTCTTCAGAAATGAATCCAACCAAGTTCTTGTACATTATACATGACAAGATGGACTAGAGTAAGACTGCTATACCATAAATTAAACCAGTTCCAAAATCTCTCAATGGAGTTGAGAGGCTTCCACTATCCTTGGTAGGAATGCTCACTCGTGGACATGGACAAACAACTTTTGGTCACTTTGCATTGGGATTATGGCCAGTGATCCCAACTTCACAATTGCATCTCTCTCAAAATGTTTAAGAAACTTAGAAAGAAGAGATAAACATATGTTTGATGACCTGAGCTTAGAAAACTCAAGTGTAGAACCACGAACAAATATTTTTTATTGTGTTTTGTCTACCACTTCTCTCTATCACCATATGAAAGTGCTTAAGGAGAAAAACCAGTACTGCAAGGAACAAAGTGCTCAGAATGAAGAGGCAAAGACTGACCTAATCACAAATGTGAATGTGGACACTGAGAATTTTGCTTCTAGACAGGGAAATGATTGTCCAAGGATGCAATCAATCTTTGCTACTAATGCACATGTACAGGAGGATGGCAATGTATTTGGGTTCAAGAGGTTTCCAAGAACATTGTTGTTGCAACTTGACAATTGTGGTTCAGAAAATAAGAATCGATATGTGTTTGCATACCTATCATTGTTGGTTGCACGAGGAGTATTTGACACTGTGCAACTTGGATTTCTTATGGTTGGCCACACTCGTGAAGACGTTGATGCATTGCTCAGTCGCTTTTCTAAGAATCTTAGAAAACAAGACATTTTTACATTTCCACATTTGATAAAGATCCTCAGTGAGTGTGTTAGCATGCATCCAGCACCTTTTCTCCTACAAAAGATGGCAGACTTTAAAGGATTTGTAAAGGGGTTCTTACATGATGGATCAGATAGCTTAGTGGGTCATTCAAAGTCATTGAAATTTAGGTTCTATATGAGTGATGGAATACCTTTGATGCAGTACAAAGTACACCCTAAAAATGTGGATTGGTTACCCGAAAATGGTATAGAGTTATGGAAGAGAAATGACCAAGGAGGAGCCAAGCTTCCTGCAGGTGTTCCAAAAGTATTACCACCCTTTGAGTATGTTAAAGATAGTCATAAATTTATGGAAGGATTAAAGAAGTATGTTAGTTGGTGGAAAGATCACTTGCAAGAGAAAGGAGATGAAAGTGAGTATGCTAGGTGGATCAACCCAGTTCTTATGTACTAGGAGAATCTCATGCAAGCTATGAAAAACCCTGGATAAAGTGAAAACACTTTATTTCATGACTTATGGCCAAGGATTATACGTGAACAAGATCATCTTCTTGAAGTTCCATTGGAAGATGTTCTAGATGAAGTACTTGACAAAATCGAGGGCCACTATTGTGGTCCAATGCACAACAAACCTGCTGAGGAGTTCAACCCAACTCTTGACGTGGCAAAGCGAGACTTTGTACTTATGCAACCTTGTGATGAAAATTACCCAATTTGGTTAGGAGTGGTAGCAAAAGATATTGATCAGAACAATGACTCGGCAACCTATCTTCAAGTGAAGATACAATACTGGGCACCAATTTCAAAGAAGAAGAATGCAAGTGATGTGGAGGTTTACAAGGATTGGAGAGAGAACATCAATGATCCTCAATGCTGGGAAGACACTAGATGCATCATTTGGGCATGGAAGCCCAAGGGTGGACGCATTCCTGAAAAAATCAAGATTCCAAAGTCAATAATCCTCAAGGCTAAAGAGAGTCAGTTGAAACTTGATGAACATGAGGCACCATCAAATGTCAATCCAAATGAAGAGGAATGATTGCTTAGCATTGGCCTTTCACCTTTGTAATCTTCTAGAAATGGTTCCAATTAGTCCACCCATAGCTAAGGTCATTATCAACATTAATAATGGCATCCCACCTTTGTAATCTTCAAGAAATCTTATTCAATATGAATGGTGTTTTTTTTCACTTTAGTCACCCAAGTTTTTCTTGCAACTTACATTTTAATTGTTTTATCAAATAAAGCATGCGTGGGAAGAAAATTTTGTTTTGGGTGCATGAGCATGTGTGGGTGTGTGTGTTTGTGTGCGTGTATTTGTAAACTATCATGAGCAAAAACACTCTAGTGTATAGTATGGTTGTTGAAAATAGACCATATTGGATCTTGCAGACTCATAAGCATCCACTAAACATTGTATCTCAGTTTTCATATGTGCAACAACCTAGTACAATACAACCTTACCTCAAGTCCATGAGACACAAAGAATCTTCCCAAATGTGTGAAATTTTCCCTAGTTTCCTAAATATGTGCTAAGTGGAAAAAACCACACTCACTAAGAGATAGTGCAAAAACATTATTACAAACGTTTTGACCATGTGGCCAAAATTGAGATATGAGAGAGACGAGGAGTGAGGAGGAGGAGGAGGACATTGGTAAAACTAAGAGGTGGGTGATAGAGTTTTGACCATGTGGAAAAAACTTAGGGATGTATGGAGGTACACACACACACACACACACACAAAGTTTTGACCATGTGGACAAAACTGTGGCAGAATGACAAATCAATAAGAAATCTAATACTAGAGTGGATGGAGGGCCAATGGACAGAGAGAGATTGATAGAGAAAGTAATATATATACATATATATATATGTATATATATATATATATATGTATATATATATATATATATATATATATATATATATATATTTGAGGAAGTCCGGGGTGGGCAACCAGAGAGGCAACCGCTAAACACCCCTCAAAACTCCCGTGCTACTCAATTGGGGCTGGGGCAAACACAAGAAAAAAACAACAACAAACCCACAACCAAACAAGTCAAGGGGGCACCACCTAGTAATAGAGTGAACTAGGATGCAAAAGAGGAGAATCCTTGATAAATTCAAGCGAGAAGGAAGGGTACACTATCACTAATCTCAACGCTACAAATACACACACCAAACACACACACACACACACACTTCTGTACAAGAATTTAGCTTCAATTTTACTCATTGACGTGGGTGTATATACAACTTTTGGAGGAGAGTCAAGAGGTACAATTAAGTTTGATGATGTTGCAATCTACACATTATCTTAGGATTATGGGCGCCCTCTCACCATACAACCCTTTTATAATGTTCTCCCAAGCAACAAAACAAACACAAAATATCTTGAGTCACATACAAGAAAATACTACAAATGAATCTCAAAATGAAAACGCATCACCTTAACCAAACGAGATGAGGTTGCCAGCGTGAATTGGAAAGACTCAAGAGAGTATTGAACCGTGGCTGTACCCAACTTATTGATTCAATTGATGCGCAAGAGTAGGTACAACTTTGATTGGAATTTATGAATCACTCACTCCCTTGCAATGCTACAACTAGCTCAAAGTAGCTTTCCTATACACCACAAGTGATGGTGTATAGAGATCTCATTATCTCTCCCTACAACTAAGATAGAGACTGGTATGCTCAAAGTAGTGAGAAATAGTGTAGAGATCTTGCCATTTACAAAGGGAAAAGGGATCTATTTATACGTGAGGTTTGAAGTGAAATAGAGAAGGTTCTAGAGAGGTGAGTGATTTTTTCTGTGAGGTTGCCTACTCCAAGGTAGAGTAGAGTGGGTGCAATTTACAAGAAAGGGTTAGCAGTTAGTGTTAGTAGTTTATAGTTAGTAGGATGGGGTAAATCTACATGGAATATGAACTCAAGGTGCATTATATGATTTATACAATAAAAAATTTAAGAGAAGGATTAGATTATACATAATTTAATGGAAACCATGAGATGGAAAGGAAATTTTCCACCTATCTCCTCCAGTGAATGAAGCGGTTGTAGAACTCTGTCGGTGTAGTTCTTGTGACCATAGAAAATTTGAATTTTTCATGATTAAACTCTTCCTTTTTTAGAGATTGATATTGATTATTTATCGATTTTTTCTCTTTATTTGAAAGGATGAAGAGGTTATGGTAATATGATTTTGATTTTAGAGAGAGAGATTGAGCTTTATGTGTGTAGAGATGATAATTTTCAGCTATGGAGTAAGGGAGAGATGGAAATGGTGAAGAAGATGAAGTAAGCCATGAAAGTTGTAGGTTTGAGTGAGGAATTGAGAGGAATGAGTGTGTGTGTGTGTGTGTGTGTGGAAGTATGAAAGGAGGTGAGAAAAGACTATGGGTTACTTTGTGAGAAACGTGGGCAGATTGGGGTCCACACAAAAAATTCTATATCACCGGTGGTAGCTCCAAAAATTATGAAAACATTTGAGGTGATTATCTACCTTGTGGGCTACATTTTCTCTATTGAGCACTTCTTGAAATTCCGAGCGGAGATAGGCGCCAAATATCTCACCCAAAAGCCTTTTTTATGCCTGCAAAAGTCTTTTAGTGGCCCCCTCCTTTGTTGATTTTGGACAATGCATCCAAGAGTGAGAACCTCCTTTGTCACATCATGATACAAAGCATCCAAGTTACCTTTTAAACATGCATGGAGGAGGATTATTGGTGAATAAAGAAATATATTCATAGTGGGACTAGTGTATGGACTATTCATGGATTTTAGCTCAATGAGCACATGGTGTTATAATAATGAAATGTAAAAAATATGGAAGAATTATGGATATGTGAAAAGATATTGGAATCATATGATATGGTCCCTCTTTTGTACTATTTTGGGTGAAAGAGGAAAAGGTATGCAAGTAAGTGAAGATTATATAATAAATGTGACAAAGGGAGTAGAAACCGATTTTTTATTTTCACAAGGGTGAGAGTGAAAATGTGGGGGTGATGTGTATAAAAGAAAAATATGAGGTTAGAGTATGTACATATTGGCAAAAAATATACTTATGGTGCAAGAGGATGAAAGAATGCGTACATAGGTTTAATAACACCACACCTAGGTATAGATATTAAAATAAAATATCAAAATAATTATAAAAATTTCTATATTTAGGCCCTATATACAATGAAATATTTACACACAAAAAGGCCATAATATAATTTTATTTATTTATTTGGCTCAGCTAGCCTAGTGACTAGCTAGTTGAGGGTTTTTAGGGAGATATGGGAAAAGTCCCCTAACTCACCCACGCCTATGTACAGTGAAAGGGTGAGGATAACCATAGTGTTTGAGTGATTTGATAGGGTGAGGTAGCTCACTATGGAAATTTTGAATAGACAAAAAATGGCTATCATTAGCCCTCCCCGAGGATGATGGTATATTCATGTACGATCATAAAGCATCTTTTCCAAAGAGAGCACTTATGAGTCCTTGACAAGATTTTTATTGTATGTTCCCTTGGCATTTTGGCTCGAGTTACACTCATGCTTCATGCAACAAAAATTATATGATATAGTTGCATTTTGACACTTCTTTGGTATAAGGCGACTCAAATAAGGCTTTAGCCGATATCCATTTACCTTCTTGGAGTGCTCCTTACCATTCAAGTCCATAAGTTGATAGTAACTTGAATTGAAAGCCTTCTTGACTATGTATAGTCCCTACCATCTAGTTTCAAACTTGACATTAGAATGATTGTCAAGTTAATTGTCATACCTTAGCACAAGATCTCCTTCCTTGATGCCTTTGTACGTGACTTTCTTGTCAAGCTTCTCCTTCGCTTGTGTAGCTTTCCTCTTGTAGCACTCATAGACTGCTTCTCTTTTTCACTCAAGCTCCACTAATGTAAGAAGTCAATCCATCCATACTTCTTGGTCATCTTGTGCACCTTTGCCATGAAGCCGCATTGTTGGAATTGTTGAGCTTGATAGGCTGCAAAGCCTCTTGACCATGGACCAAGTGAAATGGTGTGAAATCGGTGGCTTTCCTATATGTGGTTTGATATGCCCACAAGGCACCATCCAATAAGTCATCCCACAACTTTGTCTTGTTTTTCACCATCTTTCTAATGATGCCTACAATGACATCATTAGCCTTCTCAACCAAACCATATGATTGTGGGTAGTAGGGTGTGCTATGATGATGTAGAATGTGAAGCTCTTCACAAACTTCCGTGAGTAAACCCTTCCTGAACCCTGGACCATTATTAAAAACAATCTCCAAAGGTGTGCCAAATCTACAACAAATATTAGTGTAGACAAAACTGCTCACATTTTTCCCATTTACCGTTGCCACACTTTGAGCCTCTACCCACTAGTCATATAATCTAAAGCCACTAGAATGTCGAGTTTACCATTTTTTGTTCTAGGTAGAGGACCCATAGCATCAATGCCCCACTTTTCAAAGGGTCCATTTTAAGCACTGTCCAAAGAGAAAATGTGGATCAAGAGCTAAATTATCACCTCAAACATTTTGGTGATTTTTGAAGAAACCACTGGTGAGCTAGGATTTTTTGAGTGGACCCCAATCTGCCCACTTTTCTCACAAGTAGCCCATAGTCTTCTCTCACCTCTTTCCACACTTCTACACACACACTCTCATTCCTCTCAATCCCTCAATCAACCATGCACCTTCCATGGTTTCTCTCACCTCCTTCACCATTAACGTCCCCTCTTACTTCCATAGTTCTCATATGAGCTCTACATGTACATACACAATCTCTATATCTCTCTCTATTACTTCCAAAGTACAATTCCATCTTACCCCTTCTCTATATACATAAAAGTCAGCATGTAAACCATGCTTTACCTCTACAAATTGAGAAATCTCATCAACCAAATTGCCAATTTCATTGCGTTAATCAACCTTGACAGCGGTGGCATAAAGAAGAGAAGAAGAAGAAGATGATCGATAGTCATTTTGGGAACCTAAAAAGGTAAGTACTTCTTCAAGCTTCACCATCACAAGGATTTTCTCACTTCATTCAACCATCTTACTTCAACCATCCACATCATTCTACCCATTGTAAATATATCATTAACTTTCTAGTGATTACTAACACTAACCACTAACATACTAACACAAAATAGCCATTGACCTAACCATAAAAGACACCTCACCTCAAGGCATATGCATAGTAACTCTCCTCTCACTCTCTCCTTACTTAAAACTTTACTTTCACCTTGTCTACCATCAATAATTCTCTCTTTTGATCCCACATCCATGACTCAAGCAGACAAAGAAGGCCCGCAATGTTTAGATATTCAGAAAAAAAACATAATCATGATTTGTTAGCTTGTAAATTAGGATTTCCAATAATCTTAATGATGGGTCTCCAACCTATAAATATTCCCCTCTCCTTGTTGTAGAAAAACCTTCAATATTTCACGCAACACCCCAACACTCTATGTGTGAGGAAAGACTTAGGCGTAGCAACCACTTTGTGAGCTTCACCCTTGGTGTGAGAGAACCTTTCATGCTACACATTGCAAGGAGAGAGCGTGAGTTCAAAATCTCAAAACCACTATTGTATATGTTCCTCCTTCATCAATAAATTGAGGTTTAGTGTATCAAAGGCGTGATTCAACGCTCAAATATTCGTCCTTCCACTTGTGCGGTACGGTTTAGTGAATTCAAGGTGACTTGTGTATTTTGAGTTTCTATCGTTTGATCTTATTTTAGAAAGTGTTTTAGTGTGTGTTTAAATTTTGTGTCCATTGTAAGAGGGTATTGTGCTGAGAGGTCTCCCACACCCTAAGACAGTGTGAGCATGCTGGCAATGTTTAACATTCACTAAGCATTGAGTTAGTTCTGTACAAGATCTATGATAGCATCATAACGAACCATCTTCATTTGCAAGTCACAAATACGGTAGTACGCAAGATCGATTCCTCTCTCTCTTCCCTTTTCTCTAGATCTCTCTAGTCCATTTTGTGTATGTTTTGGTGTGAGGTTTCTTGTGTGTGTTTTGTGGCGCATCTTCTTGGTTGTAACAAAATCTCTATTGCATCCTAGTTTGCATACGATAACTAGGTGGTGCCTCTATCTTGTTTGGATTTGGCTGTGGGTTTGTTGTTTTGTTGTGCTTATGGTTTTCCCAGTCCCAATTGAGCTGCAGAGGAGCCTTGAGGGGTTTAGAGGTCGCCTCTCTTGTTGCCCGCCCCGGACCGCCTCAATTTTGGTGCCCCCACTAAGGAGGGGTTGTGTATTTTTGTGTAGGATCAACCTTTAGCATAGTCAAGTAGTTTGCATGAATCACAAAAAATTGTATGATAGTTAGTACTAAGTACACATAATTTTTAGAACTAAGTTGCAATTTTAACGTGTAATTTGTAGAATTTTAGGTCATCTTAGGTTGGCCGAGATATACGCTTCAGTAAATCCTTTTATTTTGCCTCTCATTAGGTACCACCTTAATTTGGACGTCTATATTTTTGTTTTGTTTTAAGCATTAGGTCATGCATAGACAATGGATAATGGCCCAGGAATAGAGGTTTTTCCCTTCCATTTCACTCCACACATTAGAATAAACATTGCAATTAGTAGAAAAATCCATTTTCAACAACGTATGGTGTTCATGTTTGGTGCCCAAAGAGTAGGAGAAATTCTCGCGACACCAAACCCTGTCATCCTGCCTCTTATTGATTATCATAGGTCATTTGATGTGAATATTTTTATTTTGTTGTAGAATAGAATTCAATTTAGAAAATATTGTTGTGTAAATCTTTTTAAGAAAGAAAAACAAAAACGTGTCGTCACTTTGAAACTGATTCAATGGAAGCCCAATGCCAAATGTCGGGATATCATGTTCTCTTTGGAGAGCCTGGAGAGGATGCATAATTATTTTTTGCAAATTTCAAGATGTCTTGCTGTATCAAGAGGATAGTAACTGATCAAGAACGTATAGAAATGTTTGATAGTTAGTACTAAGTACACATAATTTTTAGAACTAAGTTGCAATTTTAACGTGTAATTTGTAGAATTTTAGGTCATCTTAGGTTGGCCGAGATATACGCTTCAGTAAATCCTTTTATTTTGCCTCTCATTAGGTACCACCTTAATTTGGACGTCTATATTTTTGTTTTGTTTTAAGCATTAGGTCATGCATAGACAATGGATAATGGCCCAGGAATAGAGGTTTTTCCCTTCCATTTCACTCCACACATTAGAATAAACATTGCAATTAGTAGAAAAATCCATTTTCAACAACGTATGGTGTTCATGTTTGGTGCCCAAAGAGTAGGAGAAATTCTCGCGACACCAAACCCTGTCATCCTGCCTCTTATTGATTATCATAGGTCATTTGATGTGAATATTTTTATTTTGTTGTAGAATAGAATTCAATTTAGAAAATATTGTTGTGTAAATCTTTTTAAGAAAGAAAAACAAAAACGTGTCGTCACTTTGAAACTGATTCAATGGAAGCCCAATGCCAAATGTCGGGATATCATGTTCTCTTTGGAGAGCCTGGAGAGGATGCATAATTATTTTTTGCAAATTTCAAGATGTCTTGCTGTATCAAGAGGATAGTAACTGATCAAGAACGTATAGAAATGTTTGAGGTGGTCCTTAGGAAAGATGTTAACACTTGGTTTGACTCTTTTCCTGAGGAAGTTAAAGAGAATTACATGGAAGTTGTGAATCATTTCAAGAGATACTTCTTTGATCCCCAAAACACTCAAAAACTATGGCAAGACATTGTTTCTCACAAACAAAAAGACTTGGATGACTACTACATGTATAAACAAGAGTTTGTACGTCTTTGGGCTGTATGGGTGAGAAATGTTGCTAACCCTAGTGATGGTGCAGAGTTCCTAAAGAAGGAGAGGTTCATAGCCGATCTCTTTCCCACACTCAAGATAAAGCTTGAAGCACGTGCACCTGCTACCTTTGACGCAGCTGAAACTAGAGCTATGAGAAGTATAGGAAAATCAAGTGTTTAAGAGGAGAGGTTCCAATAGAGGATCCTAGACCTAAAGGAATATTGCAAGCATCAACATCTAGAGAGATTACTTAGGTAACTTCTAAAGTGATTAAGAAGCTAAATGAATCTTTAAGCAACCTATCAATTCATCTTCCACAAGCCATACGTCAAAAGGGACAAGCAAAGAAGTCAGAAGAGCGAGAGCCAGCACGACCTAGGAGAGTCTTGCAATGTTGGAATTGTGGAGAGTCTGGACATGGGATGTATAATTGTCCTTGGCCCCGTGGGGAGCCAGGGAGACCTAACTTGAATTACCAATTATGAATGCAGGTGAAGGAAGGCTAGTCAACAACCACGGCTTCTACAAAGGCCAAATGGAGCAAGACCACCTCCACGAGGAGTGGAAGGAGTTCCACCTTTGCCAGATCCAAATGTGCGTGTGGTAGAGGTGACAAATTCCAATGAGGTGGACATGGAAGTAAATGGCATTAAGCGTGTCCGTGGAAAAGGTAAGGAGAAAGAAGGAGTCACGTCACAAAGTGACCATGGACAAGTAAAGAAGGCAAAGGACACCAAGGAAACCAAGATAACTTGACGTCGTATCAACCTCCAAGACTTCCCTCTTGGACATGGTATGGCTCCGTACAACTTGTTGGAAGACATGAGAGGTAAGGGTCCTGATATCTCATGGCCTCAATTTCTTGCATTATGTCCACAAGTCAGGAGGGATTTAACAAGGGCAGTTAGCACTAAGAGAAAGGTAAAAGAGAGTGTGCCTGTTGTAAAAATTACACAAGCTAAAATGAATGAGGATATTACACTTGTGCTAGATTGTTACATCAAAGGAAGATTGGTAAGGAAAGACCTAGTGGATGGGGGTGCACAAATTTGCATCATGACAGAGGGACTCATGCAAAGACTAGGCATCCACATCCATGAGACACCTGAAATCAAAGTCAAGATGGCAAACAATAGCAAGGCCAGGTGTGTAGGCATTTCTAAAAATGTCTTTGTAGAGGCCTTCGGCATTAAGAAGGCGGTGGATTTTTATGTGATGTCGACCAAGGGAAGTGGTTATCCATTTATCCTAGGAAGACCATGGCTAATGAAAATGGGAGCCTGAAATGTAGTTAGAAGTAGGAGAAAGGTAAAAGAGAGTGTGCCTGTTGTAAAAATTGCACAAGCTGAAATGAATGAGGATATTACACCTGTGCTAGATTGTTAAATCAAAGGAAGATTGGTTAGGAAAGGTCTAGTGGATGGGGGTGCACAAATTTGCATCATGACAGAGGGACTTGTGCAAAGACTAGGCATGCACATCCATGAGACACCTGAAATCAAAGTGAAGATGGAAAAAAATAGCAAGGCTAGGTGCATAGGCATTTGTGAAAATAGTTTTGTCGAGGCCTTTGGCATTAATAAGGCATTGGATTTCTATGTCATGTCTACCAAAGGAAATGGTTACCCATTTATCATAGGAAGACCATGGCTAATGAAAATTCAAGCTTTGTAGGATTGGGGAGTGGAAAATTAATTTGCAGGAACGACAATCATAAGAAGGTTGTCTTTGACATGAAGGAGCAACGCCAAGAGGAGCTCCATGAAGAATCATCTCAAAGTGAGACGGAAGAAGATTGGACCGATAACACTTCAGAAGAAGAAAGTAGTGGCAGCATTACTGAAGAGGAGTCTTTCATCGAAGTCATGGGGTTAAGGTTTAAGCCAACCAACCAAGAGACCTCTTGACAAGTTTTGGAGGAGATAGGTTCCCAAGAGAACCAAAATGTGGGAGATGAAGGAATGTTAGGAGGTATGTTGTCCACAACACTTACAAAGGATGAAAGAGAGGAGTTCAAAGGTGTGTTAAGGAAATTTCCTAAGCTTTTTGCTAAATCCTACACCGACGTGAGTGGAGTAGATGACGTTCTAAAGACAGAGGCCAAACCTAAAGCTCAAAAACTATGAAGGCTAGGAGTCATCAAGGAGAAGGCTCTACTCAAGGAGGTAAGAAAGCTTCTAGTAGCAGGTTTCATTTATCCAGTGGAAAATTCATAGTGGATAACTCCCGTTGTTGTCACTCCCAAGAAAAATAGGAAGTGGAGGGTGTGTGTGGATTACCGTCCGCTCAATGAGGCAACAAAAAGAGATCACTTTCCCCTCCCATTTCAGGATGAGATAGTGAATGAGGTAACTGGTCATGAGAAGTACACTGTGTGTGATGGCTACTCATGTTACTTTCAAATAGGGATTGCATTGGAGGACCAGTTGAAAACAACCTTCATCACTCCTTGGGGTTGTTATTCTTTTAGAGTCATGCCATTTGGGCTGACAAATGCTCCTGCAACTTTCCAATGTTTCATGAACATGTTGTATCAATCTTTATTTGGAAAGTCAATTAGGGTGTTCATTGATGATTTCTGCATTTATAGCCCAAAAATCATTGCATCTACAAAAGGTAGGAGAAGGTTTAAAAAAAATTTACGACATGGGAGGTCAACTCAGCCCCGACAAGTGCCACATAGGTGAGGATGACGTGATCTTGCTTGGTCACAAGGTTTCCTATAAAGGTATTGAGGTGGATCCTTCAAAGGCAAAGGCTCTTATTGAGCTACCGTCATCAAAGAGTCTTAAAGAGGTCATCTCATTCATTAAAAAGGTGAAGTATATGTCACGCTTCATTCACTTAGCCTCGGAGTTACTTCACCCTTTGCAAAATTTGACACAACAAGTCGAGTTTGTTTGGTCTGATGAGCTTGAAGGATATTTTTGTAACATCAAAGTTATTCTGTCAGAGCTACCAACACTTATGCCTCCTTGTTGGGATTACACATTCTCTATTAGCTCTAGTGTTGGGAAAGAAACAATTGGTGCTGTTTTGCTGCAGCAAGATCCCCACAGTACCAGAATGCGACCCATCTACTTTGATAGTAGAGTCATGAATGCTTTGGAGAGAGACTACACGGAGGTAGAACTCATGATTCTTTCTCTCATGTTTGCGGTGAGAAAGTTTAGATCCTACTTGCTACCAAAATCGTTTGTAATTATCACTGCAAAAAATTCTCACTTTTGTAATTCTCACTGTCTGTAGAAAATTTGTTCCCTTGGGTGTCATCTCAAATGAATCTTAAGACTAGGATCTCAAAGTGGATTATCGAGTTGCAAGAGTTTCAATACTCTTTCAAGGTAGAAGATAGTGTGCATGCACAATTGGCAAGGATTGTCACTTATAGGGTGCATGAAAAGGAGATTAAGATTCCTAAAGTAAAGAACCTACCATTGCCACCACCAAAAAGTATTCCTAATTCTTTTACCTTGTTATTTGATGGAGCTTTTTGAAGAGTCACAGGAAAAGCAGGGGGAGGGCTAGTGTTGTTCAACCCAAGTGGAGAGGTGGTCATGAAAGAGAAGGTCAATCTACCAGGTTCAACTAGCAACAATGAAGCAAAATACGACACGCTACTTCATGGTTTGAAGATGTGCATTAGTCAAGGTATACAACATCTCATGGTAAAGGGGGATGCACTTCTCATTGTGAAGCAAATCTTAGGCATTTGGGCATGCAAAATGAAAGCCTCAGGACAAAAGTTCGCGCCATTCGTAGGTTGTTTAATCAGTTTGAAGAAGTGCAACTGTATCATATTCCTAGGAAACAAAATGAAGATGCCGATTTACTTGCACAACAAGCAGTTACATGTGTTGAGAAAGGAGTGCAGGTCATCATGGTGGCAATAGTTGTTAAGCAACCAAGATACCAGGGGTTGGAGTCATTGGCTCCCATTATTGGCTACATGTTGGAGGGAAAGTTTCCACAAGAATTCACTAAAACTCAGAAAAGGAGAATCATGAAGAAGGCAAGTTTCTATCTCGTCCTAGAAGGATCCTCTATCAAAGAGGGAAGGATCAAGTGTGTAGCAGAGTACCAACTATTGAGGAAATTCAAGCCATTTTAAAAGGTTTTCATGAAGAGGCATGTGGTGGTCATTTTGCCGAAGAATTAACTGTGAAAAAGATTTTACTTGCGGGGTATGTTTGGCCAAGCTTGCATGTGGATGTCCAACATTGGTGTAAAAGCTGTCACAACTGTTAGCAGGTAAATGGAAATAAAAGGCTGGTGCATGGTCCAAGGCAAATAGTGTTTGCAAATGGACCCTTTGAAAAGTGGGGCATTGATGCTATGGGTCCTCTGCCTAGAACAAAGAATGGTAAACTCTACATTCTAGTGGCTGTAGACTACATGACTAGGTGGGTAGAGGCTCAAAGTGTGGCCAAGGTAAATGGAAAAACAGTGAGCAGATTTGTCTACACTAATATTTGTTGTAGGTTTGGCACACATCTGGAGATTGTTTCTGGTAATGGACCAAGGTTCAAGAAGGGTTTACTCACAGACGTTTGTGAAGAGCTTCACATTCTACATCGTCATAGCACACCATATAATTGTCAGGTAAATGGAAATAGGAGATTGATACATGGTCCAAGGAAAATCTTTCTTGCAAATGGACCCTTTGAAAAGTGGGGCATTGATGCTATGGGTCCTCTACCTAGAACAAAAAATGGTAAACTCTACATTCTAGTGGCTGTAGATTATATGACTAGTGGGTAGAGCCTCAAAGTGTGGCAAGGGTAAATGGGAAAACAGTGAGCATTTTTGTCTATACTAATATTTGTTGTAGATTCAACACACCTTTGGAGATTGTTTTTGATAATGGTCCAGGGTTCAGGAAGGGTTTACTCACAGAAGTTTGTGAAGATCTTCACATTCTACATCGTCATAGCACACCCTAATACCCACAATCAAATGGTTTGGTTGAGAAGGCTAAGGATGTCATTGTAGGCATCATTAGAAAGATGGTGAAAAACAAGACAAAGTTGTGGGATGACTTCTTGGATGGTGCCTTGTGGGCATACCGAACCACATATAGGGAAGCCACGGATTTCACACCATTTCACTTGGTCCATGGTCAAGAGGCTTTGCAGCCTATCGAGCTCAACATTCCAATAATGCGGCTTCATGGAAGAGGTGCACAAGATGATCAAGAAGTATGTATGGATTGACTTCTTACATTAGTGGAGCTTGAGTGGAAAAGAGAATCAGCTTATGAGTGCTACAAGAGGAAAGCCACACAAGAGAGAAAATCTTGACAAGAAACTGAAGGACAAAGGCATCAAGGAAGGAGAGCTTGTGCTAAGGTATGACAATCGACTTGACAATTGTTTTGATGCCAAGTTTGAAACTATATGGCAAGGACCATACATAGTCAAGAAGGCTTTCAATTCAAGTTACTATCAACTTATGGACTTGAATGGGAATGAACACTCTAGGAAGGTAAACGGGTATCGCTTGAAGCCCTATTTGAGTCGCCTTCTACCAAAGGATCTACCAAAGATTTGTCAAAAGGCAGCTATGTGATGTAAGTATTGTTCCATGAAGCATGAGTGTAACTCCAGCCAAAATGTGAAGGGCCAAACAATGAAGATCTTGTCAACGACTCTGAAGCACTCTCTTTGGAAAAGATGCTCTATGATGGTAGATGAATATACCATCATCCTGGGGGAGGGCTAATGATAGCCATTTTTCGACTTCCATAATTGCCATAGTGAGTTAACCCACCCTACCAAAATCACCTAAACACTGTGGCTATTCTTACCTTTTCATTGTACATAGGCATGTGTGAGTTAGGGGGCTTTTTCCATATCTTCTTAAAACCCTCAACTAGCTAGGCACTGGGCTAGTTGAGCCAAAAAAATAAAATATATTATGGCCCATTTGTGTGTATATATTTCATTGTACATAAGGCCTAAATATAGAAAATTTTCATAATTATTTTGGTATTTATTTAAATATTTCTACCTAGGTATGTGTTATTTTCCTATATATTCTATGTATATTTACTCACCATTACCATAATATGTTTACCTATGTATTCTATAAAAAATCATTTCATGCAAGCTTCTCTTATTTTTGGTGTGAATACACTCCAAGGAAAAACCTCAAAAATACCTTTCACCACCATCAGTCATTGCCTTTCACTAAATTCTTATTTCCTAGAGGTATTTTTTCTTATCTCTTGTAAATAAATATACTTCAATAAAAACAAATGAGGGTCCCCTCATTTGATTCCTTATATTTTCATATATCTCTTTTTTCCATTTTATATTTTTATATAACTGACACTATTATAGATTCCATAAATTGTTTATATTTACTACCCTATTTTTCCCCATCATATCCATGTATTATATTTGTGCATAATCTATAACCATGTACATTTTCAAACCCCTAAGAATCAATTAGGTTATGCTCTCATGCAAGGAGGGGCTCACCTTTGGAGCCATATGCAAATTAAACAAAAGGGGGGCCACTGAAGACTTTTTTGTGAAGAAAAACAGGTATTTTGGTGGGATTTTTTATATCCATTTCCACTCCGAATTTGAAGTAGTGGTTAAATGCAAAAATGTGGATCAAGAGCGGAATAATCACCTCAAGAATTTTGGTGATTTTTGAAGCAACCACCGGTGAGCTAGGATTTTTTGAGTGGACCCCAGTCTGCCCACTTTTCTCACAAGTAGCCCATAGTCTTCTCTCACCTCTTTCCACACTTCTACACACACACACACACACTCATTCCTCTCAATCCCTCACTCAACCCTACACCTTCCATGATTTCTCTCACTTCCTTCACCATTAACATCTCCTCTTACTTCCATAGCTCTCATATGAGCTCTACATGTACATACACCATCTCTATGCGTCTCTCTATTACTTCCAAAGTACAATTCCATCTTACCCCTTCTCTATATACATAAAATTCAGCATGTAAACCATTCTTAACCTCTACAAATTGAGAAATATCATCAACCAAATTGCCATTTTCATCGCGGTAATCAACCTTGATAGCGGTGGCATAAAGAAGAGAAGAAGAAGATGATGATCAACACAAGTAAGTACTTCTTCAAGCTTCACCATCACAAGGATTTCCTCACTTCATTCAACCATCCACCATTCTATCCATTGTAAATATATCATTAACTTTCTAGTGGTTACTAACACTAACCAGTAACATACTAACACAAAATACCCATTGACCTAACCATAAAAGACACCTGACCTCAAGACATGTGCATAGTAACTCTCTCTCTCTGTCTATCTCTCTCCTTAATTAAAGCTTTACTTTTACCTTGTCTACCATCAATAATGTTTTCTTTTGAGCCCACATCCATGACTCAAGTAGACAAAGAAGGCCCGCAATGTTTTGATTTAAAAAAAAAATCATAATCCTGATTTGTTAGCTTGTAAATAAGGATTTCCAATAATCTTAAAGAGGGGTCTCCAACCTATAAATATTCCCCTCTCCTTCTTTTAAAACAACCTTGAATATCTCACACAACACCCCAACACTCTATGCATAAGGAGAGACTTAGACGTAGCAACCACTTTGTGAGCTTTACCCTTGGTGTGAGAGAAGCTTTCAAGCTACACATTGCAAATGAGAGAGCGTGAGTTCAAACTTTCAAAATCACTATTGTATATGTTCCTCCATCATCAATAAATTTAGGTTTGGTGCATCAAAAGCATGATTCGACGTTCAAATCTTCGTCCTTCCACTTGTGCGGTACGGTTTAGTGAAATCAAGGTGACTTGTGTATTTTGAGTTTTTATCGTTTGATCTTGTTTTAGAAAGTATTTTAGTGAGTTTTTCATTGCCAATTTTGTGTCCGTTGTAAGAGGGTATTGTGGTGAGAGGTCTCCCACACCCTAAGACAGTGTGAGTGTGCTGGCAATGTTTAGCATTCACTAAACATTGAGTTAGTTCTGTACAAGATCTATGATAGCATCATAACGAACCATCTTCATTTGCAAGTCACAAATAAGGTAGTACGTAAGATCCATTCCGCTCTCTCTTCTCTTTTCTCTAGCTCTCTCTGGTCCATTTTGTGTGTGTGTTGGTGTGAGGTTGCTTGTGTGTGTTTTGTGGCGCATCTTCTTGGTTGTAACAAAATCTCTCTTGCGTCCTAGTTTGCATACCATAACTAGGTGGTACCGCTATCTTGTTTGGGTTTGGGTGTGGGTTTGTTTTTTTGTTGTGGTTGTGGTTGCCCCAGCCCCAATTGAGCAGCACGAGAGCCTTGAGGGGTTTAGAGGTTGCCTCTCTTGTTGCCCGTCCCGGACCGCCTGAGTGGCAAGGGTAGGGTCTTAAGGCTTCATGCACCTTAATCTCCTTTTCATGCACCCTATAAGTGAGAATCCCTGTCAATTGTGCACGCACACTATCTTCTACCTTGAAAGAGTATTGAAACTCTTGCAACTCCATAATACACTAAGAGATCCTAGTACTAAGATTCATTTGAGATGACACCCAAGGAAACAAATTTTCTGCAGTGAGAATTACAAAAGGTTTTGGTAGCAAGTAGGATCTAAACTTTCTCACAGCAAACATAAGAGAGTTATGTCTCTGTGTAGCCTCTTTCCAAGGCATTAATGACCCTACTAGCAAAGTAGATGGGGCGCATCCTTGTACTGTGAGGATCTTGTTGTAATAAAATAGCCCCAATTGTTTCCTTCCCAAACTAGAGCTAAGAAATAATGTGTACTTCCAACAAGAAGGCATGAGTGTTGGTAGCTTTGACAAAATGAATTTAATGTTACAAAAGTACTCTTCAAGATCATCAGACCATGCAAATTCTACTTGTGTCAACTTTTGCAAAGGGTGAAGAAGCTCCGAAGCTAAGTGAATGAAGCGTGACATATACTTAACCTTTTGAATGAATGAGATAGCCTCTTTGAGATGATTGGGTGATGGGAGCTCAATAAGAGCCTTTGCCTTTGAAGGATGCACCTCAATGCCTTTATAGGAAACCTTGTGACCGAGCGAGATCACTTCATCCTCACCTATGTGACATTTGTCGGGATTGAGCTGACCTCCCATGTTGTAAACTTTTTTTAAACCTTCCTTCTTTTTTTTGTAGATGGAATGATTTTGAGCTGTAAATGCAGAAATCAGCAATGAATACCCTAATTTGACTTTCCAAAAAATGCTTGAAACACCATGTTCATGAAACGTTGGAAAGTTGCAGGAGCATTTGTCAAAATGGCACGACTCTAAAAGCATAACAACCCCAAGGAGTGATGAAGGTTGATTTCAACTGATCATCCAACGTGATACCTATTTGAAAGTAACCTGAGTAGCCATCACACACAATGTACTTCTCATGACCAGCTACCTCATTTAGTATCTCATCCTAAAATGGGAGGGGAAAGTGATCTCTTTTTGTTGCCTCATTTAGTGGACGGTAATCCACACACGCCCTCCACTTGCCATTCTTCTTGGGGGTGACAACAATGGGAGAGACTCACTTTGAATTCTCCACTGGATAAATGAAACCTGATCTAGAATCTTTCTTACCTCCTTGAGTAGAGCCTACTCCTTGATAAATCCTAGCCTTCGTAGCTTATGAGCTTTAGGTGTGGCCTTAGGCTTTAACTCAATCTTGTGTTGAACAACATCTACTCCACGCCGTCGGTGTAGTCTTTAGCAAAAATCCTAGGAAACTTCCTTAGCACACACTTGAACTCCTCTCTTTCATCCTTTGTAAGTGTTGTAGACAACATACCTTCTAACATTTCTTCATCTTCCACATTTTTGATCTCTTGGGAACCTACCTTTTCCAAACATGGGCAAGAGGTCTCTTGGTTGGTTGTATTAACCCTTACCCCCATGACTTTGATGGAAGACTCCTCTTCAATAATGATGTTGCTACTTTCTTCTTCTGAAGTGTTATCGGTCCAATCTTCTTCTGTCTCACTTTGAAATGATTCGTCATGGAGCTCCTCTTGGCATTGCTCCTTCATGTCAAAGACAACCTTCTTATGATTTTCATTCCTGCAAATTAGCTTTCCACTCTCCCAATCCTACAAAGCTCGCATTTTCATTAGCCATGGTCTTCCTATGATAAATGGGTATTAACCATTTCGTTTGGTAGACATGACATAGAAATCCAATGCCTTCTTAATGCCAAAGGCCTCCACAAAAACATTTTAACAAATGCCTACGCACCTAGCCTTGCTATTGTTTTCCATCTTCACTTTGATTTCAAGTGTCTCATGGATGTGCATGCCTAGTCTTTGCACGAGTCCCTCTGTCATGATGCAAATTTGTGCACCCCCATCCACTAGACCTTTCCTAACCAATCTTCCTTTGATTTAACAATCTAGCACAAGTGTAATATCCTCATTCATTTCAGCTTGTGCAATTTTTACAACTGGCCCACTCTCTTTTACCTTTCTCCTACTGCTAACTACCTTTGTTAAATCCCTTCTAATTTGTGGACATAATGCAAGAAATTGAGGCCATGAGGTATCAGGACCCTTACCTCTCATGTCTTCCAACAGGTTGTATGGAGCCATACCATGTCCAAGAAGAAAGTTCTGGGGGTTGATACGATGTCGAGTCCGCTTAACTTCCTTAATCTTCTTCACCTTCTTCTCTCGTCCATTGTCACTTTGTGATGTGAATCCTTCTTTTTCCTTGCCTTTTCCTCGGCCACGCTTAATGCCATTTGCTTCCATGTCAGCCTCTTTTTAATTTTTTACCTCTACCACATGCACATTTGGGTCTGGCAAAGGTGGAACTCCTTCCACTCCTAGTGGAGGTGTTCTTGCTCCATTTGGCCTTTGTAGAAGCCTTGGTTATTGACTAGTTCCTTCACCTGCATTCATCCCTAGGTAATTCAAGTTAGGTCTCCGCACGGGGCCAAGGACAATTATACATCCCATGTCCAGACTCTCCAAAATTTCAACATTGCAAGACTCTCCTACGTCGTGGCTCTCGCTCCTCGGCTTTCTTTGTTTGTCCCTTGGGACCTACAACTTGTGCAAGGTGAATTGACAGGCTGCTTAAAGATTCATTGAACTTCTCAATCACTTCAGCGGTTATCTCAAGAAGCTCCCTAGATATTGATGCTTGTGACTTACCTTTGGGTATAAGACCTTCTATTGGAACCTCTCCCCTTAGGCGCTTGAGTTTCCTATACTTCTTGGAAGATCTAATTTTAGTTGCATCATAGGTGGCAGGTGCATCCGCCTCTACCTTTACTTTAATATCGGGAAAGATTCCGGCTATGGACATCTCCTTCTTTAGAAATTCTTCACCATCACCAGGGTTAGCAACATTTCGTATCCATATAGCCCAAAGACATAGAAACTCTTACTTGTATAAGTAGTAGTCATCTAAGTCTTTTTGCTTATGAGAAACAATATGTTGCCATAGCTTTTGAGTGTTTTGGGGATCAAAGAAGTATCTCCTGAAACAATTCAAAACTTCTGTGTAATTCTCCTTAACTTTCTTAGGCAAAGAGTCAAACCAAGTGCTAGCATCTTTCGTAATGACCACCTCAAACATTTCTACACGTTCTTGATCAGTTACTATCCTCTTGATACGGCAAGACATCTTGAAATTCGCTAAAAATAATTCTATATCCTCTCCAAGCTCTCCAAAGAAAAGAGGATATCCAGACATTTGGCGTTGGCTTTCCATTGAATTGATTTCAAAGTGACGCACATTTTTTTTTCTTAAAAAGATTTACAAAATAATGTTTTCTAAATTGCAATTTTCTCTACAAGAAAATAAAAATATGCACATCAAATGATTTTATGATAATCAACAAGTGGCTGGATGACAAGGTTTGGTGATGCAAGAATTTCTCCTACTCTTTGGGCACCAAACATGAACACCATACGGTGTTGAAAATGGATCTTTCTACTAATTGCAATGTTGATTCTAATGTGTGGAGTTAAATGGAAGGGAAAAACCGCTATTCCTGTGTCATCATCCATGGTCTATGCATGACCCAATGCTTAAAACAAAACAAAAATATAGACGTCCAAACTAAGGTCATACCTAATGATGACAGGCAAAATAAAAGGATTTACTGAAGCGTTTATCTTGGTTAACCTAAGAGGTCCCAAAATTCTACGAATTACTCATTCAAATTGCAACTTAGTACTTACAATTATGTGCACCTTTTGGCTTGCAATGGGAATAAAAGGATCATATAAAATCTCCTGATTCATGCAAACTACTTGAGTATTCTAAAGGTTGATCCTACACAAAAACTACACAAGCCCTCCTCAGTGGGGGCACCAAAATTGAGGCGGTCCGCGACGGGCAACAAGAGAGGCGACCTCTAAACACCCCTCAAGGTTCCTGTGCTGCTCAATTGGGGCTGGGGAGAGGAGAATCCTTGATAAATAAAAGCAAGAAGGAAGGGTACACTATCACTAAATAAAGTTTTGTGCAAGAGTTTACCTTCAATTTTACTGATTGGCGTGGGTGTATAAAGAGCTTGGAGGAGAGTTAAGAGACACAATTAAGTTTGATGATGTTAAAACATACACATTATCTTAGGATTACGGGATCCCTCTCACCATACAACCCTCTTATAATGTTCTCCCAAGCAACAAAACAAACACAAAACCTCTTGAGTCACACACAAGCAAATACTACAACCGAATCTCAAAATGAAAACGTGTCACCTTAAACAAAACAAGGTGAGGTTTCCAAGCGTGAATTGGAAAGACACAAGAGAGTTTTGAACCGTGGTTGTACCCAACTTATTGATTCAATTGATGGCAAGAGTAGGTACAACTTTGATTAGAAGTTATGAATCACTCACTCCCTTGCAATGCTATAACTAGCTCAAAGTAGCTTTCCTATACACCACAAGTGATGGTGTATAGAGAGCTCACTCTCTCTCCCTACAACTAAGATGGAGAATGGTATGCTCAAAGTAGTGAGCAATAGTGTAGAGATCCTGCCATCCACAAAGGGAAAAGGACTCTATTGATAGGTGAGGTGAGCTCTTATTAGGATTATCTCCTGATCAACATTTACAATAGAAAACCATGTTTATGAATTTTTTTTTATGTTCTTATGAGAGTGGGGCTCTCTTGTCTCTTGAGTCACATGGATGTGGGCTCAAGAGGAGAGAATTATTGAGGTGAAATAGATAAAATTCTAGAGAGGTGAGTGATTTTTTGTGTGAGGTTGCCTACTCCAAGGTAGAGTAGAGTGGGTGCAATCTACAAGAAAGGGTTAGCAGTTAGTGCTAGTTGTTTATAATTAGTAGGATGGGGTAAAATTACATGGCATATGCACTCAAGGTGCATTATATGATCTATATAATGATTAAAAGTAAGAGAGGATTAAAATATACACAATTTGATGAAAACCACAAGATGGAAAGGAAATTTTCCACCTATCTCCTCCAGTGAATGAAGCGGTTGTAGAACTCTGTCGGTGTAGTTCTGGTGACCATAGAAAAGTTGAATTTTCCATGATCAAACTCCTCCTTTTGTACAGATTGAGCTTGGTTATTGGCTGATTTTTTTCTTTTTGTGAAAGGATGAAAGGGTTATGGTAATATGAGTTTGATTCTAGAGAGAGAAATTGAGCAATATCTGTGTAGACATGATAATTTTCAGCTATGGAGTAAGGGAGAGATGGAAATGCTGAAGAAGATGAATTAAGCCATGAAAGTTGCAGGTTTGAGTGAGGGATTGAGAGGAATGAGTGTGTGTGTCTGTGGAAGAAGGAAAGGAGGTGAGAGAAGACTATGGGTTACTTTGTGAGAAAAGTGGGCAGACTGTGGTACACACAAAAAATCCTATCTCACCGGTGTTAGCTCCAAAAATTATGAAAACATCTAAGGGTATTATTCAGCTTGTGAGCTACATTTTCCCTAGTGATCACTTCTTCAAATTCAGAGCGGAGATAGGCGCCAAAAATCTCACCAAAAAGCCTATTTTTTATGCCTGCAAAAGTCTTTTAGTGGCCCCCTCCTTTGTTGAATTTGCACAATGCATCCAATAGTGAGCCTCTCCTTTGTCATATCATAATACAAAGCATTCAAGTTAACTTTACATATGCATGGAGGAGGATTATTGGTGAATAAAGAAATATATACATGGTGGAACTAGTGTATGGACTATTCATGGATTTTAGCTCAATGAGGACATGGTGTTATAATAATGAGTAAATAAAAAAAATATGGAAGAATTATGGATATGTAAAAAGATATTGAAATCATATGATATGGTCCCTCTTTTGTATTATTCTCGGTGAAAGAGGAAAAGGTATGTAAGTAAATAAAAATTATATAATAAACCTGACTAAGGGAGTAGAAATCAATTTTTTATTTTCACAAGGGTGAGGATGAAAATGTGGGGGTGATTTTTATAAAAGAAAAATATGAGGTTAGAGTATATACATATTGGCAAAAAAATATACTTATGGTGCAAGAGGATGAAAGAAGGTGTACATAGGTTTAATAAAACCACATCTAGGTATAAATATTATAGTAAAATACCAAAATAATTATAAAAAATCCCTATATTTAGGCCCTATATACAATGAAACATTTACACACAAAAAAACCATAATATACTTTTTAAAAATTTTATTTATGTTTTTGGGTCAACTAGCCCAGTGACTAGCTAATTGAGGGTTTTTAAGGAGATATGGGAAAAGTCCTCTAACTCACACACACCTACGTATAGTGAAAGGGTGAGGACAACCATAGTGTTTGAGTGATTTGATAGGGTGAGGTAGCTCACTATGGAAATTTTGAATAGCCAAAAAATGGCTATCAATATATATATATATATATATATATATATATATATAGAGAGAGAGAGAGAGAGAGAGAGAGAGAGAGAGAGAGAGAGAGAGAGAGAGAGAGGGAGATGTGACCATGTGGACAATACATGGCGATGGAAGGAGAGATGTTATTAACATTTATACAAGGCCTCTCTCTAAAGACAAAGGGGGAGAGAGAGCTTTGACATTGTGGACAAAGGGGGCTAAGGAGAAAGGAAGAGAGAGAAAGGGAGAGAAAGAGTTTTAAAAATGTGGCCAAAACTCAAGGATAGATGGAGAAAGAGAGAGAGAGAGAGAGAGAGAGAGAGAGAGAGATTAGAGGGCGAAAGAGTTTTGACCATGTGGACAAAACTCAAGGATTGAGCGAGAGAGGGAGATAGAGACTAGACAATAAGATTTTTCCACATGGTAATAACCTTGGACATTTATTATGTTATGATATTATACTACTTTGTGGAAGAGAGAGAGAGAGAGAGAGAGATAGAGAGAGAGAGAGAGTTGCGGGGAGAACGAGAAAGACATGGACAAAACTGAATGGAAGGACAGGGAGAAAAGTGTGAGATTTGTCCACATGCATAAAATCTTTGATGTTGAATTGGTTCTTCTATTAAACTACTTGGTGGTATAGGACAAAGGTGAATTACCCCCCGCCCCCGCTTATTTCAATCACAAGTTTTGTTGTTTTGTCATGATGGAAAAGTTTGTCTTACAAATGAATGTTTTGCAATCAAACCTTGAATAGATTTATCCATACGAGTAAAACAGTCCTAGGTCTTGAAATTGAAATACTTCTCTAGTTTATTTCACCAAAACTCTTCATTTTTGGCCAAAAGTATAAATAGAATTCTCCAATATGAGAAATAGTCAAATTGATGTAGACAAGATTGCATGTTCACTCACATAATGGGATTTGTTTTGAACACATGGTCAAACATTTTCATATGAAATGTGTGATGCTATTTGGAATCATTGATAGCTCAATAGGTACAAAATTCCCTTTATGATAGATTCAAAGAGGAAAATTTAAAAATAAGAGAATTTTTTTATATGTTGATTCTATTTTCTTAAATTTTTCACTCGGATTTTCCCTTTCTCCCCCTCTCTTCAACCAGTTGATTTGGTTTTTCAACCGGCTCAAGATTAAGCTAAGGCACACTTTTCTCGAACACATAATAATCAAATCATCACATCGTACAAAAATTTGTCCATAAGGTCAAATTTTGTGTTATAGTTTTCCATAAACTTAAACTTGTTATATGAAGACAAACAATATGAATTTATGCTTTCACATGATCAAAATAAAAAAAAATTATAGATGAAGACAAATACCTTTGACCCTTTTGATGGAGTAAGTTCCTTTTGATGGAGTAAGTTAAACGCCTTCACCTTTTTAGCCTAGTATCAACTCATGCACTTAACTTGGACCAAGCAACTACAAATGACACATGCATCATGATGTCAAGCAAACAAGGAGGCATCCAACATCAATATTGAAGGTAGGTCATCACCTTCTCTTCATTTGCTTTCAGACTTTGTTTATTTACTTTGATTAGATAAGTTTTACTTGATACCTTTGATTGAACGATTGATTCCGCGTGTTGGCAGGAGGGAGATAGCTACCGCACAACCCTAAAAAATTTAGGAAAGCTTAATCAATATTATGTAGCATTGTTTACACAAAACTAACGCATGCTATGTTTGTTTGTGTGTGTATTTGCAAGCATCAAAGAGAGATAGAGAGGGGAAGAGAAGAGTTTGAAAACAACTCTTGTATGTGGACAAGGCAATAGCTTGTGAAGTGTCTATCAATTTCTCTCTCTTTTTTGCATTTTTCATTGGCAAATTGGCTCGATCAAGGCTCCCCATCTTGTGTCACGGATTGTTGAGAGAGAGAGAGAGAGAGAGAGAGAGAGAGAGAGAGAGAGAGAGAGAGAGAGAGAGAGAGAGAGAGAGAGAGAGAGAGAACCTGCAACGTGCACAAGGTCTTGGAGGCTTGGAATGCCCTCAAAAATATGTAAATGTATGCAAAGGGAGATTATTAACGGATCACGTTGCAGAACAATTAACAGATCACCTTGTAGGACACGTAAGGCACATAGAGAGAGAGAGAGAGAGAGAGAGAGAGAGAGAGAGAGAGAGAGAGAGAGAGAGAGGGCAAGGCTTGTGTGTGTGTGTGTGTGAGAGAGAGAGAGAGAGAGTCTGCACAAGGGTTGTAGAGAGAGAGAGACAACCTTGGTGGCTTGACATTTGTGTAAGAGTGAGAGAGAGAACCTGTGCACGTTTTCCATGGAAGGTCAAACAAGTACTTGCATGCAGATTAGAATTGAACAATAGCGGTGTGCAGAATACGACTGAGCTGTTTCGAATGCAAGAGCCAATGAAGTTTGGGTGTCGTCAGAGCGCTTGCAAAACCTGTATGATCCTAGGAACCTGCAAAATTACTCAAGTGTTATTAAGGCTGAGAGTACTTCCTTCCTTTCTGAGCTGCGAGATAATAGCAGGTGCTCTCTCCGAGCTGCAAGACAATAGCGGGGCCACGACAGCTTTTGCAGGGATACTGGTAACGGGGGTACGCAGTGGAAATTCAAACATACAAAATTCCTTTCCTTGAATTTTCCAAGAGGAAATTTTAGAAAATTCGATTTATTTTGTGGATTTTTACACTATTTCTCTCTATTTTGGAGTGGAATTTCTCCCTTTGCCCTCAGCCGGCATTTTTTAAATTGAAAACGGCACAATATTAAGCTAAGACATATTTTTCTTGAACACTGGGGGTATGCCACATTGCACATCATTTAGGAAAACAGCTTTTACCAAGAGAAAATTTTAAAAACTAAGTTTTTTTAATGATTTTTTCACTATTTTTCTCTATTTTGACACTAGTTTTCTCTATTTTGGAGTAGAATTTCTCCCTTTGAGCTTGCCCTCAACTGGCATTTTTTCAATAAAAAACAACACGATATTAAGTTGAGACACATTTTTCTCGAACATTACTTCTACCCCTGCGGTCGATTTTACTAGTTTTTAAGGGTTTTACCAGTTTTTACACTAAAATCCTCCCACATTTAGTCGACTTTAAGGCTTCAAGACTTCCTATAGTGTTTGAGAAAATCATTTTTCAAACATAAAAAATTCCTTTCCTTGAATTTTCCATTATGAAATTTTAGAAAATTACGTTATTTTTTTGGGTTTTTTCACTATCTTTCTCTATTTTAGGACATAATTTCTCCTTTTCCCCTTGCTCTCAATTGGCATTTTTGAAATTGAAAACGACACGATATTAAGCTAAGACACATTTTTCCACATCACTAACTTTCTGTGACAATTTGGAGCAGTCATATTTTGATTTGAGCCTTGGAAAGATGCTAGGGGGGGAGAGAGAGAGAGAGAGAGAGAGAGAGAGAGAGAGAGAGAGAGAGAGAGAACCCACTGAGAGGGAGTCTTAAATTTGACTTTTTAAAAAAAATTCCATGTTTCATTAAAAATGAAAAGACCCATACTCCCCCCCCCCCCCTGGATTTCAAAGTCATCAATTCCCAAGAAATGTCTAGTTCTCATTAATCACAGACACACACACCTCTTTATACAATGGTTGTCCAATTACTAGGTATGGGGTCGTTGCAACTTGAGTCCACTATTCAACATAGGCTAGGTTGGGTGCATGATGCTCTCCTACTTTCTTGATAAAAAGATGGATCTGTTACTGACCTAATAATCATCAAGTGCAATAAATGCATTGATTTGACGTTCCCTTGAGCATTTTTCCTGCTACAAAATGGGAGTCTTTTGGCATGCACAAACAATAAGTTTTTTGCGCTAAAGTTTTTGCAGGAAGACAAAAGCGCTTACTAGTTCATGTTGATGTAGACATTTAAAGAGACACCGTTGGAAGGTGACGGTTAGGAACATAAATACATACACACACACACACACACACACACACATATATGTATACATCTAAAAGGGCCATATATTAGGTGTGTTTTCACCTTGATACGTATATAAAAACACACACACACACACACACACATATATATATAATTATCTTGGGGGTTGCACTATGTAATCATGTTAATGTATAACGTGAGTTTGAAAGAAGGGTTTTAGAATGCAAAATTTTTAGGCAATTTAACAGAGATACATTAAAATAAGGGGTTTCTATATTCAATTTTGGAAACATTTCCTAAAATAATGGGTGATTTTATTCATTTAGACATGTTAAAAGAGGGGTTTCTCTAATACCCCATGAACGCACGTTATATAGGGGGGTACTGAATGGTGCCCTCGAGATAATTATGTATATATGTGAATACATATATACATAATTATACATAGACACACACAGACACACATATGTGTGTGTGTGTTTGTGTATAATGCAATATGCTATGCATGTGTGTATGTATTTATACATATGTGCAGGGATACACATATATGTGTGTGTGTGTGTGTGTATTATGCATGCTATGCATGTGTGTGTACGTATTTATACATATGTGTATCTAAAATGCATATGTAAATGTGCATATCTATAGAAATGAATGTGTTTGTTCATGTGTGTGTGTGTGTGTGTGTATTTATTTATTTACATCTATATATTTATATAAATATCAATATCATATAGTATAGTAAGCTATGCATGAACGTATGTGTGTGTATGCATACATATACACACCCATATTTATTTATTTCTTTCTTTCAAAAAGATCCTTCAATTAGTCAATGCATATTTTCCCATATATCTATATTTATTTACATGTCTATAAATATCATATATCTATTTTGTACTTACTGTGCATATAGGGATGTAGGTTTTGGTCTAATACTCCTTGGCATGGACCTCAAGTTTTTTCCACGAGGTCAAATCTTGAGGCTATTGGTACAATGCAATCTACCTTAACTGAGCAAACATATAGATTGAATAGCTTCAAAACCCATAACCTTGACATGGGCCTTGAATGTGTATGATGATTCTTAGCGAGGACCTCCATTGTTTTTTGCCATGTTGGAAAGGGGGAAATGGGAACAACACCCAGTATACTCTACACTGCCTCTCTACAGCCCAGGGAAATATCCAGCACCCCTAACCACATTGAATCACGTACACACGCACACTATCTGCCAACCTTGACACCATGGACTCGCCTACGAGAAATCACGACTACCCACACTCGCACATGAGCACTTCAGTACAATAAATCCATCAACAAACCATCATATCCCGACACCACTGGATGCATACAACTCCCCAATTTGTAAATGCACTCACACAAGGAGGCGACACACGCCTCAACCACACACAAAATAGCTCACTCAATCATTCTCTCTCTCCCTCTCTACACACACAACCACACAAAAAACCCAGAGCCAATGCTACCACGGGCGTACTGGGGCACGAGATGGGATAGATGAGGTGATTGATGACAAATTCAACACAAAAAATAAACCCCCCGAACTGTGAACCTATTTACCGATAGCACAAAACAAAAAACACTTCTCATACAATGATGGCGGCTTCCCCTTGGCGACCTTCTCTCTTGTTTCACAAGCCCATAGCGACCTCTCGCAATGGCCCTTGGCCACAAACCAAATAGCTCTGTGTGCAACCCCTCCTTAGTCCTACCTCACCTTGTTGAAGGCGGGCCTTGGCAGCCCATGGCGGCCATCCTTGTCCTTTGTCATGCAACGCCACCTTGTGGCCTCTTCCCCTTGATCTCGTGGCTCTCCTCCTTGGCAATTGCCGCTCTGATGGTGACCTCCCTTGGGCGTTCTCACTGCTTGACTAGACCTTTGGTGGCTCCTCTTCTTCCTCCCCTTGCTCTTGGCCTCTGCAACCCCTATCCTTGGCAGCCCTCCTGACCACCCTTGGTGCTCCTCAGTGACGTGCCCCAAACCACCACCTCTCTGTCCAACTTGCGGCCCTCCGCCCTCAAAGGCCCCTTGGTGGCCCTCAATAACCTCTCCCACAGCCCTTGGCGGCCTTCAACCCCTCGGACCAGCTGCTTTCCCCTTGGCTTGCAAATAGCGCCCTCCTCCTCTCAGCATGTTGACGGCATCTTGTAGCTGTTAGGAAATAAGACGTAGCTAAATAGATAATTGAGTAGATTACTTAATGGAGAGAGACAAATTTACATACACGAGATTATAGAGTAGAGAGAGAGAGAGAGTACACACGATATACGTGGTTCACCCAATGTGGGCTACGTCCACGGGAAAGCAGCTACTCAATGGCTTTAGTACTTCAGAACAAGACGTAGTTTACAAAGGGATTATACCCTTAATGGAGCTCCCGCCTTGCTTCACTCTCACCACCTCACACTCACCTTGTTGCATCAACTTCACACTATGGAATGTGTGTTGAAATGGCCCCCTTTTATAGGCCAAAAGGGCTTCCCTCTCTCATGAGAGGCAACCATGTGTAGCCGCCCTTGTGTAGATAAGTCCAAATTGGACCCTCCTGCCTGTCCATGTGTGGCTGCCCTTGAGAAGACAAGTCCTCTTTTGAATTCGGCCACCGGCCATTGACTACCGGCCACCAGCCAACCGACAGTTGTTTTCCGACCACTTTCCGACCGCCGTCCAGCCATAATATTCTGACGAAAAGGAATATTTCGGCGAGGGAAAAAAAAGGGGTCTCTAAAGCTGCCCCTGATTCTTGGCCGTGAAAATTTTGGTTTCCGTTGAGTGATTTTCCTTCACGCACGATAACTTCTCCTCATAATGGGGGCCTTACAAATGTGCGCTTTTACCACAGAAAATTACAAGGGTAAATCAGGCTTCATGCTTAATAGCAGCTCCTCAGACTCGGAGCCTCCTCTCTATTCTCTGACTTTCTCTCCATCGAGCTCCCCTCACTACCATTGGATATCTCTTTTGAGGAGTTCCCCTGAGCGCTTCTATGCATAAACTTTCGTCCCCATTGACCCTCCATTTTGATGGCTTTATCTCACCAGGCCCTGGTGGCCCTCTCTTCTCTCCACTCCATGCCACTAGATAGCGCTCTCATAGCTCAAGGGGGAGTGTTGAGATGTCGAGCTCTACATCTTGAGCTGGCATCCACTACGGGTCTTGGCCGCTTACGGCATTTACTAACTGGCGCATTAGGTGACCGACACGGAGAATCTCTGCTAGTGATTCTACAACTGGACTACACTTATAGTGCCATCCTAGTATGCTTCTATCGTGTTCACACTTAGTGACAGCATGTACATATGTGCTACTTTTCAGCTTTAGCACTTAGTCATTTTTGTACTCTCTTTTCTGTAAAGAAGAAGAAGAAGCTTTCCATCTTTGTGTGCTTTGTGCTTGTCTTGTGTAGCTCTCTTGCATCCTCATTCTTTACAATTAGCTCACTAACCGTGTGAGTGTTTCCATGCCCTAGCCGGGTAGCTCATCCCTCCGGATTGATAATTTTCTTGGTCATTTGAGCTATTGCAACGATGGGACCCCCAACATTTGGCGCCGTTGCCGGGGACGATGGCCTACGCTAGTGTAATTGTGCATAAACGAGTGCGTTTCCTCACTAATTTCACTTGTGTGTTTATGTTTTTGTGAATTTTGAATGTGTGTGCATGGACTACATGAGCACAAAAGATGCACGCATGGAGGCTATACAAAAACGGATTGATGGTGGCTTCGAAATGAATGTAAGCATATATATCGCAATCATCGATTTTTATTTGTTATAAGGATTAAGTTTTTTTGGCTCTATGCTCTCGACTCTTTTTAGAAGTGTAACCCCGGTGGAAAAATACATAAGGAAGAGGAAAATGTAGAGGACAAAAAGGTAGAGGACAAAGTTGATATTGAGCAAGCATGTACTCCGGTATGTCGCATGTAGTGTTGTTATTTAAATGACTAATTGTATTGCATGATGTTTTGGTGTTAAATGAGTTGCATGTCTTGTAGCCAAATCTGAAATTGGATGATGGTCATGGTCCTTTGCTTGTACCCGTGAAGCAAGGAAAAAAAATGAAATTCATAGAGGGTACTCCCGTACCGCTAGGTGCTTCCTTGCTTGAAAATTCGTTGTCCATTCAAAGAGGAAAACGGGTAAAAATTTGTTCGTGTAGTCATATAAATCATGCATATAGTAAATAATGTTACTTAGATTCTCTTGATCTTGTCAATATACTTTAGATTCGGGTGACCATTGGTTCATCAAAGAAAATCCAAATTAGTGACTCTCCTCTTTGCAAAGGCGACATGCCACTTTCTTTGGTGATAAACAACGGGGGAATTAACTTGGAAGGAAGTAGAAGTAATGGCAACGAGTCCATAAAAGTAAGGTGAATATTACCATCCTCTAAAGGTTTGACATTCTCTATCATTTGTTAATGTTTGAATTTGCTTTGACATATAGTTTTGAAAGTGGATCATCGATTCACTTTAGATCTCATCGATCTAATATAATTTCGGAAGTGGACATGAAAATGCTTGAAGATATTTCTCATGCCAAAGCTTCCACAAAAACAATGAACTTGTTTATGATGTAAGTATAGCTTAAAGATCATTTCTATGCTTTCAAAAATATTTCGTGTATTATGTAAGTTTTCAACGCAATGTCTTTGTTTTTTATGGTGATAGTTGGATAGAAAACACATTGCCTAAAGAGATTTTAGACAAAGTTTGGTTCATGGATAGTTTATGGTATGACTATGTTGCACTACGTCACCATGAAGACATTGGAGTTATCAAGAATTACTTGCAAGGTTTAGATATGTCTCAACATTGGTTCCTTTTTCTACCAATAGTTAGTAGGTATGCTTTATTCACTTTCTTTTAGCTTGAAAGTGATGTGATGTACCTTTGGTTGTCATGCTTAATTTGTTGTATATTTATGTCTTGTTTAAGGAACCATTGGGTCCTTTATGTCATCTTCAACAATCACTTCAAAAAGCTTGACAAATTTCCATGGGATTCACATGCTATCGTGTACTTCAATTCATTGCCGGATTCTAATGGCACAACCTATCTTGCTAGTGTTTATAGGTATGTATGTGGTAAGGAATATAAAGGTTATTGTGTGAGAGTTGGATCTAAAAGCTTTCCTTGTAGGGTTCTTGAGATTCTATCTCACAATTGTTCGAACGAGGGTTTGAAAGAGTTCATGGAAAAACCAAGAAAAGGACTTTCACCACTAGAAATACCTGAGGTGTGTCAATGGCTCAAGTGTTGTACGCATGTGTTGTCATGTTGATAAGATCAATTTATATGATTTTTCACTATTGAAAATTGATGCATGTCTTTAGGTTCCTCGTCAACCAAATGCCCATGATTGTGGGTTTTATGTCATGGCTTATATGAAGCATCTTATTGCAGGGGCCTTTGGAAAACGATCAAAGAGCTGGGTATGTAAATGTTTTTCATTGAAAAAACACTTAACTTTATGTGATGGTCTATTTTTTATTGATGTACATGGTTCACTAACTCTCTAGGTTTGATGTACAGCTCACAAAGACTTGGTTCAAGCACCAATCCGTTCAAAGGCTAAAAGAGGAGCTTATAGCATGGAGCAAAAAGTCTCTAGGACTTGATGGAGTGCAAGGATGATGTGTTTTGGACACCCCATACTAGGATATCTCTGTAGCATCTCTTTTTTAACCCATGTGTTGGAAATCGCATTATTATGTGAAAAACTTTTGTGATGTAATTTTTGAGAGCATAGTGCAATATAATCCATCTTGGTTCCTCCAATATGTCTCTTTGTGCATCTACTCTTGCTATGTGAGAAATGATGTGTCAAGATATGAGAAATGATGTGTTATAATGTAAAAAATAATGTGTGAGAATGTAAGAAATGATGTGTTAAGATCGATTCTAATTCTCTAAGAGTGAAGATCAACCTTGCGAGAAATGGGGTGATCAACACAAAATGATAGACTGATTATTGTAGGGGTAAAAGGCTCAAATGGTAATGAAGAATTGCTACAAACTATAATGAGCCGAGTCTTGAACTAAGGTAATGCAAATTACATGACAACAATAGACTAGTTATTGTAGGGGTAAAAAGCTCAAATGGTAACGAGGATATGCTACAAAATATAAGGAGCCAAGTCTTGAACTAAGGTAATGCAAATTACATGACAACGATAGACCAATTATTGTAGGGGTAAAAAGCTCAAATGTTAATGAGGATATGCTACAAAATATAAGGAGCCAAGTCTTGAACTAAGGTAATGCAAATTATATGACAAACAAGCCTCCATTTGTGATACAAACTAGGCATAAGGGGTGACCCAAGGGTGAGCTAAGAGTGCACAAAGGGTGAACTAGGGGTGAACTAGGAACCAGATCAAACTGCAGTAAGGTGAACTAGGGGTGAACTAGGGGTGAACTAGGGAGGAAATCTGAGAATAATTCCCCAGAGGATGGTTTTGGGTCTAGTAGTGGTGAACTAAGGGTGAACTCGGGGTGAACTAGGGGTGACCTAGTCTAATTGCAGTATGGTGAACTAGGGGTGAACTAGGGAGGAAATCTGAGAATGATTCCCGAGAAGATAGTTTTGGGCGTTGCAGTGGTGAACTAAGGGTGAACTAGGGGTGAACTAGTCTAACTACACTATGGTGAACTAGGGGTGAACTAGAGGTGAACCAGGGGTGAACTAGGGAGGAAATCTGAGAATGATTCCCGAGAGGATGGTTTTGGCCATGTAGTGGTGAACTAAGGGTGAACTAGGAGTGAACTAGGGATAAACTAGGGACCTAATGTGAGAATGATTCCCGAGAGCATGAGCTTTTTCCCTACAGTGGTGAACTGAGGGTGAACTAGGAATGAACTAGGGATGAGCATTGTTTTTGGCCTGACAAGGGTGAACTAGGAGTGAACTAGGGGTAATCTAAGGGTGAAATAAAAGTGAACTAAGGGTGAACTAGGGATTGATTTGGTGTGAGAACCACAAAAATTCCTAGAGCATACCATATTGAAAACCAAATGTAAATTCATATATTGAATGGAAGAGTATCAAGACAAGTGTAACTAGAAGTGAAATAGACATAAACCTTGATTAAACCAAATAATATACATGACCAAAATGGATCCATCATATGAGCACAAGCCTCCATTGGGATGCAAACACATTACGGAGAACTTCACCATTGTCTTGAACCATTGTAAAGTCTCTCTCATCTGTTGGGTTTTCTCTTGATGTATAAGAAATAATCTTGCATACTACATTTGTTGGGATATCACATATTCTCACATGTTTATCTATTAGGTAGGTCTCTCCATCCGGAAGGGTATGTTGTGACAATAAAGGCAATAATGCATGGCAAGTTTCACATGTAATGGTAACACTAGGATCAACGATGAATGTTTTGGTGCAACAATGTGGACACAAAATTCGTGGTGTCTCATGAAATCGGACTCGAGACCTGCCACGTTGATGTTTGCTTCGCAATATACCATTTACGTGAGCTCGCTTTGTTGGTTGGGATGTCCCTACTTCATAAACCTCTATATTTGGCTCCACTTCTTGTGGCCTCTTCCAATGCCCAAGTCTTGTTGGAGTCACATGTGCTTGTATTTGCCGTATACTTCCTCTCATAGGCATCTCAATCACCTTCGGTGGCGAGGTCTTTAGTAAGGTATCCTTGCAAATGTTGAGGTCACGTAACAAGATTTCTTTTTGAGCCGGATCATTGTCCTTCAAGCCTTATTCAATCCTTTTAAGTATGCTTCTGACCTCGCTTACACATTTCAAGACCTCATTATCATCAACCCCATCCTCAATTGAGTTGCCTGCGAAATATTCATTGATATCTTCTGTGTTCTGGAGATCTTTATCAATGGCATGCTCATTATCCACAGTTGGAATGAAGGGATACAAGTGTGGAAAGTACTTTTTTATGATTAGGTGAAGTGCATATAGGTGTTTACACCCGCTTGCCCAATCTGGGCAATCACAGTAGTTGCATTGCATGCTCACATGATGCCAGTGGCTTGTATTAGAAATACTTCGAACCTTGAATAATAGTGTCATCTCATTCACAATTTCCAAGGTGGAAGGATCACCCTCGTACAGTTCTAGTATTTTCTCCCCACCATGTAATCGCATAGTGTGTTGCTTTGAAGAGCCCCGGATGTTGTAGCGGCCCGACTCAACTAGAGTAACAATACCAAATCAAGTTTAGGGTTCCTCTTTCATAACAAAGAGAGAAATCAATCCATGAGGGCTTGTCTTACCTATTTCTTATTTTTGTTTGAAGAACTCTAATAAAGTACCACCCATTCTAGTGCCAGTTGTTGAATCACCCACAATAGCATGCAAGAGATCCAAAATCGATCTATTGATCCGCGCGTCTAATAAGGTATACTTTATGTATTGCCACAATCTCTCCACTAAGTTGGTAGTGTCAACATTTCCATAGTTGAATAAACGACCAAACTTGGGCCATATTTTGCGCCATGGGCAGTCATGTCCACACCAACCATTTGTCACATACCTCTGCACATTAACATGAGCTGCATAGTGTTGAAGAAGTTCTTGGTAGTGATTCTCAAATTCTACTTCGTTGAAGGCATGCATAAGTGTTGTCATTGATGAATAAAGATGATCTTGGAGCTCCTTTGGTACCTACAAAATAAAAGAACAATTGGTTATCAAGGTGCACAGAGACCCACAAATGCATTGCATTCACAAAAAAGAGTCCATAAACCTTTGGAAGAAGATTTTCCACCCATGCTTTCTTTGTGTGGAACCAACACACAATAATGTGGCAAAAACGTTGCTCTCGAGTTCTCGTTTCATAAGAATGCCAACAATATTCATCTCCATTGATGACCTTTGAGAATGCTTTAAGCTCTAAAGAAGATTTGTCAATGACAAGGGCGGTAGGTCTAACATTCCCCATTCTAGATAGGATTGTAGATAATGTTATCTCTAATGCTATCCTCTCATGGTATGAGCCTGGGTCATTAGAGCACATCATAAACCAAATTGAAATACCCACACCATGTTGGTTTGGCAAGACAGCGGCACATAGTGGTAGCCCAAATGCATTCGTCTTAAAAGTGCTATCAATAGCCCATGAGTTATGCCGAGAGAATCACATAGCCATTTCCAACATCCATTGGTCTTGAATGATAAGAATAAAGGGCTTTTCACTGTCATTTGTTGCATGAGGATTGTAAGGTTGGTAGTAGCACACCTACATGTTTTCACAAAAAAAGCTTCAATAGTCATTATGCTCAAACAACTTTTGGTCACTACAACTCTCACAAACAAGCACAATATATTATGGATACCTTTCCTTGCTTCATTAGCATTGTAGCCTCGGTCAACATACATGTCCAATCATCCCTAGAAAGTTTTCCTTGGAGCACAAAATGAGAAGTATACATAAAATGCATTAGTTTCACCACTAGAAATTACAAAGTGTACTTGAATCAAAGAGATAGCCAAGTAAAAACCTTGATTTTGTATTTGAAATGACATCATTAAAACTTCCCTTTGTATCATAAAGAATCTGAAGGTCACTTGATCAACGGAAGAGGACCGTTCATAATGTAATTGTTCTTTTGATAAGGACATCTTTGCAACACTTAATCAATTGCCAACATCAAAAAGATCTTCCATACAACACTCAATCACATTTGGGTGGACAGGTAAGTGGTATAAATCCTCACGACTACCAGGGGTATGTCCTTCATGAAGACGAAACAACAAAATGGATGCCTTTTTGTTACCATCAAGATATTCTACTTTGACTTTGAAAGGGCATCCACACTTCTTTGTTTTTCTAAGCCTCTTTTTGGTACCTTTATTATGGGGTTGTCCACCTCTATGACAAATGTAATCGATAGTGGTCTTAGAGATACCATGGTTCTTACTGGAACGGACCATAACAAGCCTCACTTTATTCTCAACCATAATATCCACCAAAGCTACTTTTACTTCTGATACATCTACACTTTTGTGATGCGGAAAACGCACATATGTATGCTTTCTTTTGGCACTATTGCATGCCTCTAAGTATTCCTTCCATCTGTTACACTCACAAGCACTGAGAAGGTCCTTCACATAGTCAAGTGGAATCCCATGTCTTCTAATGTCCACACACCACTCTAACTTGATCGTTCTAATGGTATCTTCTATCCCCAAGTGATTTTGTTCATACCCCTTTGTGTGGCAACCTTGGACAATGTTCCCCCATTGTTCGAGATAAGATATCTTGAGCTTTGAAGATGATGAGGGTAAACAAAGAGAACTCATGCCATCTTCAGAAGGTCCCAAGCACAAACCTTCCTTCATTTTTCTCCATCTACCCAAATCTAGCACCCCTCTAGTATCACAAGCTTTAAGAGCTACCAAGGTGATTAAAGTGTCATCCCTAATCACACGTACTCTTCATCAACTCATAAGTACTCCTTTCAAAAGAATAGAAAATAGGAGAAACATATGCTAGTGGATCGAAGGAAGGTAACCTTGTTTGTGTCCTCCGCAATATGACTTCATCACCTTCAAAAGAGCTCGGAGAGTCACTAGCTTGATCACATGTGTTGCTACTACTTGAGTCACTCTCCCACTCTAGGTCCGATATGATCTCGTGGTCCGCATGGTCTTCAAGTGATTCCATATTGTAGGAAGCCGAGTTTAGTTCACTCTTAGTTCATCCTTAGTTCACCTCTGAGAACCCACATTTACAGGCGAGGCCAAGTTCACCACTAGTTTACCCTTAGTTCACCCCTAGTTCACTATGGTGAAGTACAAAAACCTTAGTTTACATCTAGTTCACCCTAGTTTACTGTTAGTTCACTAATTTCAAAGCTCTCTCTCCTCACTATACGTGCACATTAGAGTCCCCCTATGTGAAGGTTTGGATTTTTAAAGTGTGCCTTCTCAAAGTAATAATGAATGCCCTTTAACTATCCTTGGATTATGTGCAAATCTACTTTTCAGGCCTAGTTTACCCGAAGTTCACCTCCAATCATTAATCAATCTTCCTAAAAAGACGTGCAATTTGCTTTTCCACCCCAGTTCACCCCTAGTTAACCCCTAGTTCACCAATTCGCCGCACGGCTAGGATTACTTTTCGCTTCCCGCTTTCCTTTCCCACCATAGATCCCCTCTGGAATTCAGTCGTGCCACATAGTGACGAGGGCACACAACTGACAACCCCTTCGATTCGCGTGCGCGCTCGGCTCAGAATCGGCTGTCAGCCAGCGAGGACATCGTTTGCATTCCCTCGTCAACGCGTACAGGTAAGGTAGCAGGTAATTTTTTTAATTTTTTAAAAAAAAATAATCAAAGAAAATTTATCTAAAAAAGAAAAAAGAAAAAACAAAGAAATCAATTTCGAAAAACAAAAACAAGAATAAAAAATCCAAAAAATAAAATAACTTCTAAAAAATAAAAAAGAGTTATAAAAATTCATTAAAAGAATCCAATAAAGAGGAATTTAAAAATAAATTAAAAACACCTAGAAAATCACAAAAAATTTCAAAAATTCACAAAAAATTAGAAAAAATTCACAAAAACTAAAAAACTCATAAAAAATCAAAATTGATCAAAAGAAATCACAAAAAATACTAAATTACTTTAAAAATTCAAAAAAATCACTATAAAAAAGAAAAGCATTAAAAACTCACATAAAATTAAAAACATCTTTAAAAAATCTATTAAAAAAAAAATTGAAAGAAAAAATCAGACAAAAAAAAAGTAAAAAACCTCCAAAAATCCATTAAAAATTCCTAAAATTCACGAAAAAAAATAGAAAATTCACAGAAAAATATAAAGCACATAGAAAAATCATAAAATTTTCAGAAAATCACAAATAAATCACAAAAATTTAGAAAATTCACAAGAAATTTCCTAAAAACCAAAACATTCCCAAAAAAAGTCGTAAAAAATCATTAAAAATACCCAAAAATTAGAAAATTCAAAATTTCACAAATAATTAAGAAAAATAAAAAGGAACCCACCGAAAGTGCCAGAAAAAGAGAGAAAAGCCAGGAAGTGCTAGAAAAACCCAAAAAAGCAAAAAAATCACACACCGGCAAACAACACCAAAACGAGCAAATCAAAAGCGGAAAAGCAACGCCGGAGAGTGTACCGCACACCGAGCGAACACCGAAAACCGAGCACAACGTGCAAAGAGAATCAGATAAGCTCAAAGAAGCGAGAAATTGACCAACTCGAAGCAGTTGAACGGGAATCAAATTTTCAAATTTCTGTATGCTAGAAATTGGCTAGTGCGAGTAATTACGCTGCAAATTAGCTTTCATTTGAACAAACAGGGCCACAACTCACATAGAATTGCATATTAGACTAGTACGAAAAGGAGAAATTCTGCTAATCAACACCAGCTTTTGCTAATTGACAGTTTTTGTGGATTGAGCCAACATGGACTCAAATCGAGCCGAGAATTCAAGTATAGCAGAGCCAGTCAGTAGCAATGGCAACACATGTACAATTGCAACATAGCAAATTTTGCAGCTATATGGCTACAATGGAGACAAAGTATTGTACACAGATTCAGAAGGCCACAGATACTTGATGAGTAGTAAAAGCAACACGAGAGCCAAGATCTTATTGATCAGAGTAAAGCCAGAGTCAGAGAACTCCCATATGTTCACAGACTTCATTGGAGCCAGGTATTGCAAGCTTAAAGATGAAGTGCGGATAGAAGTGCAAAAAATTGACCCAAGTGGTTATCTAGAAATTTGTACAAGCCAGCAAAGCATACATTTGGTGCATATGCAATCAGGGACATTGTACATGGATTACAGTGGTCAGATCTATAGTTGAGACCAGAAATGGATCCAAGAGATCAACCAATAGAAGCCAATCTAATTGGAAAACCAATTCAAAGACGGTACAAAGGTCAAGATGGAGCATTCTACAACTTGATGCTTAGTGTTCTGAAAGAAGATGCCGGCAACTTGGCAATCATAGAAGTAGAAGCTTCTCAGCAAGAGCTTGACATGAAAGAACCAAATGAAAAACCACCAATCATGGCATATTGCTCAGATTGTGGAAGAAACTGTGGACATTTTTCTGAAGATTGTCCAAGAAATCTTGACAACAGGGATGCATCAATTGCCAACAAGCAAGGTACAGAGCAAATTGGAAATGAGAATCTCGATGTAAGTGCATTTAACTTGTTGCTTTTAATGCAATCCGATGATTTTGCATTACCATTAGAAGATGCACATGCACCTGAAAATCAAAAATTGATTCTTTGAACAACAAATTCTTGCACGAATTTAGTCAAGGTGTCGAGATATCACAGAATGTTGAAGAGACTGTTAGGTTTGCAAATGATTCTGCATCCACTAACACAAGTGTGCAATCATTCACGAATCTAAGGGACACATCAAACAGAATGATGTTATCTTTGTTGAGATGTAGAGAGAAAGAGAGAGAGAGGAGACAAGAGACACACCATATACGCTCCCAAAGACTAATTCATATTGAGGACAAGATACAAATATATAGGTGAGACCAAGTTCAGTAGAGTGAGCCATATATAGCTCCAACGCCCCCACTCAAACAAAGGTCTCTAGCTTTGGATGAAAAAACCCTTGGGGAGTTCAAGGGAAAAACCCAAGCCCCTATACAATGTGAAATATGAACCAGCGGTGATGATGTGAAAGTGAATTGTGCATCTATGTACAAATATTCAAGTGACTTAGATATCACAAGGTGCAAATGTGGAGTGTGCATAGTGCATGGTACCTAAAAGATTACAATGTCATATGTACAAAGCTATTACAATAGCAAAGAAGCTAATCTAGAAAGAGTGAGGCCGAAGCAACTCCAAGCTCCGAGCGCAAGAGGATGAAACGTGACTCATTAAGGCCTTTGGTCAAAATGTCTGCAATCATCTGGTCACTTGGACAGTGTTCAACCATAATGGTTCCTTTGCGTACTTCATACCTGACATAATGATAATGGACAGCAATGTGCTTTGACTTATTATGTTGAACATAGTCTTTTGCAAGACTAATAGCACTTTGGTTGTCACACCGCAAGGGTGTGCTAGAAAGAGGAGAGTGACCAATATCAACCAGCATTTGTCGAATCCAAATCAACTCACGAGCTGCAAGTGATGCCGCAACATATTCTGACTCAGTCGTAGAAACTGCAACACAACGTTGTTTCTTGCTGGTCCAAGAAACGAGACAACCATTTATAAAAAAGAAATTTCCACTAGTAGATCGCATAGATAAATGTCAGCTTGCCCAGTCTGCATCTGTGTAACCCAAAAGAGAAAGAGATTGCATAGAATCCGATGTGAGTTGTCGTCCATAGACTAAACCAAAATCTGTAGTGCCTTTCAAGTATTTCAATACACGCTTTGCAGTAGACCAATGCTTAAGAGAAGGACATGCAAGATGTTGTCCAAGATAATTAGCAGCAAACAGAATATCAGGACGAGTGTTCATGCCAACAAACTGAAGACATCCAATCAAGTTAGCATAAGGTTGATTTGTGACAAGTTGACCGCCATTGTCAGAAGTATTCTTCGTAGAGCTCGCAAGACAAGGTGTGTTGGCTGAATGTGTGGATTCCATACCAAATTTTTGAATAGTATCTGCAATAAACTTTGACTGTCGAAGGAATAAAATACCTTTTGTACGGTTCCGTTGGATTTGAATGCCAAGACAAGAGTGAATCTCTCCAAGATCCACCATATCGAATGCAGAAGACAATAACTTTTTCACTTGCTGAAGAAATCCCAAATCATTGGAAACAAGGATGGTATCATCCACATAAAGAGAAAGAATCACAAAACTGCTACCTTGGCGTTTTATGTATAAGTTGGGGTCTGAAGAGCAAGAGATGAATCCTTTAGAGGTGAGAAAAAGTTCAAATTTTGTATACGAGGCTCGCGAAGCTTGTTTGAGACCATATAGTGCCTTATGGAGCTGAGCAACAAGGTCTTCTTTACCTGGAATAACAAACCCTTCTGGTTGTTCCATATAAATTTCCTCTTCCAAGTCACCATTAAGAAAATCAGTTCGCACATCCATTTGATGAGATTCTAAATCAAATTGAACAGCAAATGCCAATAAAACTCGAACACTTGTAATGCGAACAACTGGTGAAAAAGTCTCTTGATAATCAACACTAGCTACTTGGGAGTAACCTTTTGCAACTAAACGCGCCTTGAACTTGTCAAAAGATCCATCTTCTTTTACTTTTGTCTTATACACCCACTTATATTTAATAGTTGTACGACCAGGAGGTAATTCAGTTAGTATCCATGTACCTTTAGAGATAAGAGAATCGTACTCTGCTTCCATAGCCTCTTGCCATTGATCCTTTTGTGGTGAAGAGATAGTTTCATCATAAGTAACGGGATCTTCAGAAGTAGAAAAAGCATTATCAGCAATATCGTCATCATAAACATGACATGAGCCATGTTCAAAATCAATAGGCAGATCAACAAAAATATCAATATCATCATTGGCAACATTTGGAATGGATGGTTGTGAAGAGGAAAGTTTCTCTATAGGAAGAGTTTCATCTTCTGAAAGAAATGGAAAAGCCTGAAGCAATGATTTAGTATCATCAGAATCATCCATGGACCATGAGCCTCCCATAAGTTGTTCGTTAAAAGTAGCATCACGATTCACAATTACTTTCTTGGAGGAAGGGTCATAGAATTTGTAGCCTTTGGAAGTGTCAGAATATCCAATAAAAATAACTTTAAGACCAGGAGCATCAAGCTTTGTTCGTGTTTCTTTGGGAACATGAATATAAGCAATACATCCAAAGGTTCGAAAATGAGATACAGAAGGAATGTCACCTGTCCATGCTGTAATGGGTATCTTACTAGAGGGTGCAGTACTAGGAAGATGATTCTAAATAAATGCTGCTGTCAAAGTAGCTTCAGCCCAGAAAACATGAGATAAGCCAGAATGAATCAGCATACATCTTACAGCATTGAGAATAGTGCGATTCTTTCGTTCAGCAACACCATTCTGTTGAGGCGAATATGGAATAGTGTGTTCATGATGAATTCCAATGTCAGCACAGTAACTCACAAACACTCGAGAAACATATTCGCCTCCATTGTCACTACGAAGCTTCTTAAGGCGACAACCAGTTTGAAGTTCCGCAGCCTTGTGGAATTGTTTGAAAATAGATAAGGCTTCAGATTTTTTTCTAAGTAGAAATACAGTCGTATACCTTGAGAAATCATCAATGAAAGTAATGAAGTAGCAATATTGTGATCTCGAAGAAGGTAGAGGTCCACATATATCTGTATGAACAAGATCCAATATGTCATGAGAATGAGTTGTATTTGAAAGAGGAAAGGGTTTACGATTGTGTTTCCCAAGAGCACAAAATTCACAAATTCCCATATGGAGATGGGCTTTAAGATCCATGCCATGAACAAGATCACGACGTTGAAGATCAAAAAGTTTTGATAAATCGGCATGAACAAAACGGTGATGCCATACTTTGCAATCATGATCACCTGGAGCAGTGACAATATTTGCTAAAGCATCATTGAGAGAGATTTCAAACAAATTACCGTTTCGAGGAGCAGTGGCTATAGTCTGTCCATCTTTCTCAATTCGGCATTTGGTATGATCAAATCCAACAAACAGACCAAGATCAACAAGTCTAGCAACTGAAAGAAGATTACGTTGAAGATCTGGTACATGTAATACTCCTCGCAAAATTCGAGTGGAAGAAGATAAGGTACCAAGATATAAGTATCCAATACCCTTTACTTGACAAGTAGTATCATCAGCAAGATAAACAACACGTTGAACTGGCAGTGGATGATAGTTATGGAGCCACTTGGACTGATATGTCATATTTCCTGTAGCACCAGAATCGACAATAAAAAGTGATCCATCACGTACATGAAGTATTCTGTCTGGAGCAACTGAACATAGGACGCAGCTTGTTTCTGGTACAATGTTGTTTCGATATTCAGTAGCATATGCTCTATTCCGATCTGTGTCGAATCGACGCTTATAGCACATATGAGTGGGATGATCAGATCATCCACAATATTCACAAGAAGAAGAAGAAGAGTCTCTAGATAAACCTAGTTTTGTGGTAATATTGTGTTCTTCATCATATTGACGTGCCCAACAATCATCTTCAGTATGGCCATTTCTGTTGCAGTAAGAACATTGCTTATTAGGAAATTTGAGACGAGACAAAATATTACCGAGACGGCCACCTCTGCGGTTTCCTTGTTGAAATGGACGCCTTCGAGCATAAAAAGCACGTTCCATCTGTTGTGACTCAGTCTCCTCTTGTGAAATCATAGCTATATCATGACCAGCATTCCGACGTTCTTGACTTTGAGAGTATTCAATTAAAGACGTGCAATCTTGGTCGAAATCAAGACCATCTTTATTAGAGATAATAGTAACAATGTTATCATAAGAAGAGTCCTTCACCGTATCAAGGAGAAGTGTAATCAGTTGCTTTTGTGGAACAGGATCACCGGAAGCAACAAGTTGATTAATAATAGATTTGAAAGATTCAATATGTCCCGTCATGGCAGTACCAACTTCATATTGTAACTTGTTAAGCAACCCTCTCAAATAAAGTATTTCTATAACAGATTTCTTCTGAAAGTTTGCAATAAGGTACTTCTATACGTCGTGGGAAGTAGGCAGTTCTTACATATCAAGCAAAATGGAATTAGTAAGAGCAAAAAGAATATACCGACGAGTTGCTTTATCACGTCGTTGCCAATCCGTATAGGCAACATTCCAATCTTCAAATATAGGTCCTTCAGTGATAAGCACGTTATCATTATCCATATCAACAGGCTGAGGCGGACAAACACGATTTCCAAGAACAACATCGGAGAGTTCATCGCCTTCAAGAATTAACAACATCTTTGCTTTCCAGCCTGGAAATCCTTGACCTTGGAAAGGAGGAACAGAACGCTCGCCAGAAGGAAAGCCGTTGACGAGAATATTCATAGCCATATCTTGTTGCGAGAAGACGTATAAGATAAGATCGCAGAATCTGCACACCATATATGGTGAAGTCCGCAATTGAGAATGAGAGAGATATGAGTACTGCGTTCTGTCAACAATAAACGCAAGAAGGATGCTCAAGGAACGTCCAAAGATGTGAGAGACGTCACCCAAAAAAGGCAGGGTAAAGGAGACGTTAATAATAAACGAGTCCTCAAAAGAGAGTGGCGTGAGACGCAAGATTGATGGCCACAATACGAATAGAAAAAAGCTAAATCTTCTCAAAAAAGTTGACGCCAAAATAAGAAAAACGATCGCGGACGCTTCACGAAGAAGTAGGACGAAGAAAGCTGCGTCAAGCTCTATTGCAGTAAAAACAACATAACTTTCTGCTACGAACTCCGATTGACAGAAACCTAGAACTCAAATCGAGAAGCTCAAGGAGACAAACAAGTTTTGGATTAAAAGTGCCATTGTGCTACGCTCCATTGCGCTTTCCCCGTTTCTCCAAATTTTGAGCAGAACAGCAAGAAAAATTGAGATGAAATTCAGGGTGTTATTAACAAGAAAATGTAATCAACGATTAGATTGATTAGAAATAAACGCCACATAAAACAATAATCATATTCTTCTTAACACAAAACAACCATAGTTAACAAGAATCAACGCTCAAAAATAAAATTTGTAACAATTTTGAATCTTACATGCGAATCACATACACATACTGTTGTCACCATGAATTGAATCGGCGCGTGATCGTTACCGCTCTGATACCATGTTGAGATGTAGAGAGAAAGAGAGAGAGAGAGACGAGACAAGAGACACACCATATACGCTCCCAAAGACTGATTCATATTGAGGACAAGATACAAATATATAGGTGAGACCAAGTTCAGTAGAGTGAGCCATATATAGCTCCAACAATCTTTGTATGGTACCCATAATTCATATGCACACTATGTAGACCAAAAAGGAAAATTATACAAAAAGGATCAACGTATGTTTGAACGGCCCACATACCAGCTCATAGAAGTGCGTCGAGTGATAGATCAGAAAGGATAGTTCATTTTAGAGGAAAGAATCTAGTATAGCCCATCCTCTCTAGAGATGAAGGATATTACCCGAGTGAACTCGAAAATCTGTTCAGAACCAAACCCTCCTCCATCGAAAATCAAACCTCGATGTTGTGACCAAACGAACATATATTTTGACCAAAACAGTCGTAGATATAGATGAGAGTCTAGCATCTATGATGCATTGGGTCTTGAAACCATATAAGCGCATATCATAGGAGACCAATGGGATAGACAATATCAGGACAAAGATAATGCTATCTACAGCTTAACTTGGGGAATCATTTGTCATGTTTCACAACGATACATAGGAAACTATGTAGAAGGTTTGCAGATGTCAAATGTCAACAGTGCTACCCAAAGTGTGCCTTTACAGTCCCAAAAGGTGAGACTAAACCAGAGCCAAACAATTTTGAACTCTTACAATGAAGCAGGCTATAGTGATCACCCTAGGAAGGGGGGAGCAGTAAATACATCAAGCTCAGCTCTTTTGCTAGGAAATGCTGCAGCAGTTAGAAGCCCTAGAGCATCTAGCCAACAGACCTCTTCAAAGCAGAAGACATTGAAAGATCATATGGTTGTTGGAAGTTTCCAGTTGACCCAGATTCCCTCAGAATCTACAGACAAATGCTTCTATGAAGATCATCAGGGACAAAAGCTTCAGATGATCTCCACAAATCAAAGTCAAAAGCTGACAAATCCAATAGTGTTCAAACAATTACATGTGACCAGGCTCACATATGCATATCAAGATGCACATGGTAACGAATATCAACTAGGTCATGACCTTTTACAAACCCCTATAGATGGTACGAGAGAAGTCAAAGACTATCTGAAGATGATGCAAAGCCTTAAGTTACCAGAACAGGTGTCAAAAAAGTCAAAGTCAATGAAAGCTAAAGTCAAGAAGGATACACAAAGGTCACCACCAAAATCTCCTCCGAAGAGACAGATTTTACCAAAAAGTACAATGGATCTTTTAAGATCAAAGGTTACTCAGATGCAGGAGGACAATGTTCAACAATTGCAAAAAGGTGCAATATCACAACCAATGGAGTCAACATCAATTGAAGCAGGCGGTCAAAGCAAAGAAAATTCAGATAAAGTTCAACCAAAGGATGTTGCCATAGCAAAATAAGTCAATTCAGACACGAATCGTGAAATGATCAAGTGCAACATCATAGGTGAACATGAAGAAAAAGTGTCAATAGAAGTAAAGCTGAATTTTCAGTTAGACAAGAACCTCATGTCTTTTCGCACTTGGAAAAGATGTGGACAACCACAGCTGGAAGATGCTCTTGAATTTGTGAGCATATCAAGAAACAAACAAGAAAAATGCTAGGGAATCATCTCCACCACCATTGAAGTAGGTTCACAGATCACCACAGCTCAATTTCATGTGATCACAGCAAAGGATATGGCAGACGATATCATAATGCGAATGACAATGGCCCAGAAGATGTTAGAGATACAGAATGCAAGCAAGATGCAGTCATCAAAGACAACAAAGAATGAAGATCAAGACTGGTCACCCACGAACTACAGCACAAAGTCCTCAACCACAATTAAAATGGAGACTGGTGCAAAAGCAAAGGTTATTGAAGATGGTTCATCTCCATTGAGCAGAACTTCAAAAGAGCTTAAAGAAAACCAGGCAATAGAAAGTGCAGAGCAAAGAGAGCAAAGAATGCCACCAAAGCCAGAAGTTAAGAAGAACAAGGGTGCGTACAACCAAGAATCAATAGGAAGTCAGATTGCAAAACAAAGTCTCAATCCACCTTCCATAGAGACACAGCTAGATCAAGACGAGACCATGGAAAAATCAAGACAGAGATCTTCAATAGAACCAAAAATGTCAGATTCAGAGTTGCAGAAGTCACAAGGATTGAAGAAAATTCTTGCAGACAAAGGTAAAGCTAAAGTGGACCCTCCACCGATTAGCATAAAACGTGTGACAACATATGCCTCTACATCAAAGAACCCTCATGGATCAGATACTTCAAGCAAGTCAGGCTTTCAAAACTTCAAGTCAATTGCCAACCCAACGGAAACCAATAAGGAGACACCCAGAAAAACAAAGATATAAATCAGCCAAAGTACTCAAGAAAACAAAGGAAAGTCAAGCAAGTGTTTGTTCCGAGCAGTTTAGTCAAAGTGAATGATCCGGTTTGGATTAAAGACAAGAAATCAACACAGAAAGACAAACATATAGGATGAATAGCATCACAATGGAGCTTAAAAGAACAGGAGTACTATGAAGGTAACAGACACATATGGGTACCAAAACCTCAGGTAAGGGCGTATGAAGTGAAGTCAGAACCCTCCCAAGAAAGAAGGCCCACAAGGTATCAACCTCGACAATATCCTAGGATACCTAAGAAGCAGGTATAGAGGAAAAAAACATCGAAAGATGCTAAAGTCAACCACAACTCTCAAGAGGATACACAACAAAGACGTATCTCAAGGAATGTTCCTCTTCGACAAGGATTTTACATAGGCTATACAAAGATTTGGCTACCAATCAATCGTAAGAAAACTGCAGCTACATCAGACCTGCATGAAGATCACGAGAACTCAACAAGACCTAGATCTCAACAAAGTCAACAATGGAGATACAAAGGTCATCAAGAGATTTGGATTCCTAAGTCTTCCAATGGTCCGAGTCAAAAGCCAGATGCCGACATTGAAGAGAGGCCTACAACAACATCAAAGACTCCTGTCAACGACAGGCCTAATTGGAGAATCAAATGGATAATGGAGTTTTCAGAGTCAGAGAAGGACAACCCAACCAATGAGAATGCAGATTCAAAGAAGATAAAACAGGTATGGCAAAAGAAACCTTCAATGCCAACTTTTACCTGAAGAAATGTTTGTAGTAAGCTCAAGAATGTAAAAAGTTAAGTCACCAAGGTGCAAAAAACACTCTTTAGCATAGTTAGAGTCGGGCTGCTGAGCCATAAAATGATCAAATCATTAGTCGCAAATCTTCAAGTCATATTAAACCCTGTGCTAAGAGTTGTAGTTATTAGGTTTACGCTCAAGCTGGAAGAGTTGAGCATATCTAAAGTCATGTTGCTTATGCTAGATGAGATGAGCATAAGAGACGAAGTCTATTAACTTACAAATGGTGGAGTGTCGTGGAGTCCAACACTCACGCACAGTGCACAGTAATATGAAAGCACATATCCTCGTCAACAAAAACCATTCTTAAAGGGGTGCCAGCTTGCAAAGCTATGTCATATGCTTTCATAGCTACACCATCTTTCTGAAGAACCCCTCAAAATCATTCTTGCACAGCATATTGTTTCCCATGCATTTTTGTGTATGCATAAATAGGATGTCCCATCATTGGACATATGCATTAGACACTCTTTTTTGCTTCCACCTATGCACCTTGAGTGGACTACAACAAGCAAACCAATGTTCCATCATGCTATCCTTTCATATTTACTGCATTTTTATTTCCATATCTCACAATAAATAATCTCTTCAGTACTTTACTAAGATTTCCCATGCTAGTAAGTACTCCAGTAATGTGCGTATCCCAAAGGCACTTTTTTTCCACTAGGTTTCTTCCCTTTAGTCATCCAGGTATTAGACCCTAAGTTAAAACCTCATCATTCTACTTCCCTTGTACATACTTTCTCTAAATAAACAACATCCTCATCATTATGCTATTACATCGACAAATGCAACATCATCTCTCACATCAGATATATTCGGACCAATGAAGATGCTGCAACAAATTGAACCTCATAAAAAATACAACGACAAAATGAAGACAATCAGCCCATCAACAACCAAGAAGACCTTCCCTGGCCTCCACGGACACCTTTCAACAGTGCTCGATGAACAGGCACTAAAATAGGAAGGGGGGGATGTTGACTGAGTCAACGTTAGTTAATAGAAGTTGCAAAAGACCGAAGACGTACAAATGCACATTGAGGACAAATGCAAAGAAGCAGTAAAGATTGGAGTTACATATTTTCCACATTTTTCCAAAATGGTCATATATTGTAAATTCGTGATTTATTTCAAGCCATTTGTAATATTTCTAATGTGTTACAAGCTCAATGGGAGTTCCAAGTTGTAAAGAATAGGTCACTTACTGTGCCTAGGTTGCAGATTCTGTAAGTGGCGAGCCCTAAAGGCCTTGGGCGCCGGGACATTGCATATTTTTAACCTAGGTATATAAGGCAGTGTGTAAAAGAAATTAGGGTTCTCAAGTCATTTGTTGAGAGCACTCTTTGGTGAGAGCTCTTGAGGTGTGTGGCTATGGAGTCCTTGAGCTTGTCCTTGCTCATGAGACTTGATTAACACTAATTAATGATTCATTCTCTCTCACTATGCCTCTCTCTTACTTCTTATGATTGCCTATGATGCTTAGATTAACTAGATCTTAACTAACTAGTGGTTAATCCCTCTCTAATCTTGTGTACTTGCCCTCTTTTGCTTGTGTGTGCATGTAGGTTTGATTGGAGTGTGGTGCTCGATAGATCTATGTGTGTGTGCTTTCGATTAGTGTGTTGCATGATAAGATTAGTGTTGTGTGCATCTTGCAATTGTAGTGTGTGTGATTGGGTTGATTAGAGGTGAAGAGAAGTGGATATGGAGATTTCCCTTCATTGCGGCTTCTCTCTTCCATAGGCCGAGAAGCTCACCTCGTAGAGTTAACCATTTGTGTTGCCACAATTAGCTCACTAACTGTGTGAGTGTTTCCATGCCCTAGTCGGGTAGCTCATCCCTCCAGATTGATAATTTTGTTGGTCATTGGAGCTATTACAATGATGGGACCCCGAACAGGTTGCGCAACCTCTGTATGGCCCCCTCACCAACGTAGCATCCTCCTTTCTTTGTCATGCAGTCCACCACACCGAGCACATGGCGATGGCGGTTACTTTAGCTAGCCTTTCCCTGCTCTTCAAGGACTTCTTCTACGACCATATCATCTGCTAAGTGAGAAAGAAATCCATAATCTATTACCTCGTTCTCTGGTATGTCAACACCATCCCCACCTTCTGGAATGCATTACTGCTCTTCAACATGATCAGAAGGGCAAGGTTTCCCAACCCCTGGCTAGCTTCTTCCTGTAGAGCTTCGACTATCGCTTTGCGAACATCTTCAAACTTGTCGTGTGAGCTCTGATCCATAGCTTCCTTTGATTCTTCATGCATACATGCTTCGACCAAGACCGCATTCTTGCTAGCTGGGATAACAGACTCTTGTATAGCAGTACACCAAATTGGAGGTACAAATTGAAACGAATGACAAGAAAGGCTTACAAATGGAAAGTAGCTACCTCTTTGACGCTTGAACTTTCTTTCGACACATGGTGAATCTCCACTATCAAGCTATACCCATAGTCTGCTGTCTTCAACAAACCCGTTTCCAGCTTCTTCTTTGCTTTCCTACTCTTTACCTTGACTAAGAAAACCATTTGCGCATAGTCCTCTACACCACCGCACTCGACCTTCTCTTTGATTCACGGATGCAAGTAGGCTAGAAACTGTTCTCGCTTGAAATAATCTCCATTTTGCACACATGTAACAACAGCTAGTCTCTCCCAGATAGACTCAAATTTATTCAAAAACAAAGCAAAGTCTTCACTTACATCCTGCTTGAGCTTGCTCAATTGCTCACCCAAGTCCGATGGAGAAACCCGCTTCTGAAAAGTTTCAACAAACTGTTTGTGAATCTCGTTCAACGACTGACGATCTGCAACCTTCAATCCTTTAGACCAAACTTTGGCTCGTCCTTGTAGAACCAATGGTAAGGCCTTCAATTTGGCTTCATGTCCAAAAATTCTCAACTGCAACATGTATAGCTCCAGATCGAAAAACCAATCTGCAGCCTCTTCTTCTCCAGCAAGCACCAAGTCAATATCATGAATCATCTTCAGGCTTTAAAGCTTCATCGAGGAGCAAACGGTAGTTCCTCGGTGGGGGCACCACTGATGGAAAGGGGGAAATAGGAACAACACCCGATGTACTCTACACTGCCTCTCTATAGCCCAGGGAAATATCCGGCACCCCTAACCACACAGAATCACATACACACGCACACTATCTACCAACCTTCACACCATGGACTCGCCTATGAGTAATCAGGACTACCCACACTCACACATGAGCACCTCAGTACAATAAATCCATCAACAAACCATCATATCCCGACATCACTGGATGCATACAACTCCCCAATCTATAAATGCACTCACACAAGGAGGCGACACATGCCTCGACCACACACAAAATAGCCGAGTCAATCATTCTCTCTCTCCCTCTGTCTACACACACACACACAAAACCCGGAGCCAACGCTACCACGGGCGTACTAGGGCATGAGGCAGGATAGACGAGGTGATTGATGACAAATTCAACAAGAAAAATAAACCCCCCGAACTGTGAACTCATATACCCATAGCACAAAACAAAAAACACTTCTCATACAATGATGGGGCTTCCCCTTAACGACCTTCTCTCTTGTTTCACAAGCCCATAGCGGCCTCTCACAATGGCCCTTGGCCACACACCAAATAGCTCTATGTGAAACCCCTCCTTAGTCCTACCTCACCTTGTTGAAGGCGGCCCCTGGCAGCCATCCCTGTCCTTTGTCATGCAGAGCCACCTTGTGGCCTCTTCCCCTTGAGCTCGTTGCTCTCCTCCTTGGTAATTTCCACCTCTGATGGCGACCTCCCTTGGTGTGTTCTCACTGCTTGACTAGCCCTTTGGTGTCTCCTCTTCTTCCTCCCCTTGCTCTTGGCCTATGCAACCCCTATCCCTGGCAGCCCCCTGACCACCCTTGGTGCTCCTCAATGATGTGCCCCACGCTGCCACCTCTCTATCCAGCTTGCGGCCCTCCGCCCTCAAAGGCCCCTTGGTGGACCTCAGTCACCTCTCCCACAGACCTTGGTGGCCTTCAACCCCTCAAACCAGCTGCTTTCCCCTTGGCTTGCAGATAGCACCCTCCTCCTCTCAGCATGTTGACGGCCTCCTGCAGCTCCTCAAACGTGGAGCCTCCTCTCTTTTCTCTGACTGTCTCTCCATCGAGCTCCCTTCACTAACATTGGATATCTCTTTTGAGGAGTTCCCCTCAGCGCTTCTTGCTATGCACAAACTGTCTTCCCCATTGACCCTCCACTTTGATGGCTTTATCTCACCAGGCCCTGGCGGCCGTCTCTTCTCTCCACTCCATGACCCTAGATATCGCTGTCAGGGTATGTCTTTACATTGGCTGGTGGAGCAGTATCATGGCGTTCTAGATTACAAGATTGTGTTACTCAGTCTACTACAGAGGCTGAATATGTTGCAGCATCAAAGGCATGCAAAGAATCAATTTGGCTTAATCGACTAGTGACAGACTTGGGAATCAAAGAAGAGATGCCTGTGTTATATTGTGATAGTCAAAGTGCTATACAATTGGCTCGCAATCCAGTTTATCACTCAAAGACAAAGCATGTGGATGTGAAGTATCATTTCATCAGGGAAATGCTCGAGGATAAGCAACTTCAGCTTGTCAAAGTTCACACCACAGAAAATCATGCTCATCTACTTACAAAAGGACTTCCCTCAGAGAGCTTTGCGCATTTTTGCAAGCAGTTAGGTGTAGGGTAGTACATCACTTCTCTACATCTCTTGTATATTAGCTTGTATAGTAGCTTCTCTCACACTTGAAGTACCACATTGGACTTTAAGTGGGAGGTTGTTGGGGTATAAAGCCCAATGTGGTCGCCCAGGTAACTGGGTGGGCCGCCAGGTATGTACACATATTCTTTTGTAAAAACCTAATAAGAACTCACTATGCTCTACACATTACAGTAGAGCGAGTTCACCATATCGTCGTGCTCTTCTTCTCGCACTCTCTCTCGCGTCACACTTCCGCTCGTACTCCTTCAAAAAGAACCAATAAGAATTAAGCTCTCTAGAAGACTATTGGACAGTCTCCCAAGGGGTCCAATGAGCATTCAACAACCCAATGGCTTGCCTGATTCCTATTGGCCAGGAGGCAAAGGGTTCCAATGAGAGTTTAGTTGAATTAAGTAATTACGTGAAGATCTCACAAAAGGGGAAAGGGGGACACATGTCAGAAGACTATCACTTATGTTTTTTGATTTTCATTGGCTAGGCCTGGGGAGGTCCAATGAGGTGTGAGAATGAGCAAATAGCAAGAGGGGTCGATCAAGAGAGACAGGGGACTGATTTTTGGAAGGCATTATCACACACACACACACACACACACTCACACAATCTCATGTGTGAAGCAAAGAAGACTTTGTCTCCTTCTCAAGCTTGTGAGAAGGGAGGCCTAAACCAACAACTCTTGGCTTTGTGATGCAAATCCAACCAAGAGCCAAGCTTCAATGCATGCTTATCTCCTCTACCATGCTAATCAATAAGCTAAGATATGCTAATATGAGTGATTATGTGAGGAGATGTACATCTTTCCCGTAAGAATACTCCTTCTTCCTCTAAATCTACTCTCATACCCCGCTAGCTCTCACCATCTTCGAAGGTGTGTGAGGTCTTGGGTCTGAGACCGTGAGGCAATTGATGTTGTGTTTGATAAGTGTTTTGCTTAGTGTATGAAGTTTCCATATTCACTACACTAGCTACTATTGAAGGAACACAAAGAATTGCATTGTAAAATGTCGCTCTTGATGGGAGAAACCGTAATACAAAGCCTTTTGGAGGGGGGACCGGCTCCATGCAAATCCGGTCCTCAACTGTTGTCAGTTGCTTACTTTCTCTCTCTTTTGAAGTATTATTCATGCTATCTAACTAGGTGTTATACTTTTCGTTGCTCTCTCCACCCAAACACTCTTGTTCTTCTCATTAGGAAGCTATTCTAATGAAATGCTCACTATGTTCATGCTATTTTCCGCTACACACAAGTTATTAGACAATTAAATGTTACATTGACTTATCAAAGCACAAAAGTTACTGATTAGATTTTAGTTTCATTTGCCATCTCGTGTACTACATCTTGATTCGAGATGTCATCTCTTGGCAACATTTTGAGCGCATATGCACTATGTAAGAGGTTGACATAGCTAAAATATACATGGTGAGATGAAGAATCAGCACGCCAAGTTCTGGATGTGTGTTATGCCTTAAAGGGCATCTCTTGGATTGTCCATATGTTTGAAAGTGTCTCAATTGTTGTCTCTTGGACTATGGTTACCTTTGAGAGCACAACAAGTTGTTGATGAAATTCCAATCCCAAAGGTCATCTCTTGACATGTATGCAAGTGTGGTTTACTTTTGAGATTCCAAAAAGTTGTTAATTGGTTGAGAAAGATGTATATTTCAAGCACTTATTGGTCAATATGTATGCCTAGTGCGGTGCCCTTCTAAGAAGGACATGACCTCATAGACAACGAAGCTTTTGGTAGTTTTTGTTAGATACAAAGCGAGGGTGTCTCATCAGATTCAAGCATCTTGGCTTGCATATTCAAGGCCAGTGGCATTATGCAAAAAGATACTATGGTGAATATATACAATGTGAAATTATTAGTCGAGGATGATCCAAAAAAAACGATACGCTTGGCAATCTTCTGTTGAAACATATGACAATAGTATGGTATTTTCAAAAGCACGAAAGTGCTTAGCTACCTTTCTATTCAAAATTGACTACATAGTATGTCCAAGTGGCGAAGGACAAAGAAGGTCTAGGTTGTTTTTCTCGGATGCAAAGAGAGGACCTCTTAGTAGATTCAACATCTTGACTTGCATCTTCAAATAGCATGATGCAAAAAGCTGATATGGTGAACATATGGAGGGCGAGATTATTAGTCGAGGACGAATCACGATCCAAAAAAAATAGAATGCTTGCCAATGTTCAATTGAAACATATGACAAATGTACGGCATTTACCGAAGCAGTAAAAGTGCTTGGCTAGCTTCTTGTTCAAAATTAAGTACATGGTATGTCCAAGTGGCTAGCTTCTTGCTCAAAATTGACTAGCTACATGGTATGTTCAAGTGGTGAAGGGAAAATAGCTCTAGGTTGTTTTCAACAAAACCAAAGTGAGAGCCTCTTCCTAGCTATAGATGCAATCACCTATGCCAGCATCTTGAAGGATAATGCGTGTCTAAGAGTGCATTGATTGTGGAGTATGCCCAATAGTAGATGTCAAAAAACTCTCTCTCTCTCTCTCTATCTCTCTCTCTCTCTCACACACAAACACACACACACACATGCACACACACACAATCGGGTTGTATTTTGTGTACATAAGAGACCTTTGGAGATGCGCAATGGCCTATATGACGAATCTAAAACGAACCATTGTGGGGGTGCATACTTCTATGTGATGTAGCCAGGATCTCGACAGAAAAGAACTGATAATCTCACCCATCTGTGAAGAAAGACATATTGACGATGCTCCCCACCCCCCCCCCCCTCTCTTTCTCTCTCTTCGCCTCCCTCCCCCGTTGAGAGAAAGGGTCACATGTTCATAGTTGTATAACATGAAAAGATGAAATGCTTATGAATAACAACTACATGTCGTAAGTATGAGTAACTGCAATATAGTAAGTGAATAGGAACAACAATATTACTTGTTCTATCTAGCAACAACATCTAATTGCTATATGGTAATTTCAAAGTGACTATGATTTTGCTACTTCTATTTGGTAAATATATAAAATTGCTATATAGCAATTGGTTTAGAAGTAAGATTCCTTTTTCCATCTAGCAATTAAGTTAAAAGGTAGTCTTAATTGCTAGTTCAATTGGGCTCGCACACAAGGCTTGCTATTTGCATCTAGCAAATAAATCAAATGTTGGAAGGATTACTATATGGGAGTACGTCTAAAGCTCCTTGTGGTGGCGCAACCTCTACATGGCCCCCTCACCAACACAGCATCCTCCTTTTTTTTGTCATGCAGTCCACCACACCAAACACATGGCGATGGCGGTTACTTTCCCTGCCTCAACTAGCCGTCCCGCCACCTTCCCTATGTGGCGCCCTTGACCAGCTCTGCAGCTCGTTTTCTTCCCTGTGGCCACCTTTAAAATTCCTTTTTTCTTCTTTTAACTCCCCACTTGGCCAATTTTAACAAAATCCATTTGATCATGATGATGCCGAACGTCTCCTGTTGGTGCAGAAATCCAAGCTTTCGTATGGAGAGCATCCAAGACCCTGCGCATCTTCATAAAAGTAGACTTTGGAATGGTGGCATTCTTGAGAGGAGACCTCGCCAAAAACAATTGTGATTATCACGACTGCCTACTTGGCAGACACGCCGTGACAGTAGAGTGTCGTGTAAACATCCCGCCCAAGATCCCATATCACAAACTTCATAGCACCTCCATCAAGCATCCTTTACCTCATTCCCAAGCTTGTGATATCAACACTTGTTTCTCTCAACTCTGATAGCAAGAAACACTTGCACTTTTGACTAGAGAGTGTTCCATTTTAGTAAACCTCTCTCCTAACTGCATCAAGTACCTGCCCAATGTTCCTGTCCTTTGCCTGCAAACTACTATTCCTGGGCTTCTTGCACTTCCATAGGTCGTCCATCTTCAGCTGTACCAATGTGGTCAAATCTTGAGGCAGCACTATGATGGTACACCCCAAGTTATAATAGCCATAGGGTGTAATAGAAGTGAGGTTTGGTAGATTGAATAATTGCAAACCCATAGCCTTGACATTCCTTGAATGTGTACCCTTGGCGTAGGCCTAGAGTTTCTGTCATGTGGCCAACTCTTGAATCTACTCTGAAGGTATACCTGAAGTAATATTAGCTGACTAAACATAAGGCATATAAAAATGGATATGGTCCATTGAATGACTAGGAACCCATACCCTTGACATGGTCCTTTAACGGCTTTGGCATGGACCTCAATTTTTTTCCATATGGTCAAATCTTGAGGCTACTATGAGGGTCCATCTCAATAGATATTTATTGACTATTTACATGCCTATGTGTATATAAATCTCATATAACTATTTTGTGCTTATTGTACATAGAGGGATGTAGGTTTTGGCCGAATACTCCTTGCCATGGACCTCAAGTTTTTGCCACGTGGTCAAATATTGAGGCTAATGGTACAACCCATGTTATCTTAACTGAGTAAACATACAAATTTAATAGCTTCAAACCCATAGCCTTGGCATAGGCCTTGAATGTGTATGATGATCCTTAGCATGGACCTCAAGTTTTTGCCACATGGTCAAATCTTGAGCCCACACTATGATGGTACATCCCAAGTTATATTAGCCAAGTAAACATAGTGTGTAATAGAAGTGGGGTTTGGCAGATTAAAGAAATGCAAACCCATAGCCTTGACATTCCTTGAACGTGTCTAATAACCCTTCGTGTAGGCCTAAAGTTTTTGTCACGTGGTCACTCATGAGTTTACTCTGAAGGTAGGTATACACTCTGAGTCTACTCTGAACGTATACATGAAGTGATATTAGCCAACTAAACATAAGGTATATAAATGTGGGATCCGGTCCATTAAATGACTAGGAACCCATATCCTTGACATGGCCCTTTAACGTGTCTAATACGCTTTGGCATGGATCTGAAGTTTTTTCCACGTGGTAAAATCTTGAAGTTACTATGAGGGTACATATTAGCTGAGAAATAGCGTGTAATATAAGTGAAGGCTGGTACATTCCATGATTGCAAACCCATAGATTTCACATGGTCCTTTAATTTTTCTAATAATCCTCAACATGAGCTTCAAGTTTTTGTTAGATGGTCAAATCTTGAGACTACTCTTGCATTGAATGTTTTTTTCAGGTGTCTTCACAAATGTCATTCAAAGTGGAGACCTTGTAGACCTCCTCATTGGAGATAAGGTGGTTGCAAATGGGAGTGTACTTTCAACCGAACCTAGTGTTTTGTGCCATGGTGAATTACTTGGAGATGGTAACTTGTCAGTGTCTATTGATAATTGCCATGACTCTTTTGCTTGCTTTCCCTTTCCAACAATTCATGCATTGACAGTCAGTGAAATGGTTGGTGGGTTTGCAAAATGGGAGAGACAAAATGTCAAGCTTACAGGGGATTGTGGCATGGTTAGTATGCCACATGATGATGAAGTGGATGTGGCCCTTGAATGAGAACATATGGAGGAAGTAAACTACGGAGATCAATTGTGAGAGAGTTGGAAAGAGTGTGTTGTCTTTCTTTGGTCAGAGGGGACAAAATATTGCATTGGAACAGGGGCTATACTTCTATATTTTCCATATGAAGTAATTGACTATGAATTTTTAGGAGAACAAGATCTTGGTGTGGTGGTGAATCAAGCTTACAATGAAGCAACAAGGACTAGTGCAAGTGAAAGCTTAGATTGCATTACTTGAGTTCTACCAAACATCGAGCGAACTTATCCGAGCAAGCTCAAAACCGAGCAAAGTTATCAAGTGAGTTTCTCACGTATATATATACTTCTTTTCTAAAAAGAGATATCAGAGAGAGAGAGAGAGAGAGAGAGAGAGAGAGAGAGAGAGAGAGAGAGAGAGAGAGCTTTCTCTAAACCCAAACACTAAATGTCAGCACCATTGCTCCCCAATCATGATTATACAAACCTAGTCGTCCTTATACATGTGTCACCATTGCTAGCAAAAATATGTTTTTTTGGAAATTTAAATATAGATCAATTGAACAGCTTAGTTCACAAAGATGGAAGATGCGACTCCTTTCCATTTTGGATTATTGTTTGGAAAAGTCTAGCAGATGTCTAGAAGGCCATAATTTGTTTGCGAAAAATTTCAATCTCTTTTGAGTTTGTGTCTGCTTAAGACAAGGTGGTAAGGAAATCTTGCTAGTTGGATTAGGGAAAGGGTTGCATCGTATGGACATCACATTTTTTGCAGATGATAGAGACTTGCCAAACCAAGAGCTACCATGTATGTCCACTAGGAAGAGCGCTAATGAGTGATAGAAGATGCTTAGATCTCTCTCTCTCTCTCTCTCTCTCTCTCTCTCTCACTTTAAAAAAAAGAGAGAAACAATATCACTATTACCGACTATTTTCAGCATATACAAAACATCTTTACAACAAAATGTTGAGCCTGGAGAATATCCAAGAAAAAGTCTTTTCACTTTCAGGGACCAAAGCTTACTGGATCTACTTCGATTTTTGACTTATCTTTCTTCTCTTTCACTTTACCTTACGCATTCTCCCACTTAAGTTTTAGTCCTCAAGAAAACCAAGCCAATGTGTGAGCACAACCAAACTACCTTGTAGGATCTTCTCTCTCTCTCTCTCTCTCTCTCTCTCTCTCTCTCTCTCTCTCTCTCTCTCTCTCTCTCTCTCTCTCTCTCTCTCTCTCTCTCTCTCTAACACGCTGAGCATACACTCATTAGAAGTATAACAAGCTGACATTTGTCCAAAAATGATTTGCGAGAAAAACCCAGTAGCAGTACCACAAAGTAAAACTTACTTTCGCAATGCTACATTCCAGAGAGACACCTACCTTAGATTGATTAATTAGCTAATTCTCTAGAATCTCAACATCCCCATCGGCAATCTCTGTTTTCAAATCCTTGGGATCCCTGCCATCCACAGAGAAACCCACAGAAATGCAGTACCCAAAATTTCCTTTACTGTGCCAGCAAGATCCTTTTCCATTGAACGAGGACGCATCACCTAGGATATCTCGATCGCATCATCAAGAGAAATGTTGCCATTGTGCTTGATGTTCTTAAATGTATAAGGAGAAGGAAGAGGAATCTGCAAGTCAAAAACCAGCTAAGAGCTCATGGGGCACACTAGCATGGAGCGAAACCCTCGCCAATGCTAGGACTGAGGGGAAAGCAGAAGACGAAGAAAAAGGCAATCGAGTGATGTAGTGGCTTGCATGGTCAGATTAATAGGAGGAATTGTGACAATGCAATTATGCAAGTTTCTAGCAATCATGAGAAGCATCTGTTGTATAACAATGTCGTAAATGCAAACGATGGCATCTCTGCTGTTTCTCTTAGTGGGATTTCTGTCAGTGGGCTTCATCATTGTGGGCAAGAATCTAATGTCAGAGCTCGCCCTCTTCGAGATTAGGAAGAGAGATAATTGTTGCACGAAACTGAGAGCGGATTAACAAGGCCCTTAGCACTAATCATGTCGTCCCTTCCACTATCTGCCCTTAGCACTAGGGATTAACAATTATGCTCCTTGAGCCAAGGTCGATGTCGTCCCTTCCACTATCTGCGACTAGGGATCCAATTTAAGCGGCATCTCTGTTGGTTTCCTCTCCTTTCTTTCTGTTGCTTCTGCTTCCACTTCCACAACCTTGTGTTGCCCTCTCTCTCTCTCTCTCTCTCTCTCTCTCTCTCTCTCTCTCTCTCTCTCTCTCTCTCTCTCTCTCTCTCTCTCTCTCTACTAGGAATAAACGATAGCTAAATTAAATCATGATAAAGATGCCCGTTACATAAACCTCAGAAAAACAGCCCATTTAATTCGTTCTGCAGCCATCCCCGCACCTAAACATTATTACAAAACATGAAACATCATTGCAATCAAAACTCAACAGCTCAAGCATAGGAGAGCTAATACTTGTAGTTCGCAACATGAAGCGATTCATCAGTGTCAACGCCCTTAGCAGCATCTCCAGCATACTTGCCAAGGACAGCCTCAGAGTTGGCCTTGCATCGGGCAAGCAAAGCAGCTTGTGTTGCAGGAACGTTTTCCTTCTTTCCAACCCAAGTCTTTCAAGTGCTGGCTTGTAATGCTCGTCCAAATGCGAAAGAAAATAGCCATGGCTTCTTGGTATCCATCTCATTCATGGCATTCAAATTCAAAGTTGCTTCTTCCTCACTTTGACCGCCCGACAAGAGCATGACACCAGGAACAACAGGAGGACCCGTCCTTTGAAGTGCTTGTACTGTGTATTTGGCTATCTCCCGAGGGGTTGTCTTTGGCGCTTTAGAGCGAGGAGTAACCATGTTTGGCTTCAACAAGGTGCCCTCCAAGAGTACATGATGATAGCTCAAAGTCTTGTAGACAGCAGGAAAAAGCACAATCTCCGTCACGGCAGCACATTTCTTAATATCATGGGGCCCATCCACAAGAATCTCAGGCTCAAGAATGGGGACTAGACCATTCTCTTGGCATAGCGAGCCAACCCATTTGCATTCTCAAGTATGGCAAGAGGAGATGGCTCAGTTGGACCAATATTCTTGAGCACAGCTCTCCACTTCGCAAATCGGGCTCCAGCATTATAATATTGCTGGCAGCGTTGGGCAAGGCCGTCCAGTCCCTGAGTCGTTGTCTCACCGTCAGTCATGTCTGCAAGGTTGACAGTGCCCTTATCTACCTTGATGCCGGGGACTACTCCACAAACGGCTTGCCACTCGCTATTTTCTAATAGAGGGTTTCCTCAAAGAGAATGACACCACAAAGGTACTGGAGGGCATCTGGGGCAGTAAAACGAAGCTCCCGGAGAGCTTGCGTGTTTGACTCTACATTCTCCACATGTATACTTGCCAAACGCTTCCCAATCGTCCCTGTGCTCTGATCATCGGCTGCCAGGATGCCCTTTCCAGGGGTCGCAATGTACTTGGCAGTGGCAATAAGCTCAGCTGCGTATTTACCCTCAAACGCGGCCATGGCCGCTAGCATCCTCTATTTCGACTTTTTGCGGGAGCATCTTGATAGGCCATATCTCGGCCTTTGGCAGCGTTCAGTGACCCGAACGGTGAGACGAATTCCTCCAACAATCTTTTATTTTTAATGATAGTGTGCTGAGAACCTTGACCAGCTCTTTCTCGGTATGTGCATTGCGCTCCTCCTTGGTTGGCTTGCAATGACACCATGGTCTCCCTCGTTTTGTTGGGCAATATCACCTCCGGGCTTTGCCTGCACGGCCGGTGACTGGTCCTTCACCTCTCCTTGGGCCCTTATAAAGCACAGATCGATTGCTATTTGTGAGCCAGGCACCGCCTCCAAAGTCGAACACCAGTAGCACTATAACCCTTCCCAACTTGGAAGCTCACACAAATAATACTAGCTTTCCAAAAGCTTTGTATACGGGTCGTGATATGTGTGCTTACTTCAAATGAATTGTGCACGACACCGCACCCATTCCAAGCCTGCAATACGATGACTCCCTAGCTCAGTGACTCAAGAACCAGAATCACCCAACAGCCACCAATGACCACACTGCGAGGCTCACCTAGGGCAAGCGAGCCACTGCCACGTGCTAAGAGGGCTCGTTCTCTCGCTCAAAATTCTTACACACAGAGCGTTGATAGTAGAGGTCTCTCTCTCTCTCTCTCTCTCTCTCTCTCTCTCTCTCTCGCGCGCGCGCGCTCTCTTTGAGAGAGTTGAGTTTTTTGAGATTTATGAGAGAGAGAGAGAGAGAGAAACCTCTACTATCAACGTTTTGAGTTTTTTTTGAGAGAGAGAGAGAGAGAATTATGAATTGGAACCATTGGCTTCGCTTCAGTTACCTGCAGCATTATATTTCTAAGGGGGCCGGCTTTAGAGTAGAATATCTTGCCGCAGCTGAGCACAGTGGGAGATGGCAGCAACTGAAGCGCAGGAGCAAGTGAGAAGAAGACGTGGGAGCTAATGCAGCACCTGCAAAAGCACAAGCCAACGTCGAGTGACGCTCCGGGTGGGGGCGGGTGTGCTGGTGGTGGTGCTGGCAGTGATGGTGCCGCTGCTGCTGCGGTTAAGCCCAGTGCTGGTGCCCGTAGGCTTCTTGATGGCGGTGTGCACGGCAGGCGCCCTCATAGCCGGAGGGGTAGCCATAGCGGCTGTTTCTTTGGTGTCGTGGGTAGACACCCTGACGTTTCCCAGCAGCTGGACAACGCCCGATTCCGCATCCAGGACGTGGCTAATGGGATATGATGCAAGGCGCGCGACTTGGCAGGCTTCGCCCTTCATCCCTCCTCTCACGGCGGCAGCGCTGGCGACGAGGCTGCCCCCGGAGCTTAAGACTACCACAGTTCTCTGGAGCTTAAAACTACACAGTTCTCTTTTCCTATTCCACTAGGCAGCTTGCAATGCTCTTAATCAAGGTCCCGCCCTATAAAGATGTAAACCGAAATACTAGTAGAAATTTTCAATTTTCAAAAAATTTTGAACTATATTCTCAAAAAAGAGAGAGATAGAGAAAAACCCTTGCGCTCTTTGATAGAGTTGAGTTTTTTGAGAGAGAGAGAGAGAGAGAGAGAGACCCTTGCGCACTGGCACGCGCTCTTTGAGAGTTGATTTTTAGAGAGAGAGAGAGAGAGAGAGAGAGAGAGAGAGAGAGAGAGATCCACGCCCAAGAGGAAGTAGAAACAGTTGCGACATAAGCAATCATGATGGTCAAGCGTCATAATGGTGGACGTAACAAGCACGGAAGAGGCCACACCAACCCCATCAGGTGCTCTAGCTATGGGTGATGTGTGCCCAAGGACAAGGCAGCCAAGCGATTTCTTGAGGACCATTGTTGAAAAAGCTGTTGTGCGAGATGTGGAGGATGCGTTTATGATGGGTACGCACTTCCCAAGCTTTGCGCCAAAATGCAATACTGCGTTTCATGTGCCATTCACTCTCATGTTGTCCATGTGAGATCCCGCATAGTAAGAAGAGTTCGGGAGCCACCACAAAGGTTTAGACGCAACGAGGATATGCAGAACCAGAATCAGCGTACCAATGTTCCTGCTGTTAGAAAGTGAAGAGGTGTCTAATTAGTGCATAAGCCAGGAGAGGAAGAAGGCTCATGAATATTGACTTCTATCTTAGAACTCTTAGAAGACGCATGCTACGAGCATTGGCATTGTGGTTGAAGCCATCAATTGGATGGACGTTGAGGGACTTTTGAGTCTTTTGGACAGGCTTGTATTTGATGTTTTGGAAATGTCTTTCTAAAGTTTTTTCAGAGAGAGAGAGAGAGAGAGAGAGAGAGAGAGAGAGAGAGAGAGTCCGACTTGCTTCTGAGACTCTGAGAGTGCATGAAGAGAGAAGTCGTGCGAGTGAGCAAGAGACACGACACTGAAAATTCATTAAACTCGGCCACTGAGAGTGATTCACTAGTGCTTGAAAAAAACTTTTTTCCAAAAACTTGTCAAACCTACATGTTAGAAACAATAGAGGTAAACTGACTAAATCTGAAGGTTTTTACATCAATTTACATTATTTTTTTCCAAATTTTGGAGGTTTTCTCACCTTTAACTATAAAACTTTAGAGGTAAATCTCAAAATTTGTAGGTGGGGTTACACTAAACCTAGGTTTCTGTTACACTAAACCTATGTTTTTTCTAAGCACTGTGAGTGACTTATAGAGGCGGCACTGAGTCTAAGAGAGAGAGAGAGAGAGAGAGAGAGAGAGAGAGTAATTGGCTAGATTGGTTGAGAGCATGCATACCCCTTCCATGGAGAGCTCGTTGCCCAGTGGCGGAATCAGACCCAGTTTTGTGGAACTCTAGAAGAAGGTGGAGGTAGGGATTGCTGACATATCAATTTTTGACGCACGACTAGAAAGACTAGTTTTTGAGAAAAGATTCGTCGGCTGTGATCCCACAACTGTGAAAGAAGAACCTCATTCTCTCTCTCTCTCTCTCTCTCTCTCTCTCTCTCTCTCTCACACACACACACACACACACACACACACACACACACACACACACATCCAAACTCTTCACCTTTGTTCTCGCCAAAAGATAGGGCCGAGGTGATTGCAAAGGCATTGCATAAGAGGTGATTGCCAAGCTGTTTCATGCAAGTGATGATTATCGTTCATGTCGACAGTACCTTATGATCTTCATCACCTCTCCCACCCTTGGCCACAAAGTCCTTATGATTGGGGCCTCCTCTTTTGCGACTCACCATGAAAACTCTAAAAGAGTTCGTAGTCCATGAAAAATATTCTTTTCATGATACATGTGATGTGAAGGATATTTTCCTTTTCCTCTTTGTTTCTCAAGTGTCATGATTATACGCTGAAATATCTTTTTTGAGAGCTCTCTGCGAGCTAGACAAAATGGATTCACTCACCCAAAAAATTTTATCTCCAATTTCAATAAGGTACAATTTAGCACCAAACATTGCACATACACATTGTTCATATTGGCTCCAACCTACCAATACGATCTACCAAATCTACTTCTCGTTTAACTTCCCTACAAGCACTTGCCATAATATTATGTATTGAGGAACCCTCCTTCCCCCTCCACAACATTGTACGCGCACACACACACACAATTTTACTTGTCTAAGCATCTACAATGGCTTGAATATTGAAGGCCACCAGCCGTGATTCAGAGGAGGGAGCATAACCTTGGATAATCAAGGAGTTAATATAAGGGTGGATGATTAAAGTCTCCATAAGGAACGTTCTAGACATTTAGAGACAATGATAGAGAGATTGTAATATGTAATTTGATGCTAAATGTTTCTATTATGATTTAAGTTCTATGTATCTTGTGGGGTTTTTCTCTTTTTATATAGCTTGAAAAGGTTTGCTTGGAGTTTGAAATTCCTCATCCTGCAGCCAACCATGGCTAGGCACATAACCATTTATGGACGACAATGTGGCAGTAAGATTTTTCTTATGTTTGACAATAGCATCTATGCACTTTCTTTCTCTTTTGTGATACAACATTATGAAATAACTAATGCATTCAATTTGCATCCATTAACTCTAATGGGAGAGCAGGTGAAGATAAAGGCTACTGAACTTGCTAGTGGTGAACAAATCTTCCTTCTCAATCATGGCCAATGTCAATTCTGGAAGGTTCGCATTGCTATTGAAAGCACACAAGCCATTGGAATGAAGGACACACTAGTAATAGTCAGATGGTCCCTCCACAGTAGTTGGTATACTACATGCAACGCCTTCTTCACAAAGCAGCCTACAAATGGCACTCAAGCAAGCAAAGGATATCATTCAAGTTCAAGAGATACCTATGCATTATGATGGACATGTGGCATCTGAGTTACCATCTTTTGATCTATTTGTGCACGAACTTATGACAATTGCAACATGTGAATTTACCATGGAGAATAAGTTTGCAAAAATAGAGTTTTGGAATATGCTCAGCAAGATGGTTCAGAAGCAAGGATATGAATGTGTATCAATGTGTGTGTGAACACATTAAAGGAAGAGTATGGCTCTTTTGTTTGAGACTATTTGAGATGCAACATGGTTACTTTGCTACACTATACTCTGTAGAGTAACTATTGAGATCTTGATCTAATCTTTTTCATTGTTTATGCTCGCTCGGTTTCTTGTTCGCTCGAAAGTTCTCACTCGAGGATTGGGATTCCTCCATTACTTTAGTGAGATGGCCTATTAAGAGGCTTACCTTCCAAGACGGATCACCATTGCTTTCCCAACCATTGGGCAAATAATTTGTGGATAAAGACATAGCCAAGGAGATGGAAAATGTGGATTATGCAGCTACAATTTTTTTTGCAGGGACAAGGTCACTTTTTGTACATAAGTGAAATTATTCTATGGCTAATAGAAAGCCTAGGATATACTCTCTTAAAGATTCAGAGGTGAGAATGTCTATGGGAGCTTTCTCACAAATTGCAGCCATTGATTGTTGTCTAGATAAATGTTACCAGATCTCACATAGAGAAGCATTGCTCTAACTCGAAAAAGCATTTATGGGGTTTTCAATTGGAGGAACGTACAAATTATGTGTATGACACACTTGATTCGTCTTGCCGAGTTGATGGTGTCGACACAAGGAAGTACATCTTTGTGCTCAGTGGGAACGTTGTATGTGGAGAAGCATGGTATGAGATGCATGGTATACAGAGAACGTCTTTTTATAGGTACAAAGCTCAATTTGAGCAAGGTGTGAGGAGGGCAGCACATGGAAACAAAGGGGCAATAAGAGCGGGTCGAGATCACACAAAGATGGGAACAGAAATTCTTAGAGACTTTGTTGAGAAGAATGCAGAGAAAATGCCACATAAAATCCACACAATTCATGATGGAACACGTGAAATGCAATTACTCATCCCTTACATCTACAAACAAATGGACATATGGACAGAAGTGAATAAGACCGTGGATGTTATGGAATTGATATTTTATTATTTGTTGCAGCTGACAGGTGGAAAAAGACTGGGACCGAGCTAGGCCTATGCGAATGAAATTATATACATTGTACATTTTATTATTCAAGTGCTCTTTTATGAGCTTTGGCCATTTATGATCGGCCGGCCATTTTGTACTCAATTTGACCATTTAAGAAATCTATAAATGAAATACGTGCAAGAGGAAAAGGGTCACTCTTGCACGGGGGGAGATTGCACCCAATGTCTATGTTGTTCTTCTCTCCTCTCTTCTCTTCTCTCTCACCGTGATGGCGTAGCACTCCGCTCTAGGAGGTGTGCCTGCGTGTGCTCGCTTACTCTCTCCTGCTCCCTATCTCTCTTTGTTCGTGTATCTTGCGATCATGCAACCACGTGATTGTGCCAGGTATGCCGAGTAGTCGGTTTTATGTTATTTATTGTGTTATTTCTGATATTTTGCAGGGAAGCCACGACTTTCGACTGTAGCAGTGGTATCAAAGCTGTGGTTACGCTCTTGGGCATAGAACGATCATGCTCAGAGACTTAGGAAATCGGTAGCCCGAATAAAAGCCAAGGCATTAAAATCAATTATGCTCCTTGTTGTGATGTAGTCTGGATGTAGCTATGGAGATGAGCTAAGTATTTTATTTTATTTCATTTTGCTGCTTTCATTAATTGAATCTACTATGTCTGCACAATTGTTTTCAAGAAGGTACTTAAGTCTAAAAGTTGAGCATAGGAAGCATTTGTTTCAAGAGAAACAAACACAAATTTGATTAATTGAGGTCTTTATATACGTACCATAATTAGTAGCTAATAAAAAAATTAAGAGTATGATTTATCAGACGGAGTAAGAATCAAGAAATAGAGAAGAAGGAATAGGATAAAATTCTCTTCCATCACTGTAAGGCAAGTCGTAGAAGCATTAGAAAAGCTATGAGTACATGTAGGTAAAATTTGAGAAAAAAAAAAAATCCTCGAACCTCCTCCTTGGTGGAAATTTGAGTAGGCTTTGGTTTCCTAAGTTCTACTTTCTAGTCCCTACGTCTCATTCCTTTGCCTCATATATGAATTGGTGCAAAAACGAGCTTGGGCTAGAACTTGGGTGTACACATTATCATTCTGTAACGTTTGCGGAGAGTGTAGCTAATTACCTAGACGTGCTTAGCATTTAAAATTGGTCGATACAATTTCCTTTCCTTTGCTCCAGATATGAGCTGGTGCTGTCCATGGCAGAGAAGAGCCAGCTAAAATTTGAACATTGCTAGGAGTCCGCAAATGATAGGATGTTCCTTTCTTTGCTTTCGTAGACAATCTATGGTTGGAGAGGAGACGAGTTCAAGCATATGCAGAAATCCTTGGAAGAGGACTTCCCTGGTATTGGGTATTGGTATTATCCTCACGTGAGGTTTTTGGAGGGCAACCTCTCTTTCTCTCTCTTCCTCGCGACCACCTCTCCATGCGGTTGTTGGCAGCTGACCCCCCCTTTAACCACCAACCACACCCTCTCTCTCTCCTTCTCAACATCTGCAGTCATTGTTGTGACGTACCTTTTCTCTCTATCTCCCATGCAACCGTTAGAAAATTGTGGACAGCCAGTTTTCTCTCTGCGCTCACTCGCTACTAGCTACCTATCATTGGCCATACACACCACACACAAAAAGGGGCGGCTCTGATTACCCAGCACTGAGATGCAGCTGAACCACACTCTCTCTCTCGCATGCCGACCACACTTTCATTGTCACTCTCTGATCGTATTCAACCACCCCGCCCCACTTCTCATCGAGTGGACGACCAGAAAATCCTCCCATATCTCGCTCTCATCCAACCACTTCACTGCAAGCAATACCAACCATTGGATATCTGTATGTTTCTCTCTCTCTCTCTTCATCTCATGCATCCATCACCACCCATTAATTCCCTCGTCCATGCACACTCAAAGGAGCCGCTTGCAGACTCAACAGAAAACCAATGAAGCACACACACACTGTTCTCCTAATCCGGACAAGCCCTTTCTCTCTTTGTCTCTTGGTGGTGTTGGCTGCTCGAAAGAGCCATGGAGGATAACTGTCGCACACCATAAGCGACCACTAGTAGATCCGCCACTGAAATCACGTTCGGTCACCACTCCAGGCCTAGCTAAAGTCCCTGTCAGACTAGGACACCCGCCCCGCCTTGGTTTTCGGAGGTCCAGCCAGGTTGCTATCACACACAGCTTCACGACATCAGAAGTGACATTTTTCAACGCCAATCAGGGTAGGGCAGGTGGTGAGCCCCCCGTGTTTGACGCTACAGAGCAAGGCTCAGCACCCGTCAAAAAATTTCCCGCGCGCCTTTTTTGCAGATGGCCATGGAGCCTCAAAACTTGGCCGAGGGTGTTTGCCCGCCCCTCTGACAAGGTGTTCGGGCCAACTTTTCCTTTTTGCTCAGCGAATGCAAGCTCGCCACCTAAGCACGACTGCCTCTTGCCTGCCCAAGTTTGACACGCGCCTAAGTACTTTTTTTTTACAAATCATGTACACCCTAAGCCCACTCTCGTACATCCTTAACCCACTCTTAGTTGATTATCTCTTTCTGCACATTACCGTAAGCCCACACCAGACAAAATACGTGCACACACTCAGCCCCTCTTGTCTCTGTTAACTCATCCATTGCACATGTTGTAGCAATAAACCTTGACGTAGCTTCCATCGTCAATCTTCCCTAGCAATAGCCATCGCGTTTGCAACTCCCAGAAGCAGTAGCAATACCGTCTGTAACCGCCTTCATTTGGTCAATCCGCAGCTTGCAGGCAGAGGTTGGTGCCCGCATTGTCCTTCATATATTCTGACACCAGAACGAGCCTTGTGGCTTAGTACTTCTACACAAAACCCCTCTGAGCAAGAATGGTTTGAGACTACTCTAGCTGCTTTGCTAGTTGTCTCGCTGTGATCTCGGTTGCCCCTCCATTTTTCCAACCTCTCATATATATACATCGTATCTCCTTTGAATTTATTGTCATAATGATATTGACCACATCTTGTGCCCCAACTAAGCTTCCACCGACTCCCTTGGTGCTACCTCTAATTTGCAGGTTCCTTCTCAATTGTGTTGCCCACAGTAGGTAAGTTTCTCATCGTTCTGGCTTGATCATCTTATACCCCTTGTTGCATTGTAAGTTGTTATAATACTATCCAATCCAGGATAAATATGTGCTTGCACCTTGCAACACATGCAACACAATAACCCATGCACATGAATATCTACATCTAAGAAGGACAATTGTTGCCATGGAGCTTGAAACTTTTGATCTGACAGGGGCCACATCGATTGCTATAAGTTTATGTAGCTTTTTGCTGAGGCAGCTCAAGTCTGACTAGGCCCAACAAAAAGATGGTTGTACATGTAGGATTGAGCATGCTACTCGGCACATGGTAGTAGTGATAGAGCCACTAGATATTGAAAATGGCAATGGGTCTTGGTAATGGTTGGGTGCGTGAAATATTATGGCGCCCACAAAATTGTTTACTGTGCTGGGCACATTGGTAAGTACTGGTAGTGTTTTCAAGACAGTTACGTTCGCCAATTTTCTCCAGCTGGACATAGCACGCTCATGATCAGTACTCTTGCATATGGTGTAGTGTTTCTCCAAGATCTGGTTCCTATATTTTATGTTTGTTTGTGACTCTCGTGGATCTAAGCTATTAAAATTAAAATTGTAGAGTTTTTCTTCCTACTCAGTTGTCATCCTCTCTCTATCCATACTATAAACTAATAAGGAGGAATATGATTTTATTTTATGGCCAATTATTAAATCCAAATTAACACATTTTGAATTTGTTAACTATACTTTGGTGTCAGTTTGCTAGTTACAGTTGTCTCCTACTTGTACCTCTCTCCCAATGCAAAAACTGGTACATATTTTCAGATGCAATACATCATCCAAAGTCTAATGATTTACAAAAATCACACAAGTTCTCCCCGCATTTTCAATTTTTGGTTTTGAAAAATCTTCTCGTAAACACAAGCAATCATACACTAATAGCACTCTCTCAAAATTCTATAATTTTCAAAGTCCTACACATATACCATTCCACAGAACAACACGGTTACATAAATTCAACGCACATGGCTTACTTATCAGCTTGATTACTATCTATTTTTTGATGACAGTATGGCTCTTTCAACTTACTTGCATTCTCTAACATTGTGCCAATACTTGTATTAAATGAAATGGCTATTGCGATCATTTCACATTGAGCTATGCAGCTACTCACATGAGCCGACGTGCTCCCGCTAATGCATAACAATTTGTTAGCACTTTGTTACTCAACCTTACTCCAATGTGGTGTGAACGAGGTAGTATATTTTTTATGTTTTTATGCCCAGTCTAGTCCATTGGTCACATACACACAGATTCGCCGATTTAGGCAGTGTGTAGATACTCACCTTGGTGCAGATCCGCTGATTTAGGCAGCACATTGACAATTACAGATTCATGAATTTTTAAACAATACCAAATGCAGATTCGTCGATTTAGGCAGCATTAGTGCAGATTCGCCGATTTAGGCAGCACGTCTTATTGGTGTAGATTCGCCGATTTAGGCAACACCAATCACAAAATCATGCTGCAATGGCTGGCCACCACTGTAACTGGTATGATTTTGTTACCCGGGTACATAATGAAAGTGATTTGGATTTGAACTTATATTGTGGAATTGGATTGGGATTTGGTATTTGGTGATTATTTAGCAGTGTTTATGTGATGAGACTTGACATTATGAGATTGATGATGCGCGTGATCAATGATATCCTGATTCATCAGGGTATGACATATACTAGAATAGGTAGAATGTGGATGACGACAGGCATAAGAAATATTGTCTAATTTTATGAATTTTGTTACTATTTGATACATATTTCTAATCATTGTTTTTGACAAGTATTATTTGCAGATTTCTATCTTCGCAACTGAGGACAGTTGCTTTCCAACGGAGAGGTATGTTATGGAATTGATATTTTATTATTTGTTGCAGCTGACAGGTGGAAAAAGACTGGGACTGAGCTAGGCCTATGCGAATGAAATTATATACATTGTACATTTTATTATTCAAGTGCTCTTTTATGAGCTTTGGCCATTTATGACCGGCCGGCGAGTTTGTACTCAATTTGACCATTTAAGAAATCTATAAATGAAATACGTGCAAGAGGGAAATGGTCACTCTTGCATGGGGGGAGATTGCACCCAATGTCTGTGTTGTTCTTCTCTCTCCTCTTCTCTTCTCTCTCACCGTTCCGGCTCGCTTAGTCTCTCCCGCTCCCTATCTCTCTTTGTTTGTGTATCTTGCGATCATGCGACCACGTGATTGTGCGAGGTATGCCGAGTAGTCGGTTTTATGTTGTTTATTGTGTTATTTTGCAGGGAAGCCACGACTTCCGACTGTAGCAGTGGAATAGGTTGGAAGTAAGAAACTGTCAATATCTTCATTTAATTGGATATGGAACACAGAGTTCAAGCATGTTAGTCTTGTAACAACAAGAGTGTTCTCCAAATGTGCTATTTGCTAAAAAATAAAGGAAAAAATGGCATCAACAAAGTGTTTATAAGAGCGTAATGCACTTTTAAGGAAGTGTCGAGTTCACAATGCTACAACAGCAAAGATGTAGAAATTTCTACTATGGTTGGCGCTTGGCATCTCAGTTGGAACCGCAAACAAACTTGTGCGTCATACATGACAAGATGGACCAAGCAAAGACTCCAAATACAAGGCTAAGGTCAAAGTCAAAGCAAACAGAAAGGTCTCCTTAGCTTCTAGTCTCTTTGAGTGGCATGATTACACATGGACATGGGCAAGGAAGATATAGTCACTTTGCAATTGATTTTTGGCCACATGACCCAAACTTCACAATTGGCTCTCTATCTCTATGCTTAAGAAATCTAGAGAGGTTGGATAGTCATGAAAAGGGTGACCTTGAGCTAGATGGAATGCCAAGGTCTTCTTTTGTAGTGTTTCAGCCTCTAAATTCCAAGAAAGCACTAGATCATTATCAAGGTATCACACAAGGATCAAGATGTGAAAATGAAGATGTAGGGCATGGTGATGTCTACGGCTTCAAAAAGTTGCTTCAATAACTTACTATTGCAATTGGATAATTGTGGGTTAGAAAACAAAAATTGCTATCTATTTGCATTTTTTTCATTGCTAGTTGCACGAGGGACATTCAAGATGATCCAATTGGGTTTTTTAATGATGGGTTTTTTTTTCCAGAGAAGCTAAGGACAAGCACAAATTTTACATTTCTGCATCTCAGGAACATTTGCAATCACATGAGAGCACAAAGCCTACTCCATTTTTTTTAACGCATGTGCCAGATTTTAAAAACTATATTGAGGACCACTTGTGTCATTCAAAGGAATATCTTGTGGGGCACTCAAAACCTCTTCAATTTAGGCTCTATATGCAGGGTGAGTTGGCGGTCATGCAATACAAGATGCATCTAAAGTCAATGGATTCATTGCCAAGAGAAGGTGGCATTGAACTATGGAAAAAGGGGAATGATGGGAAGCCTAGCCTTCCAAAGGGTGTACCAATGCTACTACCAATGTTTGATTATGTAAAAGAGCACCAGGAGGTAGTAGGGGGAATTAAATACTACATAAAATATTGGGAAAATTTGTACTCAGATAAACAAGGTACAATAGACTCTGGGTACAAAATGTTTATAGCCTCAGTAGTTGATTATTGGAAAGACATGGTCCAAGGCTTTGCAAATGCCACACTTTCATCATGTAACCAACTTTGTGGACTTTTGGCCAAGAACACAAGGTGAAACAATGTACTAAAGGAAACGAGGAAGATGAATTATAGGAAATAGAAGACTTGGATGACCATTATTGTAGTCTTGCATCAAAACGGAAGAAAGATGCATTTGACCCAATGGTGAATGTAGAACAGGGAGACTTTGTGCTTGTTCAACCTTCAGAATGAATTTATCCAATATGGCTTGGAGTTGCGCAAAGTGACATAGACATGGAAGAGTTTTCAAATAGCCTTTAAAAAATTATTATACAATATTGGGGCCCAGTTTGCTCTTGTCAAAATGCAGCAGATGCGGATGTTTACTCAAATAGCTGGGAGAAATACTATATGTGTAATATGAAGGATCCTAAACGATGGGAAGCGATAGGAAGTATTGTCTTCTCTTGGATGCCAAGCAAGGGCATTCCCAAAAAAGTCAAAATTCCTAAAAAGGTTGTGACAAGGGCCAAAGAAAGTATGAAAGATTCATTTGAGTAAAGGACAAGGCATAAGATTCCAACAAACCAGGTTAAGGTGTTTTTGTACAGCACCTAAAGAACATTTTATCAACTCCCTTATACTAACAATTCTACAATCATCTCTTTAACTAATATTAACCATTCAATAGCTTGCAACCAAATGTATTTTTCAATCATCTTAGTGCAATTTATGTACTAATCTCAATTCAAAATTGACAAAATTCTCATACTTACGGGATATATATTGATTTCAAATTCCCAAAATGTTTCAAAAGTCCCATACTCTCTAATAAGGTGTTTGCTTAGCTCTGATGCATAGGGCATTAGGCATCTGGAATATGATTTGGACCTACCATTAGTACACTCATAGATTCCTATGTCTCCTTGGATTTTTGGAGCTTTCACTACCTTCTTGTCAAATATCATGATGGCATTAGGGAGACCTACTCAAGGTGCCATGTTTGCATTTCCAAAAAAACATCTTCTGGTTTGCGACATTGTCTCCATATTTAATATAGTTTTCTGCATCTCTGACAATGAGGTAATGAACCCCCTCATCATCTCAAAACCTATCTCTATCTTTGTACACTTGGATCATCTCAAGTCCTCTCGCACACTTTAATTCCTCGATGCCAACACACTTGTGTCCCTTAGCATCAGTGTAGATAAGGTCTCCATGTGTGTTTGATCCCTCTAGAAGGATTGTGGTGTACCTAGGTTCTTGATACATGATTATGGAGGTGCTATCTCCTTCAACCATGATGGTCTAATGGTTTCCAGCATGTTCCAGAATGTAGAGTGAATGGTCAGAAGAGGTGTCATTCTCGCTACCCTCTTCTAAGATTGGTGCAAGGGGATCTCACCTTGCTTGATTGATGCTCTCTTCCTTGGACACTAGGCTAATTTGGTCACCTCGAAAGAGGTGTCGGTCTTGCTATCCTCTTCTAAGATTGGTGCAAGGGGATATCACCTTTCTTGATTGACGCTCTCTTCCATGGAAACTAGGCTAACTTGCTCACACCCTGCTCTAGGGTCTCTTCGTTGATAGCTTCCTGACCTTAAATATATGAATTCACAGAAAGATTTTGTTTGTAAACCAAACCTCTTACATGGTAGGTTGGTTGGCAGTCTTTTGTGTCATCACCTTGCTTTGAATGCTCTAGATACCTCTCGGTTGTTTGAGTGCTCTTGTCGCAACTGAACAAAAATTTGACAAAATGTAGAAAAACTGCAAAAATTAGGTCAAAAACTGCACAAACAATCTCTAATTGTCATAAAGTGCTTGACTATGATTCTAGTGTTTATTTTTCTTGAGCAAGGTGTCAAAAGAACCCTCTCAAGATACTCTACGTCTTGGGACTACTATAGTAAGTGTTTGAGGCAGGTGGTAGCAAACATGGTCATTGGAAATAATTGCAATTGCTAGCAATGAAGTCGATCATTGGCACCAATTGTGGTCATTGGCACCGTTTGTGGTCATTGGAAACAATTGTAGTCACTTGCACCATTGTGAGATCACTTGCACCAATTTGCGGTCACTAGCACCATATACATTCATTGGCGCCAACATCAATCATTGGCACCTAAGAGTTTTTTTAGATCTAACACTTCCAATTGATAGTCTATCCTCTATGGAGTCTTTTGGCACTCTGTATGAGGTGTTTGGATGCTTTTTGGTGGCTATTTGGTCCAATTATCAGACTCGGGCTTTAGACTTCAAATTTTGGGTGATTGTTGGGGCTTCTACTAGTTCAAATGAGTCAAGGAAGGTATATTTGAGATCCTTTTCTTGCTAGGAATCAAATGGCACCTAGCTGATCCTAGCCCTGACACAGAGGGCAGCAATCGCGGTTGGTGCCACTAGTATGAATTTTGAATTTTGACACTTCTTGCAGCTTCCCTATCCCTTGTAGAGTGTTTTGTACTTATGGGTGACCTAAAATTTTGAGGTTTGTCTTGTCAAAAGACACTTTTGTCTCTCCAAATTTGGTCACTTAGGCACTTTAATTTGGCTAGTTCTACCCATTTTTTCAACCTTTTTGTTCAGCGAAAAGTGGATTTTGCAACTACAAGGCTTGAGGATCCTCTTAATATTCTATGGACATGAAATTGTGTCTAGTGTAGAGGAAACTATTGATAATGACACCAATTAATTCTTTGATTAGGCTTTTATGTGCAAGTTGAATGCAGCCAATTCAAAAATCCTTTGTAAAATCACTTAAAATGACCACTTTTGTACCTCTGCTTCACCTTGGTGCCAGAAAATTGGTATGGAGTTTCAAATTTTTAGCAGTTTTATGGGCTTTCATCTATAAAATTGAATACGGAAGGTATTTCTGGGATCCTTGGACTGCTAGGAATTTTATGGCACCACTTTTTCTTGATTCAGACCTGTATGTGCAACTACCACTTGTTGGCTTCTGAAGATTTGATGCTTCCTACAATTAGGGTTCCCTCTGTGGAGTCTTTTCCCCCTATGTTAGACCTAAATTGATGAGATTTGGTAAGCCTAACGACACAAAAACCTTCAACTTTGGCCACTTTGGACAATTTTGGGTTTGATATGGCAATTTATAGACCTTTTGGACTTGGGGAAGGTGGATTCTTGCTATATAGAGTATGAGGGGTCTAATGATATGCTTTATATGTGAAAATGGGTCAAATGGAAATGACCGTGATTGTTGCCAACTGAAGAATTTTGGAATTTTGACAACTCTAGCTGATAGCTTAGCTTCTGTAGAGTCTCTCAAGCCTATGCACACCCTGTTTGGATGATTTTTGTCATGTGAACAAGCCAGAAATGCTCTAAAAAGATCCTAGCTTGGGGTTTTCACTCAAATTTTGGGTCTTTTTGAATAGGCGCAGGTGGATACACATTGTAGACAACCTAGAAAACCTATGGGCAAGGTCAGACCCTAAAATTTTGGCGAATGACAACTGCAATCGGTGCCAATTGTCAAAACCTAATGACTAGATGGTCCTTGGTGAGTCTCTACCCCTTGGGATTTCCAATGACACCCTTCAATACTTAATTGGACACTTCTGTTGAGCACAACTAAGGTTTTTGTCTTTACTTTGTCAAAAAACACACAAGTCAACGTAAATCAAAAAATACAAATCCAAGAGCAACCAAAATTTTGACATCTACTTCTCTAATGAATGTTCAAGTGTACAAACAAGAATTCCTCAAATTGGCACTCTAAATCTTAAGTTTTCACACTTTGAATTTTTTATCACGTTATGGTATCCAAGAGATGCGATATGGTCACCAAGGCGACTTTTGCGCTCTCATGCAACACCAAGACTGAAGGTCTACTTAACTCTACTCCTTAAAAACAAGTGAAAGAAAATGATGTACAAAATTCAAATGAAAACAAGTTATATGAAGGTGAGAAGAAAAATGAAGCGATAGAAGGATGTTCGTATAGTCACCAAACACCAACTTACCACCCAAGGGATTCACTCTATATACAAAATGGGATTCCACCTACGAGCAGAAAACTATGATAAAACCCCTATATACGACTCATATTAGGGAATATGACCCCCCTTTCTACGCTTATATGACAATCAATGAATAAGACTATCATACCTATCTTACATATAAAATTTAGGTCCAGATGATCCAACTGAGTAAAACTAGTCAAAGTGTGTGTAGCATAGTGACTAGCAACGTACTAAGGAACCATTTCAATTGATAACTAGATGTACCCTCAATGTGTCTTAGTTGGACTTTCAAACTATGTGCCCGATCAGCCTGCACTCTAGCTACTCATCCATTTTTGACCCATCCAAAGTTGGTGTAAATCAACCCTTGACTTGCTCCAAATGAACCCTTATCTATGATCGGCTTGATGAAAAATTTGATGTGTGACTGATAAAAAGCTTCCCAAAAATTTATCTGAGTTCTAGTGTACATCCATAACCAATCGTTATAAGTAATCAACCTAGGTCAGGTCCGCCCCCCCCCCCCCCCCCCCGCCCCCCTAAATATGATAACCCCCTTCCTTATTTTTAAGCTTGGGAGATAAATTATTAGGGGCATGCCCCTAACTTATACGCTTATGTAGCTTGTAAAAAAAAACCTCCCCTACACTTACGTGGTGCGGTAAGTTTTCAATGGTGAATCCCTCGAGACTTACCTGCAATCAACAATCCTAACCCTAATACTCAAGCATGGACTCTATGTCAAAGCACAAAATCAACCACTAAAGTTTTCTAACCTAAAGGCATGCCAGAGCAAAAAGCACGTCTCCTCGATCTACCTACGAAATTAGCAAGCCTCACATACTCTCCCTAAGTAAGATATAAAAAAAACACAAAAAGTTGTAACGCTTGGGAGATCGATAAAGAAGAACCTCAGCACGACCTCCTCTGCTAGAGTAAGTCATACGTCCTCGAAAACGGCACCAATGTTGGCAGACGGCCACGATTAGACAAAGTAGCCTAGCGAGAACTCAAACCAACATAAATATGTCAATCCGAAGATGTAGCCGACCCTACTAGTGCATGTAAACATCAAATGCAATGCCCCAATGGCAATGCACTAAGGAGAAAGGTGTCACTAGCATGTAAGATGAGGAAATAGCTAAAATGCCTAAGTCTCCCGTGTGGTCTAACTAACACTAGAATTATTGTAGAGGTGTCAAATGAACTCCAAATGACATGAAACTTGAGATGAGGGGTCCCTAGAGGCAATAGGTTTCCAACAACAAAATCTCCAAAAATCATTATCGGGTTGGTGAGGAACTGCAATTGTTGCCACCTCTTAGCTTCACTCAAAATGACAAATGAGGGGTTTTTTCACTACAAGAGGTTGTGTGCTCTTGTGACGCTGTAAGCGACGGAAATACACTGGGTTTTTATAACCCCCGGCGTCGCTAATAGCGTCGCTACGAGAGCGTCGCTATATGCGACGCTATAGGCGTCGCTATAAGTGTCGCTATATAGAGACGCTCATAGCGACGGTCATAGCGACGATTATAGCCACGTTTACACAGAAGTCTATAGCGACGCCTATAGCGACGCTCCAGAGCCATAAATAGCGACGGTTATAGCGACGCCCGAGATAAATTTTTTTTGGTGACAGGGCATTGAATGCCCTGCCACCCATCAACCATATTGTACTTGATTCACTTTTTTAAAAAAGTGCAAGGGTAGATAATAGACCCAAAATAGTCACCCACAAGACGCATTGTTTGCAAAATTGACAAGCATAAAATTGACAATTGTACACATCATAGGCAAAATGAATTGATTGGCAAATGTAATAATGACAATTGTACAACATCATAGGCATAAAGTATTGATTGGCAAAATGAACTGCGGTGACAAATGTAATAATATACATGGTTCAAAAAGACGTATAAAATCCGTCTCATGATACATAAGCTATGAGAAACCCTAAACTAATGCTATCTAGCTACGGCTAAACTGACGTCGTCTAGTCAAACGTCTCATCGCGTCCAAGCGGCGTATCTGTCGGATTCTGCAAAAAAAGACAATAAGACAGCTTTCAGTAAGTATAAACATATAATGACATTTATAAAACAATACAAAAAATAGAAAAGAGTAAACCCTAATACTAACCATGCCGCCGCGAGAACTGAGAATGTCCATCAGGGCGTTTAAGTCCTTCCTGCCTGCGTACTCGCGCTCGTACGGTGTGGGATCACGTCCTGTCATCGACCACTGTCAAAACATATAAAGATTTCATTATGTTAGAATTAAAAAACTCATAAACCCTAAACTATCGAACATAAAGAGCAATGCGAAAACACTTACAAAATCGGCCTCAAATGATGCCCATCCACCGCTCCCCAAGTGGTGTGAGCTCCCTACCTCTACTCGCGCTCTGGCTGCATCCTTTTGTTGCTTCCACTTGGTCGGATTCTCGCGCGCTGCTTTCTTCGCATTCTTCCAATCTTCTTTGGCGAGCCAATCTGGCCTGTTCCACCCATGCTTGATTGATTTTTGCACTTCGGAACGCTTGTGTTTGCAGTATTCGCGCATTCGAATCTTCATCAGGTCTTCATTGAAGCGCTGATCCCGTGTTGGAACGGGAAACTCATCATGAAGTATGCTGATGACTCTGGCTTTTAAATCACTTGGTACTTCACTCCATTTGTTTAGTATGTAGTGTCTAAGCAGCTGAGAGCAAAGACCACGCATGCGCGAGATCACCTTCTTGCCATCATCATCCATGATGATGCCGCCGCTGAAGTCGACGGAGTAAGGCAAGCCCTCTGGCCGGTGACGCGTGAACCTGGGTGTTCCGGCAGGGGTCTATAGCGGCGTGTCGATGGGGGTACGGACGTCAGGTGTCTCCACCGGCGTCTGGGCCCCGAAGCGAGGAGTGTCGAGTGGGGTGGCTCCTGGCGGAGTAGGTAGAGGAGTGTCGAGTGGGGTGGCTCCTGGCGGAGTAGGTAGAGGTGTGTAGCTGCTAGGAACAGTCAGCCGCGCAAAACCTGGCGTAGATGGCGATGCTGTGGCTGGTGTGGGGGCGGGCAAAGAAGGGGAGGGTAAAGAGCCTCATCGAATAGGAGGCGGTGTGGAGGCATCGGCGGTGGAATCCCCACAACAACCGCCACCGCCACCACTAGAGCGCTAGTGTCTAGACAAGTGTGAAGATCGTATCGTCGACACCGAAGCTTCAGAGCGCGCCGAATGCTCCGAATGCGCGATGATGCGCCAGAGCGATGACGCTCCACGTACCACTGTCTCTGCTGCGGTGACAAAGAAGAAATAAACTCCTCATCATCCATACCTGCATTAAACAAATGAATATTTAAACTTAATATTGAATGAATAGAGTAGACAATGACGCAAAGACCATTAAATACAATGACTTAATGACGCATATAAATACAATGATGCAATGAATCGAGTGATAGAAGAGGCAAGTCAAAAACTCAGAATTTTCAATCAAAAGATGTGAGCGCGAGTAGAAAAGAGCGTTATACGCCATGGAAGGTACTTAGAGAGCCAGAGCTTTTACAACACGGAGCAAAATTGTTCAAATACAATATTTGTGGCTTTAAGAGATCTCTCTCTCATCCTCGCATAACTTCCTATATCTATATAGAGCTCTCCGTTTAAACACATATCCTCTGTTTCATTTTGTAGCTCCTCTGCATGCACCCCATATAGAGTAGTAGCATCTTGATGCTCGTCTGGCACCACCGCAACAGCTTCTAATTGAGCATCTTCTCTGATCTCCTCCATTGATGCCGTTGTGATTGGCACATGGTAGCCTTCATACGTCCTTGCACTACGAGGGGCTACCTCTATGACGTACCACCAGTTTGATGTAGACTTTGTAGGATGAAATATTACCTGCCAGAGCCACATAACTTACATGAGAGCTTTCAAGCACATAACTTGTAAAAGGGGGATGTTAACTATTTACATACTTACTTGTTCACAATGCTCAGGTAGTACAAAAGTGTCTCTTAGGTCAGTCGATTTCTTAGTAGAATCCACCTCAAGAAAACCAGACTCTCCTCTACGCACAGTAGCGTTGCGACCCTCCATGATTATCTTGAACCATTGCACGTCGAACAAGTCGACAAAAAATCCTCTGTAATCGATCCTCAAAATCTCTTGTAGCGTGCCGAAGTAAGTGAGTTCCGCCACCACAGGATCTGCATCAGAGGAACGTCGTCGACTAGACTGTTCAAATTTTGCCATGATTCCACAATCTTGAGTAAAACGCTTTTTGTCAATCTGTTCCACCCTAAAATGTCGACCTTTACACCATGCTGCTGTGTAGGACTTATACTACAACGAACAAAGATTATGAGTGGCCGTTCAAACGTTTAGAAATAAAGTCACTAGCTAGTCGTACATTGCAAACTTACCTTGGTCACGCAACCCCGAGAGTACTCCCACTCTTCCTCAGTCACTTCGTCACCGCATTGTTGTGCGCTTTTCAATTGGTTGTGCAACCATCTTAAGCTCATGAATGCTGGTAGGCTCTCCAGACCCGTCGGATAGTGCATCGGTGGTCGTCTTCCCCGTCTCCACTCGATTCGTGCCCTTTGTCGCTCTTGCTTTGCATCCTCATATTGTGAAATCCACTTTTGCATCACTGGATTGTGAAGCATGCAAAATTGGTTGATTTTAGCCTCTAGATCTTCCGTCATCTTCTTCTCAACACCGAGATTGCACATGACAATCCCAGATATGCGCTCATCATCTATGGTTCGCCATAGCGTGTCCCGGGCTTTATCAAATCCGTCTAGCCACTCTCCAATGTACACTAGGGACTCTGATACCAACCAACCTTCTGCTATGCTACCCTCCGGACGTGCCTTTTGACGCACATATCCCTTAAGCGTTTTCATGAAATGTTCTAAGAAGAACATCCATCTGGAATGAACTGTGCCAGCTATTTCCACCTCATCAACTATGTGAACAAGAAGATGCACCTGAATGGTTAGCATGGTAGTAGGAAAATGTTTCTCAAACATGCACACAAGCTCCGCAGCATTTAGTTTGGTGAATGGTATGGAGTCTACGTTGATCTCCTTTTGTGAGATCCATTGCACCAGCTTTGCAAGTTTGTAGATTGTGTTACGGATGTCGAGAGACAAACATCCCTCAATGGCAACTGGTAAAATAAACTGTAAAGTATGTGCAGCAATGATATTAAAGTCCACATTTTATGCAATGATATTAAAGTCCACTATGAACGTACCTGACACATTTTATGCCAATCGTGTGACTTCAAACCGGTAAGCTTTCCTTCTTTAGTAAAACACGTTCGGAGCGAGTGCATTACGCCAGTGGGGGTCCGCAAAGATCGAATGGTCTCTATTACTTTGCGTTCTTGGGCTCCTGTGAAAATCCATGGTGCTTTAGGGAGTTTTATCGATCCATCAGACGCTGTTTGCGGCCAATATAGCTCCATACGATCCACATTTCTAAGGTCAACTCTGGCTCCCAAAGTATCTTTCTTGTCAGTCAGATGGTCCCATAGTAGATTACCCACATTCTTGAATATGTGCATTGGATCGAGCAAGTGATTGATCATGAGTCGGGGCTAGTATGGTAACTCGTACCATAGAGATAGTCTCTTCATCCCTGGAGGCAATCCGTCATCGCACATCTCCTTCTGCTCTAACCATGCTTGTGCAGACATCCTTGGTGGCTCTCTTCCCAAAAAGCCGTCGCGTAACACATGATTCTCTGGAAGATACGCTTGATGACCTTCGTAGATTTGCTTCTTCAGTGAGGGCACCCTACGTGCATTCAGTCTAGGTCCACATGTGACACATGCTCTGTATCCGCTTGTTTGAAGCCCTGCATGTATACACATGATAATAGATCAACTATCGGAAAAAACAAGATTAACAGTGTCTGAGTGAGGAGTGTCAATAGATCACCTGAGCATTCTGTTAGCCCGGGATAGTCATGCATGGTCCACATTAGAATGCCTCTGATCAAAGCATTCCGTTGTCCTGTGTGTCGGCTCATATCCACCACCTCTATGCCAATCCACAATTGTTGTAGCTCTTCCAATAGTGGACGAAGATACACATCCATATTCTCCACTTTATATCGCCCTGGCACAATCAAGCTTAGCCATAGGTGCCCCTTCTTCGTAGTCAACCACGGGGGAATGTTGTAGTTGACGATGACAACGGGCCATACACTATAAGATGTTGATCTTTGACCAAATGGATTTACGCCATCCATAGCCAGGCCTAAGCGCAAATTTCGGGCTTCCCTGGCAAAATCCGACCATGTTCCATCTATATGTTTCCAGGCTGCTCAATCTGCAGGAATTCGTAGCACACCATCCGAAGATTTATTCTCCTCATGCCATGATGCTAGGGCGGCCATGGACTTACATTTGAAGAAATGCTTGATGCGAGGAAGCAGAGGAAAATGTTGCAAAACCTTTTGTGGAATTTTTGTCCCGTGGAGATCTACTCGATATCTTTCGGAATCACATTTCGGACACTTCTCCATGTCTATGTATTGCCCTCTGAAAAGAATGCAGTCATTAGGACAAGCGTGGATAGAATTGTAATCCATCCCCAAGTTTCGCAAAATCTTTCTTGCTTCATCTCGAGAATCTGGCATCACATTGTCCGCTGGTAGTATGTGCTCTTTACGCAATCTACACAACATAAAAATACGATACAGTCGTGTAAAAATCTATCAGATCATTATACATTTAGAGTTTTATTAAAGTAAACTAATTGTAATAGATCACTTGAAAAGCGCTGTGACGCTAGTGTCACTCCATCCAAACTTTGCCTGCATGTTGAGAAGAACCAGGAGTGCTTTCAATCTAGACATACGTGCTCCATTATACAATGGCGTATCAGCTTCACTTTTCATATCATCATAGATAAGCCTTTCTGAATCCATGATTGTCTCGATCATTTCATCAATCTCGGGCTCAAACATTGCCTCGTTGGGAATGTGCTCTGCATGATCATCCCCCGAGCTGTCAGAGGCTACATCTTGTGGCCTCACATATGCTGCTTGACCAAAGCGCCTGCGAACACGTCTATTGGGTTGCAAGATTGCTGCTTGTTGGCCAGCGTCAGAGTCCGACGAGTTATAATTGGCAACAACTCGATCTATAATAGATGGATCGAACTCGCCAAATTCGCGAACGTACTGCAAAGAAACATGTCTTGTTCGTCGCACAGCATGCTTGCATTGATTACAAGGACATAAGACCCTCGTTGAGAGATAGGTGTTTCGGTTGGACGGTCCCACATCCTCGTCACTACTCATAATGAGGATAAAAATCTTATAACCTGGACAACAAATTTAATATTCTATTGGCATTCTTCGTCTTATCTCTCTCTCTCTCTCTCTCTCTCTCTCTCTCTCTCTCTCTCTCTACCTCACATTCTCTAGTCATGTCCAATCCCGGCACACCTCGATCTAGAGGTGCACGGAGATCAGAACCACCGGGTTATAATCTCGTCTTTATTGGTCAATACCTATATTTGTGGGTACAAGAAATCTACAGACCCACGTCTACATGATACTGCATGTAGTGGACAAAACCCCTTTGCCTCTTCTCTAGCTGTAGCACTTCACAGCATCTTAACATCTTTTCACAGTAGATCTTTTCACTGTTCGTCTAACTCTAAACCCTAAACCGTAAGTAATTCTTGCGTGGACTCGATCTAACGTAAATAAGCGTAAATCTAAATAAACGTAAATCTAACTAAAAATAAACCTAAATCTAATTTAACGTAAGTCTACATCTAACCTAATCTTTAACGTCTTTTGGGATAGTTTCCTACGACGTTAAAACTCTCTTCTTCTTGTGTGTGTGTGTGTGTGTGTGTGTGTGGGTAAACCTAAGTCTAATCTAATATAACATAAATCTAAATCTAACGTAAATTATGTTATATTAAAAACAAAGAACTAAACTAACAGGGATTATAAGAACCTTAAAACTGATTTAACACATAATTTTTCACATAACTCGGCAAGAGTTGGCATTCTCATCACTAAAGATGTGAGAGTTAACTTCCGGCGGTGACGCTGCCTCATCTCCATCCACATCTGACGACAGCAATTGGCCCTTTGGACCGTTCTTGCTCTTGTTACTAACTTTGAAGTTGCTGTTGAATGACTAGAGGTTGTCTAGATGGTCATTGTCGGGGATGTAGTGACTCTTGCCGCCCTGAAGATCCACCTTCTTCCCTATCTTCTGAAGACATTTCACCAGTACTTTTCGATTGACGGAGCCCACCATGAGTGAAGGCAGCAATACCCTATATTCCATTGAGGGCTTTCTTCACCCGCTTCATGCAGGCATCGCAGTCTATGGAGACCTAAATCTAATCTAATATAATGTAAATCTAAATCTAGCGTAAATAAACGTAAATCTAACTAAAAATAAACCTAAATCTAATCTAATTTAAATTAAATAAACCTAAATCTAATTTAACGTAAGTCTACATCTAACCTAATCTTTAACGTCTTTTAGGATAGTTTCCTACGACGTTATAACTCTCTTCTTCTTGTGTGTGTGCGCGTGTGTGGATGTGTGTGCCAATAAAAAGAGATAAATGGTATAACCTTTCTATCACCCATGCCAAGTATGATAGATTGGTTATGCCATTTCCCTCTTGAATAATAGGTCTTGAGTTCAACTCCTCGTCGGCTAGATCTTTAGGTCTTTTAATTTTAATTAGTTTCCTACGACGTTAAATTAGTTTCTCTCTCTTTCTCTCTCAATGTGTGTGCGTTTTTTTGTTTATGCATGTTTTCTCTCTCTTTTCCTCTCTCAATGTGTGCGTTTTTTGTTTATGCATGTTCTCTCTCTCTTTTCCTCTCTCAATGTGTGAGTTTTTTGTTTATGCATGCTCTCTCTCTCTTTTCCTCTCTCAATGTGTGTGTGCATTCTTTGTTTATGTATGTGTGTGTGCGTTTTTGTTTATGTTTGTACTCTCTCTCTCTCTCTCTCTCTCTCTCTCTCTCTCTCTCTCTCTCAAAAACACTATGTGTGTGTGTGTGTGAGAGAGAGAGAGAGAGAGAGGGAGAGAGAAAGAGGGGAAGGGAACATGAGAGTGAGGAGAGGGAAGGAGCATACCTGGATCTCCTTCCACTCCTCGTGTGTGTGTGTGTGTGTGTGTGTGTGTGGAGAAGAAAGAGAGAGGGAGAGCGTTACCTGCTCCTTGCTTGAGGACGCCGAAAAACTCAGATCTGAGATCTGAGTTTTTGGGCGCTCTCTCTTATTTTTTTAGCCCAGCCGGCGTCGCTAAGGTGGGGGAAGATGCTTCAGATTTCTTGGATAACCTCGAAATAGCATGTGTTGTCTCTGGGAGGGATGACGATGCTTTGCATCTGTACATTTTTTCGCTGCTAATGAAAGTGGAAGCAAGATCATGGTACAACACCTTGGTGCAAGCCACCAAGGAAAGGTGGGATCTGCTAAGAGCAGCATTTCTAAAGCGTTTTGGAGAAGGCACCACATTCAAGAATCTATGGCAATTGCTAATGGAGTTGAAGCAAGTACGTATGGCTGAGTATGTAGCATATGAATCAAAGTTTGTGGATCTATGGGGACGATGGGTTGCATCACTAAGGGACGGTGAAGGGGCACCCGCTTTCCTGAAGAAAGACCGGTTTGTGGCTGGTTTATGGCCAATTCTTAAAGAGAAGGTGAAGGGAAGGTTTCTTGCTACATATGAGGTAGTAGTTGAAGTAGCCCACCTTAAAGATAAGAATCTACGTCTACAAGCAAGAACTACCAAGGAAGAGGAACCGGGAAGGGACCACCCACCACACCTAGCCGCACCGGCACCAACCGTCTAGAGAAATCAGCCACAAGAACCGGCTGAAGATCAAAAAGACCTGCTCAACCGAATCACCAACCAGCTAGAGAATCTTTCAGTACATCTGGTGCAGCAAGGGCATGCACCTGTCAAAAATCAAGAGCAAGGGAGAGGACAACAAAGGCAAAACCAAGAGTACTACTGCTACAATTGTGGAGAAGATGGCCATGGCATGTATTACTGCCCACACCCAAGGAGGCAGAATTTAAACAGAGGAGCCAGACAAAACCAGATCTCACCACCAAGAGCAAGACCACCACCACCAAGGGTACTGCAACAAGAACCACCTGTGCAAATATTACAATGACCTGTGCAACCACATTCACCACCACAACCTCTCATTCCACCCTTACCTCCACCGCCAATCGGCCAACCAAGTAGTTTGTTTCGTCAGTCTTGAAGATAAGGGCAAGATGAACGTGGATAAACATATCAAAGAAGTGGAAAAAGGTAAGACCAATGTTGAAGAGGTAGACACCATGGGATTTAATCACTCTAGACCTGAGGAATCTTCAGCAAAGGAAGAAAAGATAAAGGCCAAGGGGGAGTCAATCAAGAGAAAGTCTAAGCCACAATGAAAGACTGGCATTTTAGATTTCATAGTTGGTGAGTCTATAAAATCTTGTGATCTTGTGAGTGATGTTTCTATGCAGGGCATGAGCATCCCTAAAGGGGAGGGATACCCAATTATGTAAGAGAAACCATGGCTCATGGCCATGAGAGAAAGTCACTATTTGGACACAGGAATTCTCAATATGCAAGCTAGAAAGGGCAAGGAGATCTTATATAGCACAAAGACTCGTAGTAAGAGACAAGGGATGGACCTAGAGACTAGTGCACTCTCTAGTGATTCTACTACAACATCAGAGGAGGAGGAATCTACAACGACAAATGATAGTGACGGGACTCTTGGAATCATGGGTCTCATTCTTACTGATCACAACAAGGTGGATCCACCAGATATACAATTACAAGAAGGAATCATGATTTTTTTGGAACTACACCAATCAAAGGAATCAATCATAGACACAAATCAAATGGTTGTTGTCAAGGAGTGGGACTTTGGAGTCCACCCTAAGGACATTCTTAAGCAAGTGGATGCAGTGGCAACCTATTGACGATCTAGGTTTGTCAACCTAGATGTAGAGATTGTGTTTGTTTATACTTTGTTTAATGCATTTAAGAAAATCTTTAAAGAACCCTTAGCACAAAGGGTGGTCATAAAGGTCACAGAAAATGGATCTCAATGTGAGAAAGATGGCAGTATGGTCCTGCATGCACATAGTCGAGATGAAGTGTTTTTCAATAAGTGGATTGTAGCGTACCTTTTGTATATGCTATGCGCTTTGGTACAATGTGTATCAAGCTTGTCTTTGAGCTGCAAGTACAATGACTTGTTACCAATGTTAGGAAAGGCAATGGACCTTTTTGACAGCACCCAAGACAATAGTGACTCTTCTTCTAGCCTCACCAATAGTGGTGAGCTAGGTTCTGAAGAAAAATGGGACTTGCCACATGAACAAGGAAGCCGTAGATGGAGGACTCTTTGTACAAACTTAGGAATCATGATCCTAAGTTTTCCTTTGGAAGGAGCCAAGATAGTCATTTATCCTTTCACCTATGGTGGCTACAAATCTTACCCTTTCTTGTAAGAGGTACATCTGAAAACTTGTAGCATCTATTGCTCAACCTCAATAGAAGAAGGACACAAATTTTGGCCTAAGTTGGGATTGTTGGAAGCTGATAGGATTGTCTTCGCTACATAAGGAACTCAATGATTTGGGTTATGGGCTAAATGTGGTCAATACAGGCTAGTTATTGAAGGCAATCAAAGCTTTTACTATTGGAAAGTTTGAAGCTACTGAGGACACTTATGATGCATCTGTGGATATTGGTGATAAACTAGATGGTGATGCATCTCTAAGTGATGGGGATGTAGGATGTGCAAGTGGTGATGCCTTTTCCCGTCGATGTAATTGGTGATGCATCTGGGAATGTTTCAGATAGTGATGTAGGTGGTGTAGGTGGTAATGCAGGTGGTGATGCAGTTGCTGATGCATCTAGGAGTCTTACCATACATTGAAAAATTTACCGAGTGAATGGTAAAATCGAGCAAGACCCATCACAAAAACTAAAGACTTGAAGCAATTGAACACTAATTTTAGACAATATATCCTCCCCTCTATCCATGTTGAGGATGTGGACCCATGGATGTAGCACATTACATGCCTTATAGGTGTCTCCCAAAACTTTTACATTTTATTCGGGCACTAATTTCCCTAGTAAGTGTCTCCCATCTTGTTTTATTCCCCATAGGGAGGAATAAACATGTATTCTATCGTCCACAATATCTTCTAATTTTTTTTATCTTTTACCATGTTAGAGGCTAATAATTAGGAGATCTTTCCCCATCTTTAGTCTAGGCGTACCAAAAATCCTTCATGTTGGACTGCACGGAAGCAACTGGGAGGTACCCTCTCTCTCTCTCTCTCTCTCTCTCTCTCTCTCTCTCTCTCTCTCTCTCTCTCTCTCTCTCTCTCTCTTTGCGTGTGTGTGTGTGTGTGTGTCTCAGTGATTTGTGAAGCCCCCCGTACTCTTCTCTATTGTGTGTATGTTTTGGATTGGTTCCTTGTTGCCTATCAATTTCTCTCTCTCTCTCTTGGTCTCTCTCTCTCTCTCTCTCTCTCTCTCTCTCTCTCTCTCTCTCTCTCTCTCTCTCTCTCTCTCTCTCTCTCATTAGGGGAAGTTTGAGGTCTCAAATTTGCCCTGTAAGAAATGGTAGAGAGAGAAAATACTTTTAATTTTTAGAAAAATGAACACTGAATTTTACTACTTAAAATTGGGGGAAACCTTTATATTTTTACTGGGTGCACAGGATGTTACTTTTTGGGTCCCCACATGTAGTTTTATTTTAAAATCTCTTGAGAATGTGTCGTTTTCCCCAAAATTCTCCCTCCCAATGCACCATTTTTCTCTTTTGGTCTAAATTTCCAATTTCCTTCTGCTCATTCTGCCCTTTCTCTACATTTTTCTCTGCACCATATCCAAATCATCATGTTCCCCACATCATCTCCATGAATCGTGCTAAAAGAGGTATCTATTATCTCCATGTCAAGTTGGAAGATGAATATTCCTCTCTAAAAAAGAAACAGGCTTTGTGAAACTCCTCCTTCTTCCATAGAAGCATTGAGATTAGAACAAAAGAAGCACATTGATCTATGGGCAGATGGTATATTGTATCCCATAGACCTCATCACCAAATGCACCCCTCCATTCTTCAATTGTTCTTTAGTGATGATATTTGTAAGAGATGGTAAGAAAGGGATATACACAAAACCTTGCAGTAGAGAGGGACATTCTTAAGCTAGAAAACCATTTTCTACTATAGTTCAAGGATTCTCTTAATCATCAGATTCAAGAAAGCACGGAGAAGTTAAAGAACCTTGAATCATTGCTAAACACAGTCAAAAGAAAAAGGCAAGAGCTTGGACTTAGACAAAGACAAAGGAAGTTGAAGAATATTGAGAGTCTCAAGCGAGGAGGTGGAGGATGCAACAGAAGAATCAAAGCAATGAGGTAAACTTGTTTTTTTGGTTTTCAAATTGATATCTATTTTTCAAGCTGGTATCTTTGGGTGCTATAGTCTTTGCTTCTGTTTACCCAAGTCCTTAGTTTAGCCAGACTGCCCACAAGCAAACATGAGAGGTGCATTCTAATCTTTATGTGAAGTGATTCCACCTGTTCTTGCTAGGAACTTATTTAATGAAAGAAGATTTAGGGTTGCTAGGAAAAAGTGCATCAATGGATTTTTTCAAAGCTCTATTTTAGACAAAGATGAAGTTCAATGCACTTTGGACAAAGCTAGAATCAATAGGGCAGGTTACCAAAAGCTATTCAAGCTCATCAACATAAACCTGAAGAAGTCAAGAGTGAATAGGTCCTTGCTTCCAAAGCCATCAATTGTTCAACAGTCCAGACTCAAAATTAATTTTGAGGTCATGAAGATTCTTGGAAAGCCTTTTCACATCAATGAAATATATCATGTGGTAAGAAAAAAGATCTCAAGATTAACGCTTTCAACAATCTATTCTTTGACTTGAAAACTTTGCAGAGAGCCAAGATAAAATTCTATGATCTTCAGCATACTAAGGTGAATGGGCATGCCATTTCTATCATCAAATTAGATGAGAGCAAAATTGTGAAGGGTAGAAATCTTGAGAGAGCATCAATAAACCTCATGAATAGAGATCTTCATTCCACAGTGGGGAACAAAAACCCTAAAAAAATTAGTGTGCAGTCAGAGAAGAACATTTGGTGGTTGGGTGCTATTATGGTTGATAGTGAATATTTCAATGTGTTGAATTGGGTATTCCACCACACTAGTATCCCTGCTACAATAAAATCTGAATAGGCTGGGGAGGAGGTAGATGTTGAGGGCTCTAGTAGATACAAGGTGGAATGGCACATGGGAGGGGGGGGGAACCTCAAGACACTAAAGTGTATGTACAATGTGTAAAGGGGTGCCAGTTCCAAAAGCCCCTGTATCTACTGCATGACTGTAACAAAGGAGTTGAATCCTACTAACTAGAATAAAGCCCCTGATAGACACTCTAAAGATCCAAATTTTTAAGTTGTTTTAGATATTCCCCTTTCAAATGTCCACCTATGCACATTGCATGCACTTTGTACAATCATTTAGAGATTGTGAACTTCTACATAGGGTTTTCATTTAAACTACAACCTTTATCAACCAAAGAAACTGCAATAAAAAGTATTGAGAGGGATTTTCTAATATTGGACTTCATGGGGCAAATGTTGTGATTGATTGAGACCCCAAGAGGTCATCTAGTGGAAATAATGTCCCTAGGAAAGCTTATATTGGTAGGATGAAGGCATAACATTCTTGGGATTTCATGGAAATCTGGGTAGGGTTCATCTAAAGTCTACTACAACCAATGGAAGGCTCTACACAATGTTGTAAAGGACCATGGAGATGATGATAGAGAAATAAATGAGAAGGCAGAATTTTAGGAAGCCTTGGATGTAGTATTTTTCTTATTGTGATAAAAGTCATTGGGGAAAGAATGACCTCTCCACCTTGAAGAAAGAGTTGAACAAATTCAAGAAATCTATGACAAGTGCTTGGAGCTCAGAGCACTTCACACACTACATGGTAATAATTATGAATTTTGACTCTACTAATTTTCTTGAATACTTGCATAAGTTGCTATAGAATTTATCTTGATTTTTGTGCAGCACATTGTCTACAATCACATTCCTTGGTTTGTAAAGAGATATGGAAGCTTGTCCATTTAGTCTACTCAAGGTATGGAGAAGTCCCACTATTCGGCAAGAACCAAGTTTTTCAAACACACTAGACATGGTGGAGGAGCTCAAAAAGATAATATCTTGCTTGAAGTATTCTAGTGTTTTTACAGACAAATGTGGCACAAAACAAGATCACAAGATACTAAGAAATTATTAGACAGTTTTGATATTGCTACAACTATATAGAGGAGTATACAAAAAGGGAAGGATGCATACATTACATCGTCTGCAAGGGAAAGGTTTTTACAATGACTTTCCACTAGAGAGAGGCAAGGAAGTAAATGGGGAATAATACAAGGATCAATTTTGGTTGCTTGAGACAACATCGTTTCTTGAGACAACATCAAGATTTTCATTTCCCCCCCCTCTACTTCAAGTACTCCTACTTCTTATAACCTTGCAACTGCTTCAAGTCACGAGAAGAGGCAAGGATATAGTTGACCATAGTGTCAAATTATGTGCTTCTTGAGCCCATAAATCATGGAGCAAGTCCATAAATTCTAATGGATTCTTGCTTCTCAAGAAGTATGATTTTCTCCACTCCAAATCTTATTGAATGTGAACCTCCCACCCTTGGCAGAGCCACTAGTGCAAGTATGGGGAGAGTGGGTGATTTGGAAAGCTTCCTATGGGTAGATAGATATTGTCTCCGTGTTGAGCATCCCAATGTAATGGCCCAAACTTTGATACCTCTTTAGATCCAAAGAATTGGAGCCCTTCCCTCTCCTTAGAAACTTATCCAGGATCTACAATATCAACCTGTGTAAAACACCCCCTCAAATAAGTTATTATAAATGATGTTTCACTGAAATTTCAATGGCCTAAATAATGTGCTTGCAAAAATTATATATAGTTTTACCATTTTACCTTAGGATTCTCCTCATCTTAAAAAAAATTCCTCTTTCCATAGGTCAATATAAAATCTTGGTTTATTCTCTTTGCTCTCTCTTGGAGATTTTGTGCCCAATATTTTTTGAATTTGCTGGAACTCCTCATATGTGGGAAGCCCTTTGCCTTCATAGGTTTGAACAACACTTAGCACATGCTCTTCATCATGGGAGTAATCAATAAACTTCTTAGATTTTGTATCAAGTAATGATAACGGGCATGGTGTACTGTAGTCCACAAAGCCTTTATCATGGTCTTCCCACTTTGCCAAGATAGCAAGGCAATAGTCCTCTCTTAGATCAAAGAGTTTTTGGGCACAACAAGGGATCAAGCTCTTCCTCTAGAATATGGATTGGATCCTCCACTTTGGTAATGTTCCTTGCCTTGAACTCTGCAACATCCAATATCTCTTCGCTTTCAAGCCTCTTTATTTCCTCCCTGAAATCTTCAGGTGTTTCCTCCACATCTTGGACATTCACACCACCTACTGTATGTTTTAGAGATTTGGGCTCTCCTTCCTCTACTAGAATAAGAGTCAAAAAGAGAAAAAATGCTATATGTTCAATCACAAGCTTGCAACCATGCCTTCCATGCCACTACACAAGAAATAAAAAAATAAACTTTAAAATGTCATATACTGGTCATGCTAATCCGTAAACAACCATAGTCATATGTCATCCCTATGAAAAAATAGGGTACACGAAAGGCTACTCGGGTGTTTTATTTTTGCATATGGGTGAGACCACATCTTAAAAAATATATACTTCTTTTTTGTAACATTGTGTCTTTGCTATGAAAAAATAGAGCACTCAGATGGCCGTTTAGGTGCTCTATTTTGGCATACGGGCAACAACATGACTTTGTGTCTCTCCTATGTAAAAATAGAGCACTCACAAGACCATCTAGGTGCTCTATTTTTGCATGCAGGTGATAACACATCTTAAATAATATATACTTCTTATTTCTAACATTGTGTCTTCACTATGCAAAAATAGAGCACCCGGATGGCCGTCCCGGTGCTCTATTTTTGCATACGGGAGACATCATGACTTTGTGTCTTCACTATGCAAAAATAGAGCATTCACTGTCTGGGTGCTCTATTTTTGCATACATGTGACAACGTGACTTTGTGTCTTTTCTATGCAAAAATAGAGCACCCGGATGTCTGGGTGTTCTATTTTTTCATACAGGTGACATAACATGTTGTCTTTGCTATGCAAAAATAACTGTCTAGGTGTTTTATTTTTGCATCATAGAGACGGAATAAAACAAAAATAAGAACGTTTCCAAAAAAATCCAAATTAAAATGGTTACCATTTTGAGCTCTTTAGCTTTGAAATGTATACAGAAGACTTTAACAAAAGAAAAAAAATCGATATTAAAATGATATGTATAGCCCCTTGTAGAGCTATAAATAGAATGTCATCATGCATCTTGGGACACATGCCTAGTGGTCAAATCCATTCATCCTAAATTGTGTAACTTCAAAGTTTATCTTGGTAATTTTGCACTCCTATATATAGAGGTGCTCACACTCGAACAAGATTTTTCCAAATATTTTTGTATTAGCTTTATTGCATACTCCGACATTGATTCACAAAGTTGATTCAAGATCGACTTACATCGTGCCTTCTTCTCTCACTTCAGATATTTAATTTCAACCGGACCTTCATGTTTTCTTCAAATTTCTCCTCGATTCTTCAATTCAAATAGTTGAATTCTCATTATAAGATCATCCGTTGGGTCTTGCCATATCTCTCACTGGAGTCTTATAGCAATTGATATCACTAATAAAACATGTTTCATATTAACCTCTCTCGAGGGCCACCGTGGAATGGCTAGGATGTAAGTGTAGTTGTTCAATAATTTATTTAGTGCTCCAACTTTCAATTATTTTTTAACAATGCTTTGGATCTTAAAATCTAAATAGGATTGCCCCAAGATTGATCGAGACCATTGAGCAATTTCCTCATATCACAAAGCTCATGGATGACATGCAAAATTTTGTAAGTAGTTTGAGCTTAAAATTATGTATTTATTTTTCCCCTTCTATTTGTGTACCCACCATTGCAAGAGGAGGTTTTCTCAAGTGGATGGAGACTGATAACAAATGCAAAGCTAGTGGTTGACTACACCTACTGCAATCCAAAAAAGACTATTAGGGTAACAAATTGACAATATAAATAGGGAAATATATTTCTATTAGGGTTAGCTAACACAATAATCTTTCTTTGCTAGATCATTAGGAATTCCTACACCAACAACCATATTTTGTGGGTAATGGCAAAGCTGATTAGATATATGGTCAATGCCCAAATAGCACTACCCATAGCCCCCAAGCCCCCAAAGGTACAAAAAAGCCAAATGAAGAGGCAAGGCACCACAAATGTCAAGCAAGATCTACTCAAAAGAGTAAAGGCAAAGAAGCCAAAGAATGAAGACAAGCCCAAAGAGGTTCCAAAGAAGTCAAAGAAGCATGCAGCCCCCAGAAAGAGCCCCAAAAAAGCACAAACACATGCCAAAGAGGAGTAGAAGAATCCCAATGAGGAAGAGCCTAAGGACTCAGGAGGAGCAGACGAAGCCCAAAGAGACAAAGCCTATGGAGACAAGTAGACAGAGCCTAAGGAGGACAAGCAAACAAAAGAAGATTCCAAAACACCAAGGAAGAGCCCAAGAAAAATAGAGGAGGCTAGCTCAATAAAGAGTCTTAGGACTCCCACAAGCCCCAAAAGTATTTTGTGAAGCATAATTTTTTAAATAGCAAAGCAATACATATCCTACCTGAAATACTCTCTATATACTATCTACTTGAGAACATTTTGTAAAGGTAAAAAATTACATACTCTATACTTTAGAGCATTTTGTAAAGAGAAAACATTGCATACTCATATTTTTTTGTAAAGAGAAAACATTAAAAATTCTCTCCTTGAGAGTATGTTGTAAAGTTTAACTTTTACTGGCTCCATTTCTCGTGTAGCTCCCAATAAAGTTTTTCAATTTTTGCTGCAATTGTGGAAGCCCTTCTATTTGTCTCTGCATGTTTTTCATAGTCCAGCTGTGTTGACAACAATATGTCAAGGCCCAATCCATAATCCATAACATCCTCTAGCCCCACCTAGGAAGGGCCTTAAAAAATTTCCAATCATGGTGGGAGATCTTTCAAGTAAGTGGAGATAGTGAAAACTAGCTCAGGGTCTTCCTTCTCTTCCACCTCTTCCTTATCTTCATTCTCTTCCACCTTTTCCTTATCATGGACTTTTCTCTTCTCTTTATTGCTCACAAGAAATGAGGAAGAGGAGCCAAAATACTTACCCATATCTCTTTACTTATTGCTCACAGAAAGAGGAAGAGGAGAAGGGTGACAAACCTAAACCAGGTTGGCCCATTTATAGTGCTGTGAAGGAATATAATATTGATGACATTGAAATCAAACAAGACATCAGAACAATAGAAAAGAAATAAGATATAAAACCAGACATCTTAACAATAAATCAAACAAGATAAGACACTCGGGGGGTTCACCTCTTAGACATGTAAATTACCACGTGAGTTCAAATGAATGGGTTTTTTTAATTTGAAAAAAAAATAAAATTTTAACAGAAGGGGTTTCTTAATTGATTTTAGAGAAAAACTCATAAGTTTTTGAGGAGAAAGTGATTAATTTATTACCTTAAGCATGTAAGTAAAGGGGGGAACTTTTTTAACACTAGTTCTGTAATTGGACACTCAAATGTCCTAAGACACTAAAGTGTCTTGTTTTTTTAGCAACTTGTCATAATTATTCGGTGGATCTAGAAAACAAATTCATAGGTCATGTTCATATCTTAGGTCAGCTAGGAGGTGAAGAACATAGCCAAATTTCACTTTTGCCAAAATTAATACCAAATTAAGTTTATAATGATAAGTTTTAAGATGAAAAAATCATAGAAATTTAGTGCAGTTTTAACAAAATTTTCATAAATTGAATATAACTTCTCATCAAAATATGATTTTGCATAGATTTCAAGGTGTATGGATAGGAAAAAACTTATTATAGCAAGAAACTGAGCTTCATAACCTAGTTATGGGACTAGATTTTTGTTATAATCAAAATACCAAAATCTTGAAAATGCTGACAAAGAGGAAAATTTTGGTCTTTCAAGGCCTCTTTCATTAACATGATGAGGTTATGGGACAAAACCTAAGGTGTATAATGTATCTATAGGTCAATACCCATCAAGTAAGAAATTTTCAAGTGTTCAAACTCATAAGCATCTTGTATTTAAGCTCATTTTAGAAAAATTATAGTACGTAATTTCTTGCCAAAAAAACATTGCTATGAAAAACTAATGAAAGTGCGTATATAAATCTCCCAATTGTGTCCACATGAGGTATTTGTATACAAATAAGTGAGATGAATGGAAATATCCAAAATTGGAATTTATTTTAAGTCTTATCTTTGATAAATAAAAAATCATGATTACAACATGCACAATTTTTTGGATATGCCATAAATCACCAAATGTGGCTTGCATAAACATTAAAAATTATCACCTTATGTAATGGCGTCATAGATCTACTATATGTATCATAAGACATTGTAAATTTAGATGAACTAAATGTTTTTTGTGATCGTTAATTGAATTTGTGAATGTTGCATATTTGACCCACATGACTTTCTATATTTAATTCTAATCACAAAGGATTTTTTTCTCACATGACAATTGCAAAAATATCAAACACATATAAATAGTTACCAAGGATTATTGCATGCACCATACTTATTTTTTTCTTTGGCTAGAGTACGAATTTTAATGAAACATTGAATACTGTTTTGCGTAGGTTCTTTTCATGAGTGTAGTTACTATTGAGGTTATGATCAAAAGCAAGGGATTATAATTTCTATGAGTACTTTGAATAACATTTTATAATTTTGCGCAAGAATTTTTTGAGATGTGTTCTAGATTTTATGCACCATTTTATTTAAATTCACAAAAAAGGACACTAAAGTGTCCTTTTTGGTACCAAACTAGTGTTAATGGGTGAAAGCATAGAATGGTGTCTAAATACTTGGTGTCCATGGACACCAAGTATGATGCTATGGATGGCACCATAGCTGGGCTTTTAAGTCAATAATTTTTAAAAGAATATAGGTAAGATAACTGACTTCACGACTACACTACTCGGATTGAAAGACATGGAGCGGTTAGCACGCGTGGACCTCTCCCTTTCTCTCTCTCTCTCTCAGATGGCCTCCAATGCCCATCTCCATCTCTCTCTCTCTCTCCTACTCTCCTGTTCAGAATATGGATGATGGAGACTCCCTTCCTCTTGCTTTGGTTCCAGCTCATACCTCCTCACAAGCAGCAATGGAGCTTCTTGAACTCAACAATGCAGCACAACTGGATTTCAGTTCACTATTACAATCAGGAAGTTTTGTACGACTTCATTCATTTCAAACTACTGCAGACTGTTCCAGGATGGTGGACAACGGATTTTATGATGAGGCACATGGAATAGACACCATTCATACGCAGGGGCACTCCAAGAGAAAGGCTTGTCTAAATGAGGATGAAATTATTGCAGTGAGGAAGTATGAAGCACAGGCTAAACGTGAGTACAGAAAGTGATGTCGTGCAAGAAAGCAAGTACAGCCAAGCGTCAACATTGGAGTGGAAGATTGTCATAGGGAATATTGTCATAGGGAGGACGTCAATGTACACACAAAGGAAGACAAGAAGCAACATACTATTCAGAATATTGTTCAACACATTGTGAGACAGTTGCATAGTTACGGGAAAGAAGATAAGAATGCAATTCTTCAAGGTGTTTTCAATGATGATAGAATCTTGCCATTCTGTGAAGATTTGTATCTTCGTGCAAATGGCCTTATTTCTGCACTCAAGGTCTCCTTACAGGAATTAAAGATTCCAAAATCAGCTGACGAGATTTTTTTAAAACGAAGCACATTCAGCATGCTGGTGAATGGATTACTACATGATAATGGGATCCAAGGTAGAGGTGTTACTCTACATAAAGTGGCAAAGCTATTAAATGTTCATTCAAGGAATTTATATTCAACTTTGGGTAGACTTGACAGTGATCCTATGTCAAGTACACTGAGGTTCGACTTATGCAGAAGGAAGTCTGGAAATGCTGGGTCCTTATCGGAGGAATTGAAGTAGACAATTATTACATTTTGGATAGAGCACAGTAGGGTGTCTCCAAATAAGAAAGATATTTGTCAGAAACGATTGGGCAGAAAACATTATCAAGAGCATCCCATACACTTACTTGATGAATCTCAGGTAAACTGTCTCATTCTTACAATGAATAACTCTCAAGTGAAACATCTCACTCTTATGAATAGCTACCCGTTGCGTGTTATGGAGTTGTGTACATCCTACTATATGTGATATGTAGCCAAGTAATGTGTCAAGATAGTCCATTGTCTCTACCTACGCTATTATGTGTGCTATATTGCACAAGTGTAGCCCAATGTCCCTGTCTATGCTATACGTGTGCCATGTAAAAGGACTCTATTGTAGTAAGATAGCAACATGTGTGCTATACAGTAAAAGTGTGTGTAAGAATAGCACAATGTTCTTGTCTATGATATGATGTGTGGTATGTGAAAGAGCTATATTACATATTGAGAGCACTATGTGTGCCATATAGCGTTAGTGTGTGTAATAAGAGGCCAATGTCCCTATCTATGCTATTATGTCATAGTATTTCTTACAGTATGAGTGCTATATAGCATAGCTATGTGTAATAATAGCCCGATGGTCCTGTCTATGCTATTATGTGTGCCATGTAGCAGGACTCTATCAGAATATGACAACATCATGTCTGCTATATAGCAATAGCACAATATACCTATCTATGGTATTATGTGTGCTATCAGATTTTATAATATTATGAGAGCACTATGTGTGCTACATAGCAGATGTTAGTGTAATAGTAGCACGGTATCCATGTCTATGCTATTATGTTTGTTATGCAGAGTGTGATATGTGTAATAATAGCACAATATCCCTGTCTATGCTCTTTTGTGTGTTGTGTAGAAGAACTGTGTTATAATATGAGAGCACTATGTGTGCTATATAGCAGACGTGTGTGATGTGTGTGTAATAACAACTAGAAATCCCTTTCTATGCTATTATGTGTTATATAACAAAATTGAGCATGTAATGAAAGCTAAGTTATCTATCTATGCTATTATCTATGCTATGTAGCATAGCTATGTGTATTTATACCAATGCATCTATAGCTATGCTATTATGTGTGATATATAGAAAAATGTAATTCTAATGCTTTTTTTTTTCAAGTAGACAGAGTATTTCTTGAAGTTTAAAGATAGCCACCCACATGTGACAATTGGGCAAAGGTCCTTTGAGAAGCTGAAGCCTTGGTTCGTGCAAAAGTTGAAAGATCGAAATACTTGCTGTTGTGTTTATCATATCAAACTGATGTATCTCAAAGATGCATTTAATGTTATGCGCTCATTTGCTTTTGGTTTTCATGGGAGGTCATGTACATGTAAATGCAATGTTTGCAAATCAGATGGGGTGAATGCAGAATGTCTTGCCGTTGAGTACTCGTTTTCAGGGATCACGAAGTTGTGGGAATCATGCGTATGTACAAAGGCTGAGGGGGATATGTTCCATAAACACACCTGCTTGATGGGCCAATGCAAAAAGTGTGGTGTGGAAAAGCTCAGCCTTTGTCCACGAGAACTTGCAGAGATGACAAAGACAGTTCCACTGCAAGTCTTCGAGGACATTAAAGTTCAAACTAAGCATGGTCTAAGTAAGAGAAAGATGTTGTCACTCAAACTGGTGGCTTTAAGTGAGCTGACAGGGAGGATAAAAGACGACATCAGAATCTTCATCGAGCACAATTTCACTTACAGATGGCAGGCACATCAATACAGAGAATGTTTGAAGGTGTTTCCTTCAGATACCATTATATCTGTAGTAGACTTTGCTGAAAATTACTCGTTCAAAGAGAAAAATGAAGTACAATCCATGCATTGGCATACAGATCAATGCACCACCCTTGTTCACATAACATACATGAGTGACAATGAAGATGACAGTATTATCAAGCATATGCATTTCTACATCTCCGATGATAGGCAACATGATACGCTATTTGTCCAGCATTGTTTTCTTCTTTGTGATCAGTGGCTTCAAGACCAGAGGCTGAATTTCAAGAAGCACTCGGTGTGGTCAGATGGTGCAGCCTCGCAATTCAAGGCTGCAAGGCCATTTTACTTTGTTGCTAGATATTACCAACTAATAGGTACAAAGATGACATTGAATTTTTTTGGCTCTGGCCATGGCAAGGGGGAGCATGATGGCGCTGGTGCTGTGATAAAGAGAGCCCTTACACATGAGCAACTCAAGAGTAATGGAGTTGTTCTTAGGCAAGCTGCAGACGTGGTTGCATTTTTGACGAGAACAATGTCCAATGCTGCATGTAGCTCTTATGCACAATCCACTAAAGCAAGTCCTACTATAAACAGGAAATTTTGGCTAGTAAAAGAGACAGAAGTGGAAAGGTCTAATCTATGGGGTTGTGAGAGAGTACCAGGATCTCGATCACTCCATTGCATTTCAGGCTTTTGTCGTCATGATCCTTCTCAATTAAGGACCAGGCGGCTTTCTTGTTTTTGTGATGCTTGCATGAAGGGCCATTGGAGGACTTGTTCCAGCAAATCATATGCAGGCAAGTGGACACATAAGGCATTGAAACCACTCTCTGAGGTAGCAGAAGAGACTGAGGTACCAGAAGATGAAGCTGCAATGTTTGAGGGATCCCAGGATATGTTGAGTGAGTATCTCATTGAAGGTGATAACTTTGTAGTCAATGCAAACGCTGGCAATGCAGAAGGTGTAGAGTTCTTTCTTTTGAGATGTACAAAGAGAAAGTGGATGACAGATTGCATCTTAAGAGATAAGTGGAAAAATAAATGTGATGAAAACACTTATGTTGTCACAGGGTGTTATTATCAACAGCAAGAGGGGGACCCAAATCACTACACTCTACTTGATGATAGGGGAGTTACTAACCTGTACTCTCACCTTGTTCGGGAAATCAAGTTTGACATGCCTTTGGTAGATGCTACCTCAAAGATATATTATTTATCTCCGGAACTACATGAAACCATTTACAATGCCATGCCCTATGAAGCAGCATGATACCTATTTAATAGGCTTATATTATGTTCTCTATAGCCTTCACCATTCAGTACCTCCTTACACATGTCCATTGTGCTATGTATCACATAGCATAGAGCACATAGCATAGAATCACACACATTTCAGATAATGAGGTTACTATTGTGAACATGTTGCACCTTGAAAAAATTTAGCCTAGATATTTGTCGAAAACGATTGGGAAGAAAACATTATCAAGAGCATCCCATTCACTTTCTTGATGAATTTCAGGTAAACATGTCTCATTCTTACAATCATCTCACTCTTATGAATAGCTACTCATTGAGTGTTATGGAGTTGTGTACATGCTACTATATGTGATATGTAGCCAAGTAATGTTTCAAGATAGTCCATTGTCTCTACCTACGCTATTATGTGTGCTATATTGTACAAGTGTGTGTAATAATAGCCCAATGTCCCTGTCTATGCTATAAAAGGACTCTATTGTAGTAAGATAGCAACATGTGTGCTATACAGTAAAAGTGTGTGTATCAAATAGCACAATGTTCTTGTCTATGATATGATGTGTGGTATGTGAAAGAGCTATATTACATATTGAGAGCACTATGTGTGCCATATAGCGTAAGTGTGTGTAATAAGAGGCCAATCTCCCTATCTATGCTATTATGTCATAGTATTTCTTGCAGTATGAGTGCTATATAGCATAACTATGTATAATAATAGCTCGATGGTCCTGTCTATGCTATTATGTGTGCCATGTAGCAGGACTCTATCAGAGTATGACAACATCATATCACCAAAATAAAATTACATCATTCAATCATTAAGTTTAGAGAAATTTGAATAGGTCAATTTTTTGTATAGTAATCTCAAGTACATTCAGTGCACAAAATGCTGTATATATGATTCCATAACCACAATCAACCTTCGTTACATAATTCTCGTTGACTTCTATAGTGGTTGATGACACGAGCAGACAGACTGTCCGAAGGATTTTCAAACTGGTTCATCTTTGCATAAGCATTAGGGATGGGTGAGACTGTCCACTTGACTAACCAAGGGAACAATGTGCTAACCAGGTAAATTGGGGACTGACAAATATCTGCTGGTTCAAATGAAGTAGGACAGACACAAGTTGCGGGAGGGCTGAGCAGACACTTGTAGAGTGTGTAATCCACCACCAGTGTATTATCAGAGTTGAACTTAGGATGGTGCTTCCAAAAGTCTTTCAAACACTTGAAAAATATGGGCTTTGCGTTATCTCTACATGGAGGGATCCCATGAACTTCATTTAGATTGAAGCTCGCCTCTCTACACCCCTCTTGACCAATAATATCGAGGAAATGTTGTTTGTTCAACCTAGGAAAGCATGCACTCAAAGCAAGTGCTAGATTGTCCTGGGTCATGCAGCTCCATAGTGCAACTTGTGCTCTTTGCAACAGTGCATGCAAAAATATTGATGCATTGGGCCTGACCACATATTCAAATTGCATCTTTCCTGTAGCATTTGGCGCAGTGACTACCTGATACCTTGATCTTGCCCAATCATGATTACTTCTTCTCGCTATTCCTTTGTAGAAGGAGACCTTATACCTCCTTATGAGAAGCCCATTCACATCCAGTATGATGCATAAATTGTCCCTTCTCTTCTTGTCCTCAAAAGACGCAGGAGGTAGTGCAAAAATCTGTATTGGAATTACCACAAGACACGACCTCTCTTGCCTCTCATATTCATGTCCATTTTTGGCCTCTTTATCAGCATTCTTTGTACCTGCCTCATCTGTATCTGTAGCAACCGCTCGACCCATAGGGACCTCTGGACTTTTACCTTTGGTATTCCCAACAATGGGATCTGTACAAGACTCAGTTGTATCATGTGCAATTGCCTCTTTCGTGTCCACAGCAGCCATGAAATGTTCTCCCATTGCCTCTCCTGATTGGGCTGCTCTATCAGTGGGCACCTCTACACCTTTCCCAGCCTCATTGTTTTGCTCTATACATGCCTCAATTGTATTATGTGTATTTGCCTCTTTCATGTCCGTAGCAGCCACGAGAACTTCTCCCATTGCCTCTCCCGATTGAACTACTCTGTCGTATGCCTCAACTGTGTCGGTAGAAGCCGCGACATCACCGTTACCCACTGCTGAGCCTATTCCAGGTACTCTCTTAGTGAGGTCCTCCTCACCCAAGCCTCCCATATCTTCAACAGCGGCATCTGTACCCTTTGTCTCCTCTGCATCAACAATGTCATCAGCTGCATCACTTGGACAGACCACCTGGGCTTGAGCTGTGACATCACTTGCACCCACTGCCTCACGTGTTCGAGCTTCTCTCTCAATGAGGACATCCTCACCCTTGCCTATGGTATCCTCAACAGTGGCATCTGTACCCATAGGCACAACTGCATCAAGAAGGGCATCCATGACAGCATGAACAATACTTTCTGTTCCACTATCATTAACATTGCCATCAGCAGCAGCATCTGTGCTAGCATCAACTTCCATAGCATCCACAATGTCATTTATGCAGGCATCAACTACCGTAGCATCAGCAATGGCATCTGTGCAGGCATCAAATGTGGTAGCATCATCAATGGCATCTGTGCTAGATTCAACAGTGGCATCTGTACCCATAGCCACAACTGCATCAAGAAGGGCATCTATGACAACATGAACAATACTTTTTGTTCCACCATCATTAACATTTCCATCAGTAGCAGCATCTGTGCGAGCATCAACCTCCATAGCATCCACAATGTCATTTGTGCAGGCATCAACTACCGTAGCATCAAAAATGGCATCTGTGCAGGCATCAACTGTGGTAGCATCATCAATGGCATCTGTGCCAGATTCAACAGTGGCATCTGTACCCATAGCCACAACTGCATCAAGAAGGGCATCTATGATAGCATGAACAATACTTTCTATTCCACCATCATTAACATTGCCATCAGTAGCAGAATCTGTGCCAGCATCAACTTCCATAGCATCCACAATGTCATTTGTGCAGGCCTCAACTAGCGTAGCATCAGCAATGGCATCTGTGCAGGCATCAACTACCATAGCATCATCAATGGCATCTGTGCCAGATTCAACTATGGTGGGGGTGGGTAATGTACCCTTTTCAAGTTTAGCACGGTCAACATCTGTATGCACATCATCATGCACAACCTGCACATCAACTGCATTAGGCACATTTGGAACAAATTGAGCAGTACTAGTAGGTGTGCAGGGATCAACTGTATCAAAAGACTCTTTTTTTTTTCCTGTAACCCCCCTGGAAGTTGTAGCACCCCCTCTTGGATTCTTCACAGGATAAGACTGAGCCAGTGAACCTACAGACCCCTCAACTGTATCAAAAGACACTTTTTTTTTGCCTGTAACACCCCTGTAAGCTGTAGCACCCCTTCTTGGATTCTTCACAGGATAGGATTGAGTCAGTGAACCAACAGACCCCTCATCTAGAAACCCTGAAGACCGATTGCGTCTCATGAAAGTTCCTCTTTTTTCAGCTTCTTGATTATCTACGACAAGAGAAAGTAGAAACATATTACTAAACATGTACAGAAAATAAATCAAATAGTTTGCAACTACTCGATATTAAGAGACATGTCACTAAAAAATTCCAACACTTGATTCATCAATGAGCATGGATATAATAGGGGTGCAATGGATTGCACATGCCTTCTAAAGACATCTTCTAATTGCATGAAGTTACAAAAAAAACACACTCATTGCTTTGCATTTGGTTTCTTTCTCTTCTTAAATGAATCAAGAGGTATATCCATTCTGGGACTTTCACCTAAGTTCTTGGGAGTCGATTTCTTGCGCTTTGGTGTTGGCTTCTTCCCCACTGGAGGGGGTGTTGCTTTCACCGCATCTGCAACTGCCTCATCTGATGCATCATCTCTAGTGTCCACACTTGGCAATGCTTTGGCACTCAACGGAGAACGCAACAGCCTTCTTGGAGTTAGTTGTTGCCTAGGTGATTTGACTGTAGAAGACTTTGCCATCAAGATGTCTTCAACTACTCCACGTACTGCATCCCCTACGGCAGACTCCGCTTCAAGGGCTGGCTGCATCCCGCGGGTAGACTCCGCTTCAAGGCCTGGCTACATCCCTGGGGTAATCAGGCCATTCTTCCTTGTGGAATGCATCATCTTTTTGGAGCAAGCATGCGATGATTGTTCTACAAAGAAAGCTATTTACAAAGTCTCACTTGGAGTATCCCAAAACACACACATAAATACTGATTTTGGTACCTACCAGTGGCCTGCGTAGAGACTCTCTCTGTTTTTGTCCTGAATGATTCTTGTATACAGGTCTCTGCTGCAATGTCTGTACCTGCAAATGATTTCATTAAATGCAAGAGTTTAAACTACCAATGGAAAGTGGGCCTGCAATAGTAGTGACACAGTGACTACCTGCACTTGATTCTTTCATCTCACTCTTCACCTTCAGACCAATCATATGCTTAGCTCTAGGGGGCATAGACATGTTGCAATCTAGTGCAACACAATAGCCATAGTCCCTACATACATGCGCGAAGCATAGCATATGGTACACATGGGTGCAAGGCAGGGAGAATACATCCAAGCTTCTGGCATCGAACGGGAATCCACATCCTACACAATGGTAGAACCCATTAAGTGCCACCTCGCTAATGCTCTGCTTAAAATCCACAGGAGGAAAAGGCTTCATCAAACTAGCTCCCACGTTATGTGAATTCCTCTCCATGGTAACACAAAATTTAAAGTGCTCTGATTCCTGTGCTATGTTGGTCTCTACTTCTGCAAGTAGTGCATGTGAAACAAAGAAGACAACACATCTAATTTAAGTCTCAATAACCCAACAAAAGCAGATTGCTGAAAAGAATATGCAGCGTGAATCTTATCCCTTATTTGCAATACCACATATAAGACAAGCACTTACTCTATATGCTATAAACACAAGCTTGATGTGGTATATGATATGCACTGTGCTATATAGCACATAGCACAGTCCAAGTATAATGTGCTATAAGTGCTACATAGAGTATGCATTGTAGATCATAGCAGAGAGACTTTTTAAAATACCAGATATAGCCCAAACATTTTCTCTATATATGCTATATAGCACAAGCTTGTTGGGTATATGATATGCAGTGGGCTATATGAGACATATCACATAGCATATATCACAAATATTGTGCTATGTAGCACATATCACAATTAGTGATGTGCTATGTAGCACATAGCAAAAATAGAGATTGTGCTATATAGCACAATTCACTATTCCACACACTCTAGGGCTATATTGTGAACATATAACACACAAAATGTGCTATTTAGCACATAGCACATAAAAAGATTGTGATATGTAGCACATATCAATATTTAACACACACTTTAGGGCTATACTATGAGCATATAGCATACAGGTATACTATAAAGCACATATTACACATGTCCATTGTGCTATGTATCACATAGCACATAACCACACAAAGCACATAGCATAGAATCACACACATTCCAAATAGATGAGGGTACTATTGTTAACATGATGCACCTAGATTGAACTATAAATCACATAGCACATAACCACACATAGCATATAACCACCCACTCCATGAAGATAATGGCTATGTTGTGACCATATAGCACATAGCACATAGCATATAACCACCCACTCCATGAAGATGATGGCTATGTTGTGGCCATATAGCACATAGCAGAAATAGAATATGCTCATACAGTACATAACCATACAATCCATAACACTCTAACCACATAACCACATGGAAGTGAACCACATACTCCAAAACAAAGTGAAGCACATGTAGGAGGGTATGCACCTTTGCTTTAGCCACATTGGCTTCTAATTCAACAACATTCTCTCTAGTAGTACTTGAGAACTGTCCAATCAAATCAATAAGGCGTTGTCGAGCTACAGGGTCTTGCACGCAATCAATCTCCGTTTGCAACTTTATGGACAAAGTGTTTGATCTTTGAGCACCCTCAGCCCTATGAAATTCTCTGACTTGATCCTCTACCTGCTTCTTGCACCCTCAAGTCTTGACTTATAGTCTTGCAATCTGCCCTCTGCAATATTCTTCATTTTTGCAAGTGCCCTGCTATCCTCCTCTTCCAATTGTACCAGGCATCCTCCTGTAGACACACTTGACAATGGTACATACGTACCTTCTGTTTTCAATGATGATCTGGTAGAGGCAGCAGTGGTTTTGGAACCTCTCCCTCTACCACTCATCTGGTCTTCCCACCTCTTGATCTTGTTTTGCAAGTTGTGTCTTTCTTCTGAGGCTCTCATTGCCCTCTGTGCAAAGATAGCCCAAGAAATTTGATGTTTGCCAGATTCACTGCAGTTTTCCAATGCAAAGGCCTTTGCAAATTGAGTCCCTACTTCATACATGAAGGGACCCTCCTGGTAGACATCCCAGTGTCTCCACACAAGCTTTTGTAAGAACTCCGACCGGGCATGGTATGCCTTCACTTTCTTCTGGATACCCGGAACAGGCTTTGGGCATATAAAGACATCTTCCCAGTCCTCCTCAGATATGTCATTGTTTCCTGTCAAGCTACGCGGATCAACTCCCTCCAATGGCAATCCACGCTCCATATGAAATTCCTCGGCAAGACGACAAAACTTCGTATGCAGAGGTGGTTCAATGTTCCTAACTAGACTGCTGCTTGCTTGAATCGGATGCTTTGAGGAAGGTGCCATGATGCAGTCTCAAGTGATATACCTGCACATCATCTAATGAACTCATGAGACGTGGTGTGCCCTCGCTTATCATCCCTACTAAAAAGCAACAAGAACTTCATGGGCCTGCTCTTGTAAGCAAGGCATTCAAGGTGATGTGCTATGGGATTTGCCCCAAGATTGCATGCAGCTTGTGGACTAGCAAATTACCTCGAGAGCTCGCCTCTTGTTGCAAATGAGCAAGGTGTGGCACTCATGCAGCTCCAAATGCAGCTTAATGTAGCTAAATGATCCCAAGTGGGGGGCGCGTGCTCAAGCAGTAGAGAGTGTACATGTTCAATGGGAGAGACATACCTCGATAAGAAGAGGGCGGTTACTACAATCATCCTTGAAGCAGCCAAGCTTGCACACTAGAAGCTCTAAGAATAGTAGACCTTGAGCATGCGCGCGAGAGAGAGAGAGAGAGAGGCGGGGGGTCGGGGGGCACGGTGTTTGAAACTGCCAACTACTCATGAAACAAAGTGGGTGTGTGAAGGCTGAATTTTTTAGTAAAACATTTTTTAGAATATAAATTTGGACGTCTGAAATATAGCACCAGTGACCACACCCCCAATGTCATGCTATGCTATTTAATTATATCACATATATAGCTTTCCACCTATTCATGCTTTCACCCTAATACCCTTTGAACGCACGTTATATGAATAGTTTCTTAAAGGTGCACCCCCTGAGATAATACATCTGAACCAAAATTTTGTTTGTCATTGATATGGAAATGTACAAAATGTCAATCTGCTACAAGAAGAGACAACCAACATTTGTACAAAATGCTAGTTTGATACAATTTGCATAGGCTTTAGAAGGCTCTAGCTTGGAAGAAGATGTACTATTACTTCTGGCACTTCTTGGCATAAAACTTTCTTCTCAATCCTCCTTGGGGCCTGAAATCCATATTGAAAAATAGAAAAAGTAAGAATAGGTCACACAAAAATTTCTCCATAAAAAAGAAAACTATTTCCTACATACCTTCTTTCCAGCTATCTGAAAAGCAAAAGTTGAAGTTAAATCTATCTCTTCATTAGGGAGAATTTGGACTCTCAAAGGGGCCCTATAAAGAGGTTTGACTATGCCTCTCTTATCCAAAGTGGGCAACCCGGTGAAGTACATAAACACTTTGTCAAAACCCTATCAACTAGAATATCATTAGAAAGATCTTAGAAAGTAGGTTCTAAATTGCCAAACTTCGACAAATTTGGAGTTGATTTCTAGAAGTTATAGCCTCCCCACTTAAGCTGAAATGTGGGGAGAGATTCCATTTATATGATGAAGTGTCGCATAAAAAAATGGAATCTTCTAGAATATAAGGAATTTGATGGCACACTATATATCAATGGATAGATCTTGATGAGTACATTCTAAATCCAAAAGGTCTGACAAGTTTTGATTTCATTTGTAAGAATTTTACCATGCAGTCATTTTAAACAAGCGGAATAAAATTAAAGTCCTTATAGGGTCCATTTCAGAGTCCAAAACCTCCCTAATGCATTGTGTAAGTCCTGTTTCACTTGGTATAATGACCACTTGATTCTTATCTTCAATGCTGCCAAGTGTTCATTGTGCATCATACATCAATGTCCTTAATGGGGTTCTAATTGAAATCATCCATGTTTTGATCTAAAGGAACCAAGTTCCCCGCCCCTCCCCCCCACATGATGCCATCGACTAAAAGAAAGAAGAAATAATGAAGTTTGGGTGTGGATCATGTATTTATAGGTAATGGAGCCAGATTGCACTTTGCAAAGCATCCCATTCAAATGTTTTTGGCTCCAATCCTCTTCCACAAATTCTAATACATATTCATTGTCTAAGCACTTAACCAACATCATTGTTCTAGAGACTTTCACATCAAGCTTTGCAAAGAAATCTACAAAGGTGTGATGGGCGTAAATATTGAAAATTTTCTCACTTGCTTGCAATGTTGGCCTTTAGAAGTTTTGGATCTCATAAAAGATCTTGCACCTATAGATTTCACTTGTTATTGAGCTTGGCAATGGTCACTCTCCACTTTTGAAACTAGGCAATGCAATCTTGGTGACAGTGCCCCAATCCTTCATAGAATTTGGTGAGACATAAAAATGATCATAAAAGAATATCTCTTTTTTGTTACCATATACATGTGGTAGTGATGTGTGTGAACACACTTAGGACTACCAGGGAATTTGTTTCCCCTCTTTGAAGGTTTTTTCCCCTGTGTATTGTATATACACCCATCACTCTAGGGCTAACTTGTTATTCCAATGCACATTAAGTAATATACTCTCTATTGTGTGCCTTGTGCTTCCTTCATCTTCTCCAAGATGTGTGTGTTTTCCTGAAACCCTAATTCCAACAATTGGTATTACAGAAAGTTGCACCCTCTCAAGCTTAGTCGCTAGCAGCTCCAGCACCACACGCCTGCTCACTTTCTTCGATTTTTGTAAGCTTTGGCAAGCGTTTGCAGGTCGACAAAATTTCTGGGAAGGCTCAAAGAGCTTTGTCTGCTCAAATTTCTAATTTGGGCTCGTTTCAGCCTCCGTTTCCACTACATGTAGTAATGCACAGACTATTTCGTCATTTTTTGCAGAATTTTTGTCAGTGTCCTTTTCTACATTATAGGTTCCGTACAATCTTCTACGGTTTTTTCTATATAGCACGTGTTGTTGTCGCTTTGTTTCTCCTCTTTTCGGATAGTTTTCACATTAGGTGCAACATTTACCAACCATAGCTGACAACAACACAGATGTGTTCAAGATGTTTGCTGCTACTGACGACAGATCGGATGGGGACAATTACCCTATGTGTTCTTATATGATGCAATATGTTCTTGTGTCAAAAGGCATTTGGAACATTGTACGGGGCATTGATGTACGTCCTGGTTGTGAGGGTACAGGCGATGTTGAGGATGTTGCAGGTCTTGCTGCTGTTAGAGTTCTTTTGCCTACAACTAAGCAAGGTCATTGGGATGTAAACATTGCCTCTTATCTGGTTTAGGGAATTGGAAAGATTGTCTTACTATTGCAAATGGAAATTCTTTTACACTTGTTAATGCACTTTATGTACCTAGGATCAAGAAGAATCTTTTGTCTGCATTTACAATTGCTAGACTTGGTCTTGTAGTCAAATTTGTGGATGACAAATGTACAGTACATGGTCTCAATTTTGGTGATGAAATTGCTACATCTGGCATTTTATGTCGTGGGTTGTATAAGCTCACTTTGTATGACAAGTGCGGGTAGAATTGTGCAAATGCAATTGTGGATTCTAAGGCTATTTTAGATGCAAAATGTTGGCATACACATTTTGGACATCTGAATTTTTCCAGCTTCTTGCGTTTGCAAAAATATGATATGGTTTCTCCTTTGCCGCCTCTTGAAGAACCTGCCAAACATGTTTGTGAAAGCTGTATTTTGGGTAAGATGTAGCCTTCAAACTTTCCAAAGGATGGTTTAGTTAGGGCCACATGCAGGTTGCAGCTTGTGCATAGTGTTGTTTGTGGGACCATGCAAACTCTGTCCTTGTGCAATTACCTTTACTTTGTGACTTTCATTGATGATTACTCTAGTCATGCATGGATATATCCACTTAAAGCAAAGTCCAAATTTTTTATGTGCTTCAAACAATTTTTGGCTATGGTTGAAAATGTCTTGAAATGTCTTGAAATGTGCTATGGGCACCCTCCATTCCGAACGAGGGGGGGACTATATGTCTCATGAATTTAATGCATTTCTGGCTAGTTGTGGGATAAAACACCAATGTTGGGCATTAAAGAGATGTGGCGCCTAAACCAGTATGGTTGGTGTTGCTACCCTACCACCTACTGGTACTTGGGATCCGTTGAGAGCTCGGGTTCATGGAGGGAGGTGAAGTGATCTCAGCTTATGTCGGGCTCAGATAGGTTGGAGGTGTTCTAGATCGCTCCCAATGAAGTGAAATTCTCTTTTTCCGTAGTAGAAAGGAAGTGGATGGATGGACTGGTTGATCCCTACATAGGGTCCAGTGCTCTGCTAGTTATTTTTTCATAAACTTTTTTTTGATGTTATGGTATACCCAGATTTTTGTCATTGCATTAATATATGGTTGCTTGTTTCATTTAGATGGGGAATTTAAAGACTCTCTGTTGTCATTATCTCATGTCTCTATGCACTCTATTTCATCCTCCACTATACTCTCTCTCTCTTCCCGCAATGCGGTGTACACATATATTCACCCTCCACAATGTTATGTTTTTCTTGAGTATGCTTTCATTCATAACACCCATTCAGGGGTAGCACTAGTCGCTAGGTGCCGTTGGATGCAGTCCGGCTCATGGCCTAAACTCCATGCTAGGCACTGAGAGCCCCTCCCCTATGCAAACGCTTCTGCAACTCTGATGTATATTGAAACTTTGACCAAATGAGAGACATATTGCTGAATTTAAGGCTGATTTGAATGCTACTTTCAACATGAAATATTTGGAGTTGTTGCATCATTACGTGGGTATACAGTTTAAGCAATGTGATAGTGGTAATTTCCTTGTGTCAGAAAAGTTACATAGAGACATTGCTAAGTAAGTTTGGACTTGAGGATTGCAAACTTATTGCCAGTCCCATGGAAATAGGTTTGAAATTGAGTCTTCATGATGCTGGTGATCCTGTAGATATCACTCTTTACCGAACTGCTGTTGGATGCTTCATTTATGTATGCAACATGATGTTAGATGTTCAGTTTGTAGTCCCACGAGTCTGCAAATTTATGCATAGCCCGGGGTCTAAGTGTCAAAGTCGACGATGCGGAAGCGTAGTGACTAAGGGGAGTGAGCATGAGAGAGAGAGAGAGAGAGAAGAGAGAGAGAGAGAGAGAGAGAGAGAGAGAGAGAGAGAGAGAGAGAGAGAGAGAGAGAGAGAGAGAGAGAGAGAGAGAGAGAGAGAGCTAGAGAGTCTCTTAAACCAATCAACCTTGGTAATGAATAACTGAATGTGTATACAATGGAGGCAAGGGGTTTCTTCTATAGCAATCCCAGTAAATTGCCCTACCCAAGAATTTGAAAAATAAGTAAAATAAATACCTAAATGCCAAACTAAATAATGGGATCACATTGGGCAGTTCACTTGAGATGCCTAAACTTTGACACCCTCTTTCCAGCTCATAGTGGACATCGATAGTGAAACCAAGTCGATGAGGAAGCTACCATGGACACCCCAAAAAGTGGCCACCAACTGGATACACCTTGGTGTTGCTCTCCTCATTTTTGTACCTAAAATTAATGCCATCTTGAGCATCGTTTTCCTTTGTAGAAACATTGAACTATAGACCATACTACATCCAATAATCCCCATGTGTGAATTGTGAGCACATCACGTCCAAAATATAGAACTCCAAGATAATGAACTATTGGAACACATCCTGTCCATGATCTAACCAACAAATCTTAATTGGCACACCCATCCATAGTGTTTTTGACGTCTGATTGGTTCCCTGCCAGATGCATGTGCCTTGAACTCCGACCTACGGGTCCAAACACCAATAACTTGAACTCCAACACAAGGGTCCAAATTAATTATAGGGAGCATTCATTGCCCCTCTCTGCCACTCACAAGCCTCTCTCTGGCTGAAGCTAGTGGTGATGATTGTCATTTGACTAGAAATCTCACGTTGAGGCCACTGTGGCCACCACCATGAGTGCTAGACCAATCTCCTCTGGCAAATATTTATTATTGTAATATTTGTCTAGCTTTCCTTTTTCCTTATCTATCTATGAGTTCCTGCTTTTTCCTTTGGCTTCAAACTCTTGAGCCAAACAAAGTATCCACTCACAATCATGATTGTGGTCGTACCTCCAGGGTAAGCGAGGTAGGAAACTGAGTACTGGTATTTCCATCCTTGTTCAACTCACCTTTGCCATTTTCCATGTCAAAGTCGACAATGTTGAAGCATAGAGACCAAGGGGAGTGAGCATGCGAGAGAGAGAGAGAGAGAGAGAGAGAGAGAGAGAGAGAGAGAGAGAGAGAGAGAGAGAGAGAGAGAGAGAGAGAGAGAGAGAGAGAGAGAGAGAGAGAGTCTCCTGAACCAATCAACCTTGGAAATGAATAACTGAATGTGTATACAATGGAGGCAAGGGGTTGTTTATATAGAAATCCCAATAAATTGCCCTACCCAAGACTTTGACAAATAAGTAAAATAAATACCTAAAAGCCAGACTAAATAATGGGATCACATTGGGCAATTCACTTGAGATGTCTAAATATTAACACTAAGAATTGGTAGGCTCTCAAGAGAATTGTTTTCTACTTGAGTGGCATTTTACATCTTCGCTTGTTTTATCCCAAAGGGGGATCATTGCCACCAGACTTACATGCTTTTTTGGACTCAGATTGGTTGGTTGTTTTGATACACGAGTGTCCATAAGTGGTTTTGTTTCATGATTGGCAGCTCGTGCATTTCATGGTTGAGCAAGAAACAACCTACCATGGCCACTTCCAATTGTGAGACTAAGTACAGGGAAGTCTTCACACTACGGTTCAGTGTGTATGGCTCAGACGCCTTATGGATGATTTGGGTGTTGGACAGTACAATGTCAACACTATCTACACTCACAATCAGAGTGCATTGATGGTTGTGAGGAACCTAGTTTTTTATGCTCTCACAAAGCACATTGAGGTGCATTACCACTATGTCAGGGAGAGGCTCTCAGTAGGAGAGATCATCTTGTCTTATGCGCCAACATAGGACAACCTTGCAAATATTTTTACAAAGGCATTTCTCACGAGAAGTTCAAAGCTTTGAGCATGTCCTCAAGTCATGGCACTTCCCTTTACTCTATGTGCCAACTCTCGTTTATCGCATCACTCCAGGGAGGATTTGTTACCATATACATGTGGTAGTGATGTGTGTGAACACACTTAGGACCACCATGGCATTTTTTCTCTCTCTAGGAGGTTTTTTCCCCCGTGCATTGTATATATTCCCATCACTCTAGGACTAACTTATCCTTGCATTGCACATACACTAAGTAATACACTCTCTGTTGTGTGCCTTGAGCTTCCATCGTCTTCTCCAGGCAGTGTGTGTTTTCCTGCAACCCTATTTCCAACATTTTTATGCCAAAGAACTATGTGTTCTCCCTTTGTAAATTTCTTGACCAATGCATCCATGCCAGATATCTAAAATATCTATTTTACACTCCACTGGTTGCCGTTCCTCTATGCTTGAGGGATAGAGGTCTGTAATGAGCATAGCAAAGAATCACAAACAAAACTTATAACAATATATTGTGTACATCTAAACAACAAGAAGAGACAAACCACAAACAAGAAGAGAATTGTGAGACACTTACAATTAGCTCTGTGTAGAGGAAGATTTGACCTTTTGGATTGTAGGTGAAGCTCCTTTTGCATGTAACATGCTGGACCAAAACTGCTTCCACTGTCTTCTTGGCTTCAGCAAGTTAGAAGTCTTTTACTCTCCCTTTCTAGCATGACAAGACCGGGTTCTTTGACGAGTATTTTCTTCTCCTGATCTATTGAATTATAATCCACCCTTGGTTATAGATATTGGGATCCATTCGTGTGCTCATTTAATGTGGCATAAGTGGTGATAGATTCAATGGATGTGCTAGGGTGTTTGGATCGGGTGGACTCCATTGCTTAAGGAGAATAGGATGCAGAGCAATTGAGGGTGAAGAGAGGACATCAGGAAGAGGAGGTGAGACAAATAAGGGTGGGAAAAGGAGAGAAAAAACGACCATAAGAAGATTCAAAAAATCTTCGGTGAAAGAGACCTTTTGAGGTAAAAGTCACATGTACTTGAGAGCTACCTCAAATTGTGGATCAAAGAAAATTCATTTTAGAAAATCAAATGTGATTTCCAAAAAGAAGATTTCGTAACAAAATCCCTCCCCTCATTGGCTTAGATCACTCTCTCTCTCTCTCTCTCTCTCTCTCTCTCTCTCTCTCTCTCTCTCTCTCTCTCTCTCTCTCTCTCTCTCTCTCTCTCTAAACGGTAGAAAGGAAAAAAGAGACCTCAAACATCCGTTAATGCTCTCTCTCTCTCTCTCTCTCTCTCTCTCTCTCTCTCTCTCTCTCTCTCTCTCTCTCCACAAGCAATCAGATCCTCAATTGTGATCTCCATTGCCTAACATGGAGAAATGGACATGCATTCTCTCTCTCTCTCTCTCTCTCTCTCTCTCTCTCTCTCTCTCTCTCTCTCTCTCTCTCTTTCTCTCTCTCTCTCTTTCTGTCTCTCAGCCTTCACTCAATTTCATGAGATATTGGGCATAAGGGCCTACAATGAAAGACAATGATTGAACTTCATTATCGCTCTTGGGTGATAAGCATGCAATGTTTCTCATTCATGAAGAACTTTGAGATGTGGTAAATGGCACCACTTCATACCGTGCTCCTGTAATTCCTGCAGGTGCTATCCCACATACTCTTGATACTAATGAGGTTGGCATTGATGTGTGCCATGTCCAACATCATGCTTTGTATAGGTGATACACAGATTCAATTAGTGCATTGATTGCCCACTGCTAATGCAATCTAGGAGCGTTTAAAAATGCTATACGCTCACAAGGACATTGCTTCACAAGTTACCGCCCATCGCTAACTAGTAAAATGCTTGCTTAATAAAGGCGGTATCATACCGACATTTTAGATGAGTGGCAACGTCTACTCGATGAGGCTACTACAACAGGCCTTAGTTTTATTGATTCACAAAATGCTACGATTTTACCTTTGACCGCATTCGTCACTGCTCAAAGCGGCATTGTTGGTCTCACATTATTGGTTCTTATTGGCCAGATCCTCTATTGTGTGCCTTGGGCTTCCTTCATCTTCTCCAAGCTGTGTGTGTTTTCTTGAAACCCTAATTCCAACAATTGGTATTAGAGCAGATTGCGTCCTCTAGAGCTTAGTCGCTAGCAGCTCCAACACCACACGCCTACTCACTTACTTCGATTTTTGTGAGCTTTGGCAAGAATTTGCAGGTCAACAAAAATTTTGGGAAGGCTCAAAGAGCTTTGTCTGCTCAAATTTCTAATTCGGGCTCGATTCGGCCTCTGTTTTCACTACATGCAGTAATGCACAGACTATTTCGTCATTTTTTGTAGAATTTTTGTCACTATTATTTTCTACATTATAGGTCCCATACAGTCTTCTATGGTTTGTGCTATATAGCACATGTTGTTGTCGCTGTGTTTCTCCTCTTTTTGGATAATTTTCACATCAGGTGCAACGTTTACCAACCAAGGCTGACAACAACACCGATGTGTTCAAGATGTTTGCTGCTAAGGACAGATTGGATGAAGACAATTACCCTATGTGGTCTTATAGGATGCAACATGTTCTTGTGTCAAAGGGCATTTGGAACATTGTACGGGGCATTGATGTACGTCCTGGTTGTGAGGGTACAGGCGATGTTGAGGATGTTGCAGGTCTTGCTGCTATTAGAGTTGTTTTGCCTACAACTACGCAAGCTCATTGGGATGTAAAACATGGGCATGCTCATGCATTGATTGCATTTTTTGTGAAGCGCACTATTACTCCCCTCATTCATTCAACAAATTTTACCAAATAGGCTTGGGATATTCTGGGTGGTCTTTATGCAAGTTGCAATGAGGCTAAAATTGCATTGCTGCATAAAGAGCTGGAATCAAAGATTATGCATGAGGAAGATGATATGGACACTTTTCTTGTTGGTGTCAAGGATTTCAATGAGCAACTTATTTGTGCAAGTGAAGTCATTTCAGACAGTTCCCTTGTGTAGACTATTCTTGATGCCTTGGCTGACTCTTACCAGACTTTTGCTAATACTTGGACACTTATGACCCAAGGAAATCCTGAAGTTGTCAAGTTTGATGGATTATGCATATTGCTATTGCAAGGGTCACGGTCCAAAAAAAAGAGGACTAGATAGCGTACAATTGAACATGCATTTATTGCTACTCAAAGAAAAGGTGGTATAAGTAATGCAGCCACTTCTCATGGTTCTTCTACCAGTGGAGAATCACCTGTTCCTAATTCTTTTACTTGCAAAAATTCGTCTGGAGATTTTGGTGACAAGGGAAAAAAGAAGATGCGTCGCCATTAGTGTAAAGCCATATCATCTGGCTGACACAAGAATTTGGCTAAGGAAAGAGGAGAACTTTATATCGCTCTAAGAACTGTCTTTTAACTGCCTCATCTACACTCTGCAAGTGAGAGATGCATATAAGAGGAACTAAGTCTTCTTGCCAAGACGCCATCAGATAAGAGAATGACTAAGTTACAAGAGAGTGAAGATTGCAAAAATAAGAGGATAACAAGTATTGATAAAGAAGGGATTAGCAGTAGCTTATAAAGAGGAAGTAGCGTATCGAAGAAACCACAAACACGATGACTTATTCAAGAAGATAGTTTATTAAGAAATATTTCACATGACTCCAATATTATAGCAAATTTTTGGGGATGAAGAAGTGTAAGAGAAAAGTCAAGTTGAAAGTGTTAACAAAAAGTTAATTTGCAAGACATATCCAAGAAGCTTCATCAATTATGTATTTTATTTGAGTTGAGGACAACTCTTTATTTTTTTGTTGGGGAGAGATGCTACCTTCAATAGACTCAAAGACCTCTTGACTAGGAGTCCTATCCTCATCAACCCTGACTTATTCACTCCTTAGCTCTTCTTTATCCAAGGGAGTTCAACAAGAAATTTAGGTAGACCCCTATTTTAGACATCTTCTGCAAGAGATTCAAGCTCAAAACCCGAGGGAACACCTAACTGACTATACCTTAGCAAATAGTCTTCTTTACTTTCTGGAAAGCTTTAGCCCCTAGATATTCCTCAGATGAAGTGGGAATGTCTAAGTATGGACTTTGTCACTAGTCTTCCAAAGACAACTGGAAATTATAATTCTATTTTTGTTGTAGTAGATAAGCTCACTAAGGTGGCTCATCTAATTCTAGTCAAGCAGACAGCCATCACTATCGACATAGCCCAAGTCTTTGTCAAAGAGGTAGTAAGATTACATGGAATCACTTCAAGAATCATCAATGATCGGGATGCCAAATTTACTTCCAAATTTGGGCGAGCCTCGATCTGTGGGTACCCAGCTGAATCTCAACTCAGCATATCATCCGAAGACTGATGGTCAAACTGAACGAGTGGATCAAGTCATTGAAGATATGCTTCGAGCATGCTACAGCCAAAAACCCCAGCAATGGATCAAGTTTCTTCCCCTAGTTGTGTTTACTTATAACTCTTCTCACCATCGTAGCCTCGAAAGGTTATTCTTTAAAGCCTTGTATGGTCAGGAATGTTTAGTCCCTTTTCAATTAGCCGACCCAACTCTTCAAGTTCCTACCGCTAAGTCTACCCTAGAAGAGATAGATCATCAACTTCTAGTCATTAGAGACAACCTAAAGAGAGCTAGTGATAGGTAGAAGATCTACGTTGATCTTCACCGCTCCGCTAGAAGCTTTAGCGAAGGCGAACAAGTTTTCCTCAGAGTCAAACCCAAACGTAGCTCCTTAAAGCTAGGGAAATTCCATAAGCTTGCATTTAGATATTGTGGACCTTTTGGAATCAAATCAATATCTCCCTTTTGTCCGAACCCTTGATCATATTTTTGGTTGGTTCTTTGAAACAACTTATGATTATTCTTCAAGATATCGGTGGCACTTTGATGTAATTCGGATGTAATCAGTCATCATATTTATGGAATTCAAGCATCTCTAGTCAGTCAATTCTTTTTGAGATTCAAATCATCTATGGTGTTTTACAACTCTAGTTGTTATGATACGTGAAATATCTGATTACCAAGTGAAAGATGAGACAGTAAGCTATAGACATAAGAGAAATAAGGATGGATGAAATAAATTGGGTACACAAGGGAGGAGATATTGCAAGATTTAATTGAAAGGTCAGTATGAAATCCTTAATTGTCAAGAACATGGTATCAGTTGGATGATATCAATAGAGAAGTGAGTCAACGCTCAAAACAGAAAAAGTTAAAGTCTAGGTAAGAATGGTAATATTTTTACAAAGCGTATTAAGGTTAGATAGAGAGCAAAGTGAAGAAATCATCTTCAGACCTCACAAGAGAAACACAATCCGGTCACACCAAAGGAAAAATACCTAGCTGAGTAAGATCACACTCAGTAATTAAAGTAACCCGGAGTCATTAAGACTTCCTTATGATTAAGACTTTTGAGTCAGTCCTAAAAATGGAAGAGAAATTATTATTCAAGGTCAATACCAGCTTCACTGTCTTTTAATCTAAATACCCTAAAGTTACTGACCATCTTCAATCATAAGTTGACCAAAGATTGAGTCCGTCTACTCTCTAAAGCATGTCCCAAGTTGAGGACAGCTCTTTCTTTTTGTTGGGGAGTTTGTAAGGTCGCTCCCTAAACCCTAGAGCCATTCAAAACTTTTTCATCCTAGAAAATAATTTAGAAAAATCAAGACCGATAAAGAATTCATCCGGACAATGAGACTTTATTCCAGAATGAAAAGACAAGAATACTTTGGATAAGAAAATACGTCATCCCTATATTTTTCCAAAAACATTAAGATTATTTTTATACTTCTTTGTCAAAAGCCGCATGGAAATTGATCTAGATTGGGAACTGGGAGAAAAGGGGACTAACTTGACTGAAAGATAAAGTTAAGAGATAAGAATTAAGAAGAAAATTAGGGTCCAATAGGAATTAAGAAGAGAATTGAGATCCAATAGCATTTGAGAAGAGAATTGGGGTCCAATAGGAATTAAGAAGAGAATTAGGGTCCAATAGCATTTGAGAAGGAAAATGGGATCCAATATGAATTAAGAAGAGAATTGGGGTCCAATAGCATTTGAGAAGAGAAATGGGGTCCAATAGCAATTGAGAAGAAAATTGGGGTCCAATGGGATTTGAGAAGAGAATTAGGGTCCAATAGGAATTGAGAAAAGAATACCCACCATTTCCTATATAAGCACCCCCTCTCCTTTGTAATTTTACACACACATCATTGCTAAGCTACTTGCTGTTGGACGGATACGCTGCGACGGACGTCAGCACAACGAGAACTCACCTAACATGTAATGTCAGCTAAGGACGAAGCTCGACCCGTGCAGGTGCGTGGAAGCAAGCATAAGGTGTCAACCTACACTCAACCGACTCCTAACTAATTCCTACAGAGGTCTCTATCAATTGTCTAAGTCACAACCTTCAAGAGTCCAAAAGAGGAAACTTCCTACAACGCTTTCTAGAGCCAAACATCCATCAAACATTCTTGAAACACCATAGAACTTGAAGGAGACCCTACTAATACCCATAGGCCGCTCTCCCTAAGGTTTATGAACCAAAATCACGACCCAAAACACCCGGTTCAGAAACACGTAGGATGTCTGGTCGAAATCTGCAGGTCTTTGTTTCCAAAATCTAAAGTGCCTAATGTGTAGTTCTACTCAATGTGAACACGTGGATATGCTGCAATGCGAAATCGGACAACGTATGCTCACCCAAACAACCGATGAAGCTCGTAGAAGGATCTCACAAAGCCGGACTGTACGTGCGCAATGTTGATATCGGCGCGTAGCTCTAGTCGGGGGCAACACGCTACACTTCTCCGCACTCGATTCCGACCACCGTAGCACTCGTAGCGTCAAGACGAAGCTCACACTCTCTCTCTCGTACACAATACACTCACTCACAGACTTTAAACTTGTTTTTTTAAAAATGACAAAAGGTTTTTTTCATTAAGGTCAAAAAGTGGTATATATACCTTACAACTTCTCAAACCCTAAAGTTCCAAAATCAACCATCTACTCAATCTAACTATCAAAACTGGGATACAATCCGGAAACTTCTGTAAGTCCCAATATTTACAAGGTGAAAGATCGGGTTTTCCTCAATGAATGAATAATTACAAAGATAATAGTCCGCCGAGTAGTTAGATGGCGTGGGGTGTGTCCAGCTTCTAGCATCCCCCCCCTCCTTGTTCATGTCGTCCTCGAGATGGCCTTGATCAGCTGCTTCATCTTATCATTTCCCGCATCTTTAGGAGTGATTCGTACCTTGCATGTAGGTTCAGCATTGTCGGGCCAAAGATATCTGTATTCATGGTGAAGAACCCCGTATAGAATGCGTCTTCAAAAGCCTGGAGGTGATAGGATGGTAGAAACATGATTCTTTGCTACAGCGCATGTATCACCTCCTTGGAAGGCTGACCTGACATATCGTAAGCACATCTCTATGTATCTTGGAAGAAGAATATGCTGTCAGTCACCTGGCCCGGCTTGAAGGTCTCGAACACTGCTAGGATGGTTCTGCAGATTTTTCTCATCATAATGCATGTAAGGTCAGGTGAGCCAGTGAACTTTTATGGCGCCCGTTAGGGTTTTCACCATGTATTGGACACTTATTCTCTCACCTGCCTTCACGGATGATAGCTTTGGGTAATTCAGCCAAGTGGGTTGGCTTCTTTGCAAAATTTATTGTGCCTTCCACGTCTTAACCCTTGATAGAGGACAGAAGCTGAGGTTGTCTCTGATATGTTTAGGTGCCTCTACCAAGTGGATTAGGTATTGTGGGTACTTGGTAAGCCAAGCCTTCCTCCACTTTGGCTGAGAATCCACTATGAGCTTAACTCCTTTTGGCCTCGAGGTGTCTGCATTGTAGAGAGGTACTGTTGGCTCTTCTCTGATTCGCCTGTTTATTGTTGCTGCTTCATACTTCAGCAATGGATATGGGAGAGAGGGTTGAAGCCACTCACGCCTGAGATTGCTGGTGTCGATCTTCTGAATTGTCATAGATTTGAAGACCCTCTACTCCCATTCCAAGGCTTCCTTTGTGCTTTCTCTTAGCTCTACCTCTAATTCCTTATGCAATTTTTCCTCCTCTTCTTGTGTTAGATCCTCCGGCTCTTGAGAGGATCCTGCTATGCTTTCCTCTTGCATGGGTGTGTCCACAGGATCTGCCACATGTTTGAGGTCAATGCCCTCATTGGCGGCTGGCCCTGAGATTTCTGCCTTTGCTTGTTGCTGGCCTTTCAACTCCTCAATTTTTCTGAGGAGTGTCTGCTTTTCCGCTTCAGCTTCTCCGCCCATATTCATGAGGAGGTCATTAACTTCAGCGTTTACTCTTTTCGCCTCCTCGAGCTTTATCTTTATGCTCTCCACTTCTTCTTGTAGGGCTTTTTGGCTGTCCTCCATTCTTGTTTGCATTGCGATAGACCCTTCAGCCATCATTAACCTTTGCTTTTTCTCGAGAGTCGGCTCCTTCTGAAGTTCTTGCATTTTCTCTTCATATATTTGACTCTCGGAAATGATTTGAGTCGAGCTTGTAGCTCTAACTCTAGCAGGTGATGCTCGCAGCCTCTGGATGGTTTGATCTTTGACTTTTAATTCTTCCTTGAGCTCAAGGACTTCATCCAACCTTGCTTCTTGTTCTATCTCTACCTTTTCCTTGGCATTTCTCATGGCCTCTACTTCTTTTGTTTCTTCTGCCAGCTGCACTGTTAGATTATCTCGTTCTTTTTCAGCATCTCGCAATGACTTGCTGAGCTGCAGACACTCTTCTTCAGCTGCTTGTATTCTTTTTGTTGCTGCCTCATTTGCTTCTTCCATTGCTTGGCAGTTTTGTAGAGCCGTTGCCAAGCTGGCATGCAGGTCATCCTCTCTCTCTTTTTGCCTTTGGCTTTGTGCCTGCAGAGAATCCACTTCCTTTTTGATCTGTTCTTTAGTGGCTTTGAGAGTCTTCATTTCTTCCTCTGAAGCCATGGATTGTGCTCGCAATCCAGCTAGCTTTGTCATCACCACGTCCCAGTCATTGGAGGGCGGGTGCAGGTCTACAGTGTTTGTAGCAATGTCTTTAAGTTCCACTACCCGGATTCCTTGCATCTGATCCTTATGCCCTGTTCTCGCCAAGTCGAATGCGACTGTGGCGGCTTCTTCCTTTGTATAGCCTGCAACTAGCAGGTCCAAAAATGCATAATAGGCCTCGTCTAATCCTTTTTTCTCAGACTCAGGCTTGGCCTCTTCCTTTGGCTCAGGTTCTTGCCTTTGCTCTTGCTCCTCAACTTGCCTTTCTTCTTGTTTGTCCTCAGCCTCCTTCTCTTCTGGTGGAGGGCTGCTTGGAGGTGGTGAGGGCGGTGGAGATGTCTGTGGGTTGGGTTTAGGGCTATCTGGTAAAGCTGCCGGTTTTCCCTTTAAGTCCCTATCTGCTTTCGTTTTCTTTCCCTTTCTTGGATTTCTTGTTCATCCATCAATGTCTGCCTTATCTGCTCCACTTCCTCCTCGGTGAAAGGGACATGGGGAATGTTTTCCGCTGCAGCATCAAGAATCTCGAAATTCTTGATATAATCTTCAAAGCAGTCCCTCTGCAATCTCCTGGATGATCCAGACATAGACTCGAGAGATGGCTTCCAGAGTTCGTTTAAATCACCCTTGAGGGCTCTTTCTGCTCGGAAACTCTCCATCAGCCTCTCGAGTCTTGCCGATTTTTGAGACCTAGTTTCTTTGGCTTGCACTTGAGCAGACTCCTTCTTTCCTTTCTTCTGCTCAGGTTGCTCCTCTTCAACTGGCTCTAACCGTCTCTTCAATCTCGTAGCCACCCTTGGTGCTCTTTGTGGCTCATCTTCTTTGTCTTCTTTTATCCTTAGCCAATCATGCTGAGATGGTGGGTCATGCCACCTTCCTTTAGCGTGTAGTGCTCCATAAACCACCTTGGTTATCAGTTCTCCTGGCACTATGTAGGTTGGCTTTTTGTTGCCCATCTTTACCAAGATGTCATGTATGTATGCCGCATAGTTGATTATCTTTGGGGTGCCTTTTGTCATTGCCCAAGTAAACGTCGTGGCAATTGCACCTGGCGGCATCCTGTACTTCTGTGGCCTCTTAGTGCACATGTGGAAGTACTGGTTGTACAACTGGCACATAATTGCCACTTTTGGGTTGGCAATGTCTTCAAAGGTGTAATTGGCCTTTTTCTCTTTGTACACCTTGACTTCGTCCCTTCTTTTTGTTACACTGTCTCCTTGATTGGAGAGGTCTAGTCCATGGGCTACAACCCGCTCCGTGATTATGATCTCTGTATCTGGTCTGCCTTGTAAATCTGTCACCTTGGCCACTCCATTACCTTTGATGCTTGTTACAAACTCTCATACTCTTTTGATGTCCACCCCTGCTGGTATCGCTTCGAAGTAGTTATGGAGGTCAATTTTCTCCAAGTAGCTGGCCATTTTGCTTCGTACAAATTCATTGAGCTCTCTTGGTCGCATTGGTAGCTTTATTACATTGCCTTCATTGTCTTTGAGCACTCCCTGGTAGATCCTTCGGTCATTGGACTCTAACAGATCCTCTCGTATCCAGGTGTTGGTGGGCTTTAATGTTCCTTCTGGAATGACAAAGGGTTCCACCTCGTCCAGATAATCTTTTATTGTCATCCTTTTCTTCTTTGCCGGTGACTTTGAGGCTGCCATAGATCCTGTTGCACTCAGTAATCCAAAGTTAGCGTTTTTTCCATATTAGCTGCGAAACTGAGTTTTACTTATCCAAATGACTTGAAAATTGAAATTATAGCTTAAACGGAACTTGTGAAGCTGTGCATGTCCTCACAGTGCAAATCTAGCCAAAAATTTCTATTTAGACATCCTACGCGTAGGATGTCTTTTTCATCAGAATTGGTTCATACTTGACATGCAGGTAGTGTAAGGCTCATGGAACATGGCTATATGCTTGGATTTGAATTTGGATATCAAAAAGTGGATTTTTTGGGGCTTATTCAGGCTTTAGGTCACATTTTGGGTAGAATGTCCATCATAGGTAGCAATTGATGTCCAAATGGGTTGAAAATTGGTATATGGGCTCAATGCACCATAGTATTAGCTCCCATGATGTCATTCCTTGCTTAGAAGGCTAAATTTACGCTGGAGACATCCTACACGTAGGATGTCTTTTTCATCAGAATTGCATGAAACTTGTTCTGTGGGTTGTCCTTGGCCTATAGAACATGGCTCTGTTCTTGGATTTGAATTTAGACAAGATTTGATGCTTGTAAGGCTTTGTGAGGTGTTTTTGGGCTCAAAAAGTGTATCTTGAAGGTGTTGGGGGTCAAAAGTGATTAGAATGGCTTCAAACTTGTCATACGGGCTCTTGATGATGAGGTAATTAGATCTGGAATGATAAAACATCCCTTCCATGCCAAAAAGGTCCATTAGACATCCTACGCGTAGGATGTCTATTTCATCCTTTTTTCTCCCTGACCACATAGATTGTTTGCTGATGTGTATGTGAGTGTGTTGTGCAAGTTTCATGAGATTTGGACAAGATTTGGTAGGTCAATGGCCCATTATTGCCTCTATGCCCTAACTTTGCGTTTTTCCATGCATATGAGGTCAAATCTAGTCCAAATGTGATGAAACTTGGTGTATGGCTTGTAAATGTCATTCAGAACATGTGCATGACAAAAATTGTTGAGGTTTGTGCCAAAAAGTTCCCTTGAGACATCCTACGCATAGGATGTCTATTGGTGATTTTTTCGGTGCTAGTGCTCCCAGTGCTTGCCCTTTGCCCCCCTAAGTCTCTTTTGAGCCTAATTTCAACAGAAAAGTCAAATGGATAGAGTATAACTCCCTATGTGGACTTCAGAGCCTCCGAGCCGTTTTCTGACTTTTGGAGCGGTTTTTGGCGATGAAATTTTTCGATGTTGGTTTCCATAGCTTCCCAATTCCTTGGGGATCCTTGCCATATGGTTTTTGTCGACTTTGGCTTCACCAGAGCTCCATTTGACAATTTGTCGCTCTAGAAGCACCCGTGGTTGTGTTTCCATACCTTTGATGATTTGTGGTGGTCTTCCACCATAGGACTTGGTTGTTGATGGTCTAGGAAAGCTGCTCGTGAAGTTTGGTAGCAAACGGACTTGCGGTTTGGCTGCAAGTGCATTTTGACGCTTTATGTGTCTGATGCCGTTTCTGAGGTTTAGTGCCGCTTCGGGTCACTTTTTGGTCATGCGGGTCATGTAGACTTGTCGAGCATGTCGAGATGCTCCTACCCATGAATTTTGGTAGCATTTGGTTGCCGTTTCACCGATTTCCCATTTGGTGGCCTCTTGCAGGTTTCTGGGAATTAGGGTTTTTCTCGATGGTTTCCCACTGCCTTTGGCTATCCAGGACTGGTCTCCTAGAGTAGGGTAAGCTGCCGATGAAGTCTTTTTGCTTTGAGGTTAGCCGTTAGGCCGCCGTCTCTACTTGCAGGTCTCTATCGCTCGCTTTGTGTGTGACCCCTACGCTAGTTTTCGCGACATAGCGACAAACATGCGCGAAAAGCTCAAGGTGGTGAGCCTACCTCTCATGTCTGGAGATCGTCGGGTAGTCGTGTGCATCGTAGAAGCTGCTGAAAGTCTATCCGTTCTAGGTGGCAGAAGCTTTCTCCACAAAGTCAATAGTGAAAATAAGCTAAAAAAGGGGTTAAATTTTTTTATAATGGAGGTCCCCGAACCACTTTTCATGAAATTTGACATGTGCTCCTATCTTCTTGCAAGATGCGGTTTAGGCTCAAAAATTTCTTGATTTGGAGTCCGTTTGCTCTATTTACCAGAAATTTGGCATTTCGGTCAAAACCTGGCCAAAACACGCTTTCCGCTCCAGTCTCATAATTGCACCCCCAATGTACCATAGGTTGTTCTATAGTCACTGATCATCACCATATTTTTTGTTTTTCATTACGACTGTTTTTCACCTGTTTTTTGTATTTTTGAAGTTTTTTTGCCGAAAATTAACAAAATTAAAAGGAAAATAGCAAATCAAACCTAGAAAATCCCTAAAAATCATAATAAATCACAAAAATCACCGCAACACATTATATACACTCACATGCAATTTTATGGCCGGATTTCTCCGTTTTATCAATATTTTGCCCGAAAAATGGCTATTTCTACTTATATACACACACCTAGGGGCTTGATTTGGCATTTGGCCTCATATACCTATAGATACATGCTGTATAATGGCATATGTGCTTGCGTTACTCCAAAAAATTTCACAATCAAACAACAACCTTTAAAATAGTCGAAAATCATGCCCTTTTTTGTTGTTTCTGTCATTGGTTCCGCATTTGCGAGTGCCTCTAGAATGCCTCCCCCCCTCCTAGCCAGAGTCCTCCCGGACGACAAGGTTTCTCCTTGGAGTATGTGCCGTGCATAGGTTGAAAATGTTGTGCTAATGCCTGGCCGATTAATGTGGCCCTATTTTATGCATACTCGGTCAATGCATGGAAAAATTAATGCTGTGCAAGAGAAGGGAATAAGCAAAGTGCTTATTGGCATTCGCCGTCGAGGTTTCCTGCTTTCTTTGCAAGTAACAGCTCTAACTCTACTGCTCTCTGTTTAATTGTATTTTTGGCAAGAAGCAATTGCTTTGCCGACACTATTGATGGAGTCGTAGCTGTGTCTAAAGATAGAATTGGCTGGGATGTAATGGCTATGAGCCTTATGGCTATGGCTTTCCATTGGTATTTTGTTGTTGTCGATTTTTGTAGATGGTTTGGCTCGTTCTGGTTTGCCACTGGTTTGTCTTTCATCGGCATCCACATATGTCGGTTCTTCTTTTTGAAATGCAGCTGTCGGCCTTCCATTGTTGCTTGTACTGCAAGTAGTTTCTTTTGCTTTGGTATCCAAATGTGAGTGACATTTGGGTTATGGCTAAGCATTTTCTTTGGGATCCACATTCGTTTTATGCCCTTGGTTTGGGGTTGAACCGTCTGCTTTGTTGGAATCCGTTTGTTACATTGTTGTTTTTCTGCCATTGCATTTCTATCCTTCCGCATCCATACTTGTTTACCTTGTTTGGGTAGCCTAGATTTTTGCATTGTGGCCGGTGACCTCATCTGTCTGTAATTGGCATGGTTGGCTTTTACCTGATATTTGGTCTCGGGCTTCCTGTTGTTCATTGATGGCATTCGTGTTTTTGGCCCTGTTGCCAGTGATTGCATGGCTTGCAGTTGATCATGATGGTATTGCTGAGCAAAAGCTATCACCTGTTGTTCATTTTCATGTTGAATTTTGACCGCCTTTGCTTTCCAATCTATCTGCACATTGTATGCTTTTTGCCAAGGTTGCCCTAGCATCATTGGGTGTTGTGTGCTTTCATCTGTCACCACATAGAATTTGTGTGGATAAATATATTGATGTAGCTGTACATGCAATATAGTCCATCCCAATGTTGTCAATGGGTGTGATGTGCTACTTTTCAGCACTTGGGGAGTAGGATGAAGCTGATCTGTGACTGTGAGTTGTTGGTATAATCCGTAAGAGATCAAATTTTCTTGAGCACCTGAATCAAGCAAAGCTGTTGATCCCACTTGATTGTTGCCCACTTTGACCGCAATTATTGGCTCCACTGTTTCCTCCTCCAACTGAGTCAGTCCAATGGCATTGATTCACAATGGTGATCCACTTTTTTGTTGTTGTCGCAGAAGCCGTATTTTTGCAATGTGTTCTTGTGCTTTGGCTTGAGCTTCCTCCCATACTCTCTCTTTTTCCTTGATGAATTTGTTGGAGCATCTCCTGTGTGAGTGGTAGATGATACCTCCTTAGTCGACATCCACTAATCCAGTTTTGAATTTCTTCTCCTGCTAATGTAGCAAGCTTGACAGCTCCACTTTGTGATAGATCACTAATCACAAATGGTCCCAGTCCTTGCTTTTTAAGTTTCTTGGTATGTTGTTTTAAGGTATAAACAAGTACGTAATCACCTGTTTTAAACTCTTTGGTACGCACATGCTTGTCAAAAAATTTCTTTTGTCTTCTTTTTTTAGCATAGATTGACGCGACAGCTCATAAGCGGTGTTCATCTAGCTTTTCAAGATCATCAATCCTTGACGAGATCTCATGCCCTGTCCATTCCAAGCTTGTTGCTACTCGTAGAGTTGGGATTAAGAACTCTATGGGTAGTATAGCATTTAGGCCAAACACCATGTTGTATGGTGTTGTTCCTATTGATGTTTTGTAAGCTACCCTGTATGCCCATAGTGTTGAGTATAGCTGCTGATCCCAATCTGTTCTTGATTCTGACACTATTTTGGTGAGAACCGTGCATAGTGTTTTATTTGTGGCCTCAGCTTGCCCATTGGCATGTGGATGGTATGGTGCTGATTTCCTATGTATGACCATGAATTCCTCTAGCAGATATTCAATGACTTCATCGAGAAAATGTGTTCCACGGTCACTGACAATTTCTATTGGTAACCCGTAACGTACAAAAACATTCTCATACAAAAATTGTGCCGTGGTGCATGCATCAGCTTTTTGTGTTGCTTTGGCTTCGACCCATTTTGTGAGATAGTTTGTGGCCACAATGATATATTGGGTATGGGTGCGATATGCAGGGGGTGATATAGGTTCCACAAAATCAATGCCCCACTTTTCAAATGCTCTTGACCCCATCATTGGCCGTAATGGCATCTCGTCTCTTTTTATTGGTATCTTTGTGCGTTAACATGTATCACAACGCTTTACAAACTCTTCGGCATCCATGTGCAATGTAGGCCACCAAATTCCTGCGGTTAAGACAATTTTTGCCGTCTTATCGCCCAAAAAATGGCCTCCACTTATTCCTCTATGTGCATGTTCTAGAATCAGCAAGTATTCGCTTTCACTTGCACATATTCTAAGTTGATTGTCCTTCCCCCGCTTATAGAGTTGATTCGCAATTAACTGAAAGTCATGAGCTTCCAGCTCTATAGATTTTTCTCGTGCTCTTGTGATGTTCTGAGGGAACGTCCTGGTGGTTAAGAAGTCAATGATATATTGACTCCATGCAGGTGCTATGTTTACTTGAAACAAAGTTGTGTGGTCCACTGGTCGTTTGGCACTACATACTGTACAACTATACCACTTGTCGTTTGTCGAATTGTTTGCTGTTTGGATCTGCATTCCGTATTATCAAACTCACTTCTGAAGAAAAGAATGCTAACAATTTCCTGAGACCATTTGGGTACCATTTCAATGTTGAAAAGATAAGCATCTGGTATGTCATCATCTACTCCTTCAGGAGCTTCCCCGTTGTGTATCCTTGAAAGATGATCTGCTCGCAAATGGGTTTTACCTTTTTTGACCACCACTGTGAAGTCAAATTCTAGCAATATGATAAACCAACGTACGATTCTCCCTGTATTCCAAGTTTATTTACTAGGTACAAAAGAGCTTGATGATCCGTGAAGAACACAAATTTGTTTGCAAGAAAATAATGCCGAAATTTTTTTACAACATAAATCATTCCTAACCCTTCCCTCTCAATGGTTGTGTAGTTTTTTTCTGCACTGTTTAACTGTCGGTTCGCATAGCAAACCGGAAAATCCATTGTTCCGTCTCCAGGTTGAGCTAGAATACTTCCAATGGCATATGCTGAAGCATCAATGTGCACATGGAATATCTTTTCCCAATCTGGTGCCTTTAGTACAGGTGTTTATATAAGGTTTTCCATCAGCTTTTGGAATTAAATTTCACACTCCTCGGTCAACTCTAAATTGACTAGCAAACGGTACAGAGGTTGTGCGATAACCGCATACATGTATATGAACCTTCGATAATAACCACAATGCCCCATGAAGGATTGCACTTGTTTCGCATTAGTAGGCCTGGGCAGGTCTACAATGACTTTGACTTTGTCTAGGTCTGTGGTTATGCCATTTCTTGAGACAATGTGTCCTAAGATTCGTCCTTGCTTAACCATAAATACACACTTTTCCGGGTTAAGGCAAATTCGATATGTCTTGCACTTTTCAAAGACCTTTTGCAAATGGTCCATATGATCCTCTCGCAGAAGAGAGTACACACATAGGTCATTCATGTAAATTTCTAATAATATTCTTAGGTATTCCTTGAATGTGTGAGTCATTAACCTCTGGAAAGTGGCTGGTGCATTAGTTAAGCCAAATGGCATAACTCGATACGCATAAATCCTCCATTCTGTGGCAAACGCTGTTTTGTGTTGATCTTCCCGTGCTATTGCCAGTTGGTTGTATCCTGAAAACCCATCCAGAAAGGAATAAGCCCGTTTCTCGGCCACTCGCTCAAGTACATGTTCTGTGATTGGCAAGGGATAATTATCCCTTATGGTTGCTGCATTCACCTTCTTGAGGTTTACACACACTCGCAGTTTTCCATTCTTTTTGGGAACTACCACAATGGAAGACACCCAATCTGTATATTCAATCTCATAGATGAATTCCGCTTCCATCAGTTTATCAATTTCTTCTTTGATTCGTTTAGCAAATGTGTCATTATACGTATAAGGACGTTGTTTGCTAGGTTTTGCATCTGATTTCAAAAGAATTGTATGTTGGCATATCATTGGATCAACTCCTTTGAGGTCTTTGTAGGACCAAGCGAATACATCTTTATACTTCTTGAGAAGTTGTGTTAGCTGTGCTTCCTCCTCAGGCTCTAAATCATTAGCTATATAGACCGGCTGAGGCTTTTCACCTGGTTCTACGAGGTCTATCTTTTTTGCATTTTCAGGCCCATCATAAGATTCTTGGTTGGTTCTCTCCCTGATTGGTAGTGTCATGATGATTTTTCTGTCCTGGATAGTAAACTTCCGATAGTGTGATGGTACGTTCATGTTCCCCTTTTCTGACTCCCCTTTTCTATCACTGTCTTCTTCAGTAATCCATATCTCTCTCAGAGACCGTTTCAGTTCTTGGTATTTCTGTTTATGCTCCATTTTGGTCCACTCTTGGTCTTTTGTTGTTTCCCTTTTTGATTTTTCAGATTCTTGTGATTTTGTTTCGGTTTTAGCTTTTCGTACCTGTTTTGTTTCCTCTCGCGTTCTTTCTTTTTGATTTTTTGAGAATTTTCCTGATATTTGATCTTTCACACAATCCTCTGCTTTTACAAGCATCAAATAGTGAGTTTTACCTTTTATCCTGGGCATCAGGTTCTCTCTCGCTTTGTTTCCTGCTCTTTTCCTCCTATGGCGTTCTTGGCGTCTAGGGTTTTGATTAGCAAAATCATAAAACTTGCTATTCTCGGCTTCATTTCCATGCTCACTTGAGGTGTCTGAACACTCATTATCTGCATCATCATTTACTTCCAAATGTTTAGAGGAATTGTAAAACTCTTCTTGTTCTGAAGGTTCTACCGTTTCTTCCTTTGGTACAACGCTTACCATGTAATAGGGTAGCACATCATAGCCATCCTTATCGCAAAATTTTGTTGTTGGACTGTCGGTAATGGTACAAACATCCAATGTTGCTAGTATGTGTTCCCATTCTAGCGGTTCCAAGGCATCTTCAGGGAAAGGTTCCGGAATGTACTCCTTGTCCTCAATTCCTCTTTCTAAGACGCATTCCTCTTTTCTTAAGCTTCCACAATGTGAAGCTCTGCACATCCATAGCTCTTTTGGTTGCCCTAACCATGCTGGTAGTTCTGATCCTACTACTGTAGCCGAATCAAACTCTTCCACAGGTGTTTGGTTTACATCCTTGTAACTATGGTCTTTCAGGTGTATTTTAGTCGTCGTTTTGCCATGTCTAAGGTATATGTGGTCATAACCCCAATCTTGGACCATCTTCAATTGTCTCATGAATGGTCGTCCCAAGATTATCTCATAATTGTTCTTTTTGTCGAAATCGACTATTGCAAATGTATGCTCATACTCGATTCCGCACGAAGTGACAATTACTTTTTCTAAGAGTCCTAGAGGCTTTTCCATGAACCCATCTGCCAATTGCATTTTCATTTTGGTAGCCCTCAAAGCTGGTTTTCCCCATTTTTTCCAAATTTCTTTGGTGGCGATAGCAATGCCCGCTCCACTGTCAAGAATAGCCCCCGAGACTACTCCTTGGAATTCTACCGGTAGTGTAGTGTTTCCGTCTTCTTCCTCGCAATATTCTCCAACCTTATTCAATGGTACTGGCCTAGTGTTTAGATTAAGTCTGTCTAATTCCCTGATCCCTTCTTGTAGCTTCAAATTGGGGTCTTTCACTCCAAATTTTTCTAGGAATTTTCCTACTGTGGTCCACATGTTTGGCCTTAACCTTAGGAGTTCTGCATGCATCCGGGGTGGATAACAACTCAATCAATCCTCGCGAATCCATCACCTTGTTAGAAGAAAGTCTTTGAGATGGAATTGATCTCACTTCCGACTTAGCTTCGTACTCTCCTAGGTAAGAGGGTAAAGTTCTCAAAGAGTCTGGTTGGCTGTGCCCCGAACTAATAGATCCTTGGTCTCCCCCTTATGAATGTATCTCAAGGTCCATATGCGATCTTGCCTCAAATTCTTCAATAGGAGGTAAGATCACATTCTTTTCTTTTCTCGTGCTATTCATGGGGTTACTCATCCTATTAGCTTCGTTGGCCTCACGGATTTTCTTCCACATATCATCTAGACCGTTACCGTCCTTACCCATTTCTGCCAATATTTTAGGCTGGAACCCGTCACTTGCCCCATCAGTGGTATTTGGCACTATGATAGGCTCTCCTCTGGACTCATATTCACTAGTGAGTCTTTCCTTTGTTTCCTCATGTTTCTCTAATATTGGTTGGATAGGGGTTGGAGCTGGTGCTTCGTGAAGATTTGCAGGTTTACCCAGAGGTTCTTCCATCAATGATTGAGCCGTCTCAATCATCTTTTTACACATATCCAACCTCTATTTTTCTATTTCTGCATATGGATAAGTCATCCATCTTTGCTCCTGGGTTTGGTTCTTTTTAAGTCGAGCTTCATAAGCTTTTAGAAGCGTATCTAACTGCTCGTTTACCTTGTCTACCAGTACAGATCCTCCTGATCCTGCACTTTTGGGTTCTGCTATTTCCTTGGGTGCTATGGCTGCTGTGGTGTGTGAGCTTAAGCTACCTAGATCCTCTAGCCGCTCCAATCTGTTCTTTGTATGTTTCAACTCCTCGGATAGGGGTGTTTGCTCTCGTTCTTTCCTGGATTTCCTACGCGCCTTTCTAGCTTTCCAAGTGCTTCTCTGATTTTTCGTTTCTGAACTTTGGGCATTGGTTTTTGGCTCTTCAACTATGGGTTCGTTCGTCCTTCTTTGGGCTTGCGCTCGTGTTACCACCTGAATAGGTATGATTGTTTCATTTTTCGATCCTCCACTGGAAGGTACTGTTTCTCACATGTTCAAGGTGGTTTTTGCTCCTTTGCTCGGGTTTTTAAGACAATCAGGAATCAAATGAGTAATTCCACATTCTGGGCAATACGCATTGACTCTAATGATTTCATCATGAGGACAGTCTCTCCGCCAATGGTCTCCTCCACACTTGTAACAGGGTCCCTTGGGTTGTTGAGGTGCTCCTTGAGCCCCTCTTTGTTGGTAAGCATGTCTCTATCCACCCATGCCTCCATTGAATATGAACATCAGTGTTCGTTCATCTGAGCTATATCTTCCTTCTCCTGTAGCCTGTGCAGCAGTTGGTGGTCCTTGATTCCCTATCATGCTCCATGGTTCTGGTGTCGAGGGTTCTTTCGGTGGATAATAGACAGGGTTTTCCGCATATCCATTGGGATCTTCATAATAAGCATGCATAGGCACCAAAGCCTTTTCTTCTGATTCAGTTACTGTTGGTGTGTATCTGATACCAAGTGGTCGTAATCCTGGTAGGGGTGGTTGTTGCCCCAACACCGGTTGTGGTCTTTCTACACCTACAGGTCCTCGTAAGTTGCCTGCTTGATATCTGGGCATCGGTGGAACTTGAGGGGAAGCTACTGGAGCATGGGGAGCGTAAGGTCTCTCCCTCACATATCCCTTGTTATAATAACATTCCTCGGTCCCATGGTTTGTCCATTTTTGTTAAATAGCACACCACTTGGGCTGTTTAGCCTGGGGTTTGGCGTACAAGTTCATCTTTTTTAGCACTTCATCTATGAGCTGCTCCTGGTTTACCGCTATTTCTCCTTTCAGTACTGTCTTAGAAGACTTGCTTCCACTTTGCTGTGAAGATGAATCGTCATCAAGGTCCTTGAACTCCCCTTCTTTGTAGACTGCACAATTGTCCACAAGGTACAAAGCCTCCTTGGTCAACTCATTCAACGTCGTGCTCCTCTTCATATGTAAGTCTTTCTGGAGATGTGCATTCCTTAGTCCTTGGATGAATATCAGCATAAGCCTGGACTGAGTTGGCAGTTCTTCCACAGGACAAAACTTAACATATCTTTTTAGCCTTAGGGCTGCCTTCCGTACAGATTCTCCATCTTTCTGTTTGAATTTATGGATTTGTGAGACGGTATTATGAGCTATTTCCCTTTGAGAGAATTCCTCAATAAACTCGTCAAACACTTCCTCCATCCACTCAAAGTCTCTACGCTCCACAGAGTCAAACGAAGTTGTAGCATCATCCTCTAGGGTTAGTCCAAACCCTGCGAATTGGGTTGGAAAATCTAACACCTCTTCGACTCTAATTACACGCACAAAGGCTGCTACAAGATCTCTTGGGTCTCGATTTCCTGTGTATTTCTTGTTTACCCATTTTTGCACTTGAGAAGGTCTAATTCTTCGATGGTCTACAAATCTCATCATTGGATCGCCCCGTCCAAGTCGATACACCTCCTCAGGCCTTCTGTAATAGGCTGGTTCCTCTCCCAATGGTGATCCTAAGCCATAATTTCTAACTGTTCTCGCTATAGGTGGTGCTTCTCTTCGAACTCGTTCTATGGGTGGTCCTCCAGGCTCTGTCGACCCTTGTGTCTTTGGCTTACTCTCTGCTTGATAGCTTGAATAGTGTGGTGGTTCTTGCAAATCCTTGAGCCCTCGTGCGGCTTTTTAACCATCTCGGTTTCGGTCTGGTTCAATTTTTGCACTCTGTCAAAGCCATGCCTGCAATGATGGCTGGTTTGCTGGTGGTTGGTCTTGGTTGTTGAATGCTTGCGGTCGGGTGGAATGTGAGGTAGTGTCATACTCGTCGAAAAAAGGATTCGTTGACTTGCTTGGGGTGTGGGCTGCTCTTGGCACTTCCTCAGAGGCGTATGCTGATGCTCTCGGACCTGTTGCTCTTTCTACTTCCTCTGGGAGAATACGTTGGTATTCTCGCCCGTATCGATCAACAAACACTATGCCCTTCCCCGTAGCAGTTTCATAAGAGAATAAGTAAAGAACCTTGTCTTTGCTTAGTTCGTTTACGTATGGTTCTTTGTTGCTGCGAAAGTAAGAGACAATAGCCTCACTCCCATGCTTGTAGATTCACACATTCTCGTTATAAGTTGGAACCCTGGTTGTTTTCTTATCATACATAAAAATAGCTCCAGGCCGATCAATGTTTGGTGGCGGTTCTTGAGTTTCTGAAACCATTTTTCCTTTTGCCATGTTATTTACATATCGGTTGTAATCTTCAGGGTTACTAACTATTAAATAGTGGTTCCCCTTTTCGTCTCGGAATCTATCTCCATCATCATACACTCGGATTATCTCCAATCTTTGAGGTGGCCTCTCTTCGATACAAATGCACTTGTGGCCTCGATAGTCATAATAGACTAGGGCTCCTCTCGAGTTTGTTCCCTCTACGAAGATCACTGTGAGCCTAGAATCATTCAAAGGATTTAGGGAGGTGCTTCCTCCTCGCATAGGTCCATCATAGGTGAAATCTCCTGGCTGTTGACTACCCACTGTCAGGAGTTTTTTGGAAGAAGTGATTACGCATATGTACATACACACGCATGGTGCATCAAATAAAGTATTTCCCATTTTCCAGAGCCAGGTGGTTACCTGGGGCCCACATGTGTACATGTAGGACAGGGTGTACATAGTGCATCGAATTTCACTATCACCAGTACCAGTGTGTTTTTTCTATAATAAGGAGCAGTTGGTAGCGCGTAAAACTTCTCTAATAAGCTATCCGCGGGCCGACGACATGAGGTAAGCAGGTGCGTCAGATGGCATCTAGTGGCGTCAAGAGGTCGAATGGGGTCAATATTTGCACGTGGATGAATACGGACACAACGTGGGTGTTTTCTTGTGAGAGTTATGCGGAAAGGTCATTATTAGGACCAATTTTTGGGGCCACTTCACGTGGTTGCGAGACGCATTATTGAAAAGAAATGAGTGTCAGGTGTGCGGATGATGCAAAAAGGTGACAACTATGCACTGCGAGGTCAGTTTTGGCCTGTTCGGGGTCCGTTTGAGGTCATCTGAAAGGCCAAGGGTGCCCAACTAATAAAGCTAAGTGTGGGAACTAGAAAAAGGGAGAGAAGACCAGAAAAAACGTGGAGAAGAGAGGAGGAACAGCCGCAGGTGTATTTTTGGGGTTTTTGGAGCCTGTTTTGGTCGTAAACTGCTCATCCGATGTCGGATTTGAGCACTTTGACATTGTAGACTGGGGTTTTGGGTTGTTCCGGACGCGATGGCACTGTTCATTTTTCCAAATTCCTCACTCTTTTTATGCTATTTTGGCTGTGTAATTTTCTCCTATGAGCGAAGCTTCTCCTCCAATTTGTGATTGTATCTGGTATCTTTTACCCATATTGTGTGAGCTATTTGCCCCATTGGTGTTGTCCCAAGCTCAATTGTATCTAAACATCAGAAATTCTCCTCTTTTGTCTTTTGGGTGTGTGTGTGTGTGTCTCTCTGTGTGTGGAGTGGGCAAGTGGATAGTCTCTCTCCTCTCACTCCATAGGTGTGTTCCCTGTCTCGGCCAGGTGTGTTGTGTAAGCCGAGTGGTGCCCCATAGTGTGTGTGTGTATCTTCCTAAGAGTGTGTGTCGGGTCATTATAGAGGCGTTCTGTGTGTTTCTATCCCGCTCACATTCTTTTGGCGCCCCCACGAAGGATCTTCTTCGAGTACCTTCTGCTTCGAGCTTCAAGCTTCGAGATTCGGGGCTATAGGTTACAGGTTACAGGGACAGGTACTGGTACAGGTACAGGTGATTCACACAGGTAGAGGTAGCTGGAGTATAGTGATATTCTAGCACTGGTGTCACTTGCAGCTGTTGTGGATATGCATCATTTGGCGCCTGTTTGAGCGCATTGTCTGTTGGATTGTACGTTACTTGTGGAAACTGTCATTGTACGCCTTTGTGGAGCCATATTTGGTTTTATTTGGCAGTCCCAACCATTTCTGAGACTTGGTCTGGAAGATAGTCATTTCTGAGACTTGACTATACGCGATTTGCATTAGCCTTCGTGTGAGGGTCGATAGCGTGAGGTTTTTATTGAGCTGGGGGATTCTCAAATGTGGAGATCCTTTCGGTGATACAGGTAGCTGGAGCACCCTTTTGGTGACCTCGCCATAGGCTATGTCCTAGTGATTCCTACTTGATGCTCGGGTTCTATTGTTGACAGTTTATGCATACATATAAAGTCTATATTTTGGGTTCTCACTGCTCTACTTCTAGGGAAACTCTGTCAAAAAATTTTCAAGTTATGATGGCTGGTCTTTTGGTCTTTTAAGGCATTTATGATGTTATGCTGCTGAAATTTTGGCAAAATCAGAGGATAAGACAGGTGTGCTTTCTTGGGAGCTGCATGGTTGACTTTAATGGATGATCAAAATGGCCTTCAATTCACTCCTTTTCATTTAACTCAGAGAATCCAGATAAATGTTCATGTGTCCAGGAAGATTTTTTTCCAGCAGCGCATAGTCTTTATGTTCGGGCCAAGAAGATTAAGGGGGATACTGGAATGTCCTTTGCCTGTTGTAATTCCAATGATCAACTATGAAAACTCATTTGATGTGCATGTGTTTGTCATTATCTAAAGCTGAGCTCCATTGAAGTTTCTGGGGATTGGGTAGTGAAAAGTTTTGGGTTCTTGCACGTGTGTTCGAAGAGGTTCTTAAAGCATTAAACTTGGGTAGCCATGGATTTCTCTTATCCGGAATTTCATGGAGGAAGTGGTGAAGATGCGGAAGACTTTCTGGAGCAAGTCGAGGTGGCATGCATAAGAAACAATATGTGTGATGAGGAGAAGATTTTGAGGCTATTTGGATTGCTTTGGAAAATGAGGCCCGTGTTTGGTTCATGGATTTGGAAGCTAAAGAAGCAGTGGATTCTTCTTATGGTTTGAGTCTTGACAAGTTTATCGAAGCTTTTTTAGAGCGTTTCCAGGTTTTTGAAGATGCAAATGCAGTATGGAATGAGCTCAATGCTCTTAAGCAAGGTTCTTGTCAAGGTGTTGATGCCTATGTACAAGGTTTTACAGATTTATGGACTCATTGGTGTGTTGCTATTAAGGACGAGACCCCCCCTTGTTCATTGAAGAAAAGTTCTTTTCTTGATGGTTTGTCACCTTGGTTGCGGTTCGAGGTTGAGTTGAAGAGGCCCGAGTCTTTTGAAGATGCGGTATGCATTGCAAAGCACAAGGAATGGAAGTTTAAGCGTCTTGAGGAACATGGTATCAGTACAGGTATGCATGTGCAAGATGGATTTGGCATGGAAGATGAAGTTAAGCGTAAGCAGGTGAAAAGTAGCCTATCCTATGATGTTTCTCGTTTCTTCCCAAGGTCTATTGTGAAGCGTAAAGAGGTCTTGCAGGTTGATAGGTTTATGGAAGAGACTAAAGAGGTGAGTAATGCTTTGGATACAGGATTGAAAAGTCTTGAAGAGGATGCATTGGCTACTTGTGTACCTTGTGATTCTGGGTGTGAGTGTGAGGTTGAGGTTATTAATGATGAGCACGTATCTTTGGATACTAGTTCCTTGGAAATTAGGGAAGAGGGCAAGGTTGAGAACCATTTTGTGGATTTGTTGGATGTGGAGCCTGTGTTGAAGCCATATTTTGATGTATGTGCAGTGATTGAACCGATTTGTGAGCATGATTGTGGTTTAGAGCAGGGATTTGTATTCTTGGAGACTGATGAACCCATGCTAGAAGCTATGGATAGTGGTGCTAGCCATGATTATGATGTGGATAAAGTTATGTGTGATGATGAGTATGCTTATGATGATGAGAAGGGGTTTGGCATATATGAGTCCAATCTCAGCTATGTGGATACCTATGCTAGGGATATGTGTGCTGCGGGGATACTTTTGTGCTTTGGATATCAACAACTTTACCTTCACACAATGCTTTTAGCTACTTGGGTGCATAATTTACAGGTTGTTGCTATGGCTGGCGAAGCCAAGATACCAAGTGATGAGTCACTTGAGTTGTCTCTATCGGTTGGGTTGAATGTGGCATGCATTATTTATGCTTTTGGAACTCCAGACAGGGCGGATGTGTTAGTTGGATATGCCTATGGTGCATTTTGGTTGATTGTTGACAAATGTAGGTGTGGTGTTATGATGCTTCTTGTGAATCAGGCGATATGTCTTTGGCCTTTTGATCCAGGGGGAATGAGCATCTACTAGTGCTGCTGAGCATGAATGCTCTAGTAGGCTAGGGGGTGGGCAAATTATGTCAGGAGTTTTTTTGGAAGAAGTGATTGCGCATATGTACATACACACGCATGGTGCATCAAATAAACTATTGCCCATTTTCCAGAGCCAGGTGGTTACGTGGGGCCCACATGTGTACAGGTAGGACAGGGTGTACATAGTGCATCGAATTTCACTATCACCAGTACCAGTGTGTTTTTTCTATAATAAGGAGGAGTTGGCAGGGCGTAAAACTTCTCCAGGAAGCTATCCATGGGCCAACGAAATGAGGTAAGCAGGTGCGTCAGATGGCATCTAGTGGCGTCAAGAGGTCAAATGGGGTCAATATTTGCACGTGGATGAATACGGACACAACGTGGGTGTTTTCTTGTGAGAGTTATGCGGAAAGGTCATCATTAGGATCACTTTTTGGGGCCACTTCACGTGGTTGCGAGACGCATTATTGAAAAGAAATGGGTGTCAGGTGTGCGGATGATGCAAAAAGGTGACAACTATGCACTGCGAGGTCAGTTTTTGGCCTGTTCGGGGTCCGTTTGAGGTCACCTAAAAGGCCAAGGGTGCCCAACTAATAAAGCTAAGTGTGGGAACTGAAAAAAGAGAGAGAAGACCAGAAAAAACGTGGAGAAGAGAGGAGGAACAGCCGCAGGTGTGTTTTTGGGGTTTTTGGAGCCTGTTTTGGTCATAAACTGCTCATCCGATGTCGGATTTGAGCACGTAGACTGGGGTTTTGGGTTGTTCCGGACGCGATGGCACTGTCAATTTTGCCAAATTACTCACTCTTTGTATGCTGTTTCCGCTGTGTAAGTTTCTCCTATGAGCGAAGCTTCTGCTCCAATTTGTGATTGTATCTGGTATCTTTTACCCATATTGTGTGAGCTATTTCCCCCATTGGTGTTGGCCCAAGCTCAATTGTATCTAAACATCAGAAATTCTCCTCTTTTGAGCTGAGTCTTTTGGGTGTGTGTGTGTGTGTCTCTGTGTGTGGAGTGGGCAAGTGGATAGTCTCTCTCCTCTCACTCCAGAGGTGTGTTCCCTGTCTCGGCCAGGTGTGTTGTGTAAGCCGAGTGGTGCCCCATAGTGTGTGTATGTATCATTCCAAGAGTGTGTGTCGGGTCATTATAGAGGCGTTCTGTGTGTTTCCATCCCGCTCACACCACCATGAAGAAAGATTTGTCTGACGAAGTGTCAGTATCACTACCTTCCTCTATAATCGGTGCTAGCGGATCTAGCCTTGCCTGAGTTACACTCTCCTCGGTGGACACTAAGCTACCTTGGTCACCTGCCACTTTCTGGTCTCTAACAATGTACCTTCCTGATCTTAAATTCATCAAATTTATCAACGCACTTCATCACAATTTCAACCACTCACCTGGCAATGGGTCAGTCTCTGCACAAGTTCTTGCTTTGTTGCTGAATATACCTGTACACAAGCGTTTTAATTTCGGCAATTGAATCAAAGCATTTATCTGCTAGAGGTTATCTTAGTAATGATTGGTATAACTGGAGAGTTAATCTCAACCACTACTGTATTTTATACACTGCTGATGTTCTGGATTAGGTTTGCTAATCTGAAACAGTACTTCCCTCAGATGTTGGTCAATTTACGCGAAAAAGTCTGAATTTAGTCTTTGCTTAGTCAAATGGGCAAACAAGATCCAAATTCACTTCTGAAAGAAGTTATGGAACCCTTAAGCCAAATTGAATATCATTGTCTATGCCAGGTCAAATTTTCTTTGCAATATGCCCTAATAGACATCCTACGCGTAGGATGTCTCCTGCTGTGTTTTGCCTCGATTTTTGCACTGTTTTTTGCTCTTGTTGTGCTGAGCTTACAACTGCTTTTACTTTTTTATTTGGACTCCTATTAGCTGGTCAATGAGTGAGAAATCTATTTTGACAACCTGTTGATGGTATTGATCAGTCTAATCAACTCCAAATTGGACCAAAACTGACTAGGAGGCTTGACTTAGGCTATATAACACCTTACTATGCTCAAAGTCAAAGTCTGGCTTCATTTTCTTGCATTAGACATCCTACGCATAGGATGTATTTTTCATCAGAATGGCTTCAAACTCAAAGCCCAGGCTCCCCTTGAGTTTCTGATCACTTGGGTATACTTGAATTCAGTTTGGAGTCCCAAATCACTCAGAAGCATCCTACGGGTAGGATGTCTATTTGGCCTGTTTGACCCCAGATTTGTCCCACAGCTTCTCCTTGATGTCAGTAACCCAGTGATATTCTTAGATTTTGATTTGGATGTCAAAAGTCCCAAATTTCAACTGTTTTTGCTTTTTTTTCAGTCAAAAGTGCTAAAGTCCGATTTGAACCCAATTTTATTACCCAAATGAGGTGAAACCCCTTTCAGTCACTCAATATATCATGCAAGACATGCCCATGCATCCATCTTATGGTTTTGGTCTCAAAATAATGTGTTGGCACTATTTGGGTAGGATGTCGAGCAATTTCAATCTACCTGGCCTTATCCTGTCAAGATATGGCCAAATTTCCACTTACCAGTAGAAATTGGGGTAAACCCTACCTCCTGAACACACTGGTCAACTCAAAATCCCAAAATTCCTCCCAGATTAGCATGTAGACATACTACGCGTTGGATGTCTCCTGGCTAAAAATTAAAGTTTTTTTCTGCCAGGAGTGCTCCTGATGCTCTATAGGTCTATCAGAAACACTCACAGTAATTTTTGGACTTCAATTAGGCTTTCAACCACACTTTTGCGTCTTTTTTCGTCTTTTACAAACTTGTAATGATTCTACCAAGCAAGTGTACATGCATGAAATGTTCTAGATCCTGAATCACGATGTCTTACTTACTCTACTCCTACCTATCATGTGAAATGGTGATAATGGTGTTTTTGGTTGCTTTTTGGCCTCTCCGGACTCTCAAGATCTCCTCTCAGCGCTTCTACCACTCCGACCTCCTACTCTAGAACTCGACTACTACCTAAACTACCTAAGTCTACCTCCTCTACCTACGTCGAAGGATCTAGGCCAGACACACGCTTCCTAGACTCCCTCTAAGACCTAGAGAGTCCTCCACCCTCTGATCCTATCTAAATGTAAAGCGAGACATTTGGCAAGCCAAAAATCCCAATCCTCAAGGATTAGTCTCGGTCACCTACCTAAGGTTTTCGTCCCCGGCAGCGGCGCCAATGTTGGACGAATACGCGGCGAGACAGACGGCAACACAGCGAGAACTCACCTAACATGTAATGTCAGCTAAGGACGAAGCTCGACCCATAGGCGCGTGGAAGCAAGCATAAGGTGTCAACCTACACTCGACCGACTTCTAACTAATTCCTACAGAGGTCTCTAACAATTGTCTAAGTCACAGCCTTCAAGAGTGCAAAAGAGGAAACTCCCTACAACGCTTTCTAGAGTCAAACACCCATCAAACATTCTCGAAACACCATAGAACTTGAAGGAGACCCTACTAATACCAATAGGCCGCTCTCCCTAAGGTCTATGAACCAAAATCACGACCCAAAACACCCGGTGCAGAAACATGTAGGATGTCTGGCCGAAACTTGCAGGTCTTCGTTTTCGAAATCTAAAGTACCTAATGTGTAGTTCTACTCAATGTGAACGCGTGGATATGTTGCAATGCAAAATCGGACAACGTATGCTCACCCAAACAACCGATGAAGCTCGTAGAAGGAGCTCACAAAGCCAGACCGTACGCGCGCAATGTTGGTATCGGCGCGTAGCTCTAGTCGGGGGCAACACACTGCACTTCTCCGCACTCGATTCCGACCACAGTAGCACTCGTAGCGTCAAGACAAAGCTCACACTTTCTCTCTCGTACACAATACGCTCACTCACAGACTTCAAACTTGTTTTTTTTTAAATGACAAAAGGTTTTTTTCATTAAGGTCAAAAAGTGGTATATATACCTTACAACTTCTCAAACCCTAAAGTTCCAAAATCAACCATCTACTCAATCCAACTATCAAAACTGGGATACAATCCGGAAACTTCTGTAAGTACCAATATTTACAAGGTGAAAGATCGGGTTTTCCTCAATGAATGAATAATTACAAAGATAATAGTCTGCCGAGTAGTTAGATGCCGTGGGGTGTGTCTAGCTTCTAACACTTGCATACTTGCCATGCTGTAGATTATGCTTAAGTAAATCAAGGTTTCCATTAAACCTTGATCTTGCTCTCTCCCTCTCTTAATTTAAAGGCCAAACCCTTGAGGCTTTTGTGAAGAAACTCCTCTCTCCTTCCTCTTCATCCGAAATCCCTTTCCTTCCTCCTTGAGTCTCACATCTCTTCAAAGAAGGACTTCAACCCCATTTCCCTCTTGTTTAGAGAAGGTAATCCTTATTTCTAGTAGGATTAATTAATCCATGTGTTTTAATACTAGGAAGGTTTATGTGCATCATTTTAGGTTTAAGATTTAATGGTAACCTTGGAATTAGGGTTAAGTATTAATGATAGTTATGCATCATTAATTTAAGCTTCAAAGGTAGATTTGCACTCATAAACTAAGCTTTAATGGTAAATTTGAACTTCGGTGTAAGCTTTAGTGACTACCTTGTATTTTTTAGGTTTAAGCTTTAAAGGAAATCTCGCAATTAGGGTTAAGTGATAAGAGTATCTATGCATCATTAAGTTAAGCTTAAAAGGTAGATTTGCACTCATAAGCTAAGCTTTAATGGTAACTTTGCACTTGGATGTAAGCTTTAGTGACTACCTTGCATTTTTAGGTTTAAGCTTTAATGGAAACCTCGCAAGTAAGTTTAAGTGATAAGAGTATATATGCATCATTAAGTTAAGCTTAAAAGGTAGATTTGCACTCATAAGCTAATCTTTAATGGTAACTTTGCACCTTGATGTAAGCTTTAGTGACTACCTTGCATTTTTAGGTTTAAGCTTTAATGGAAACCTCTCAATTAGGGTTAAGAATATCTATGCATCATTAAGTTAAGTTTAAAAGGTAGATTCGCACTCATAAGCTAAGCTTTAATGGTAACTTTGCACTTAGATGTAAGCTTTAGTGACTACCTTGCATTTTTAGGTTTAAGCTTTAATGGAAACCTCGCAATCAGGGTCTAGTGATAAGAGTATCTATGCATCATTAAGTTAAGCTTAAAAGGTAGATTTGCACTCATAATCTAAGCTTTAATGGTAACTTTGCACTTAGATGTAAGCTTTAGTGACTACCTTGCATTTTTAGGTTTAAGCTTTAATGGAAACCTTGCAATTAGGGTCAAGTGATAAGAGTATCTATGCATCATTAAGTTAAGCTTAATTAACACTAGAATGGTAATAGGACACTTTTATGTCCTTGGACACTTTTGTGTCCTGTTATAAGTGACCATTTTGCTTGAATTATTTGAAGAGTATGAAAATGAATTTTTAGGTGTTATATATCCAAAAAGTTGCCTTATGAGCTGAAAAAAACTTAGTATTTTTTTTGGAGTATCCATCTCGCCATTAACCTTACTCTTGCACAACATTTTTGAACCTAAACTGTGTGAAAAAACGGGTCCTGTTTTTGGTTTTTTTTCAATTTTTGGCAACTATACCACTCTAAACTTCATGTTTGTGAGGTTTAGATGGCTAGAGGCTAGGCCTTCATAGTTCTCAACATGTTTTGATGCTTGTAGGGAGAGCTAAGTGTTAAAATTGAAAGTTATGACCAATTGACGAGAATTGCATAATCCTATTTTTTGGCCAAAATTAGCATTTTTATGATTTTTTTGGTGGCTTTCTTGATATCCAGATTCAATTTTGATTGTGTAAGTGTAATGTATAACATAAAGCTAATCTTCCTTGAGTTTTGGGGGACCTAATATGCTATATAGCATCGTATATGATGATGGTTGAGTTTTTTGATTACTGAAGAATACGATACATTTTAGAGTAGCAAGTATAACTTTCTCAATATTGCGATTTTCTTAGGCCAATTGTGTGTATTTTGTAGTTAGTAACCATATTTAATCATAGACTACAAACTTGGCTAGATATTGAGTAGTTTCTATGGGTTTCTAGAGGTCATAATGCTAAACCCAGTTTTTTCATGTTTGCTATATTTAGCACTTTATCATTTCCCCCAAGGTTCCAATTGTAAGAGATCCATTATCCTTTTGACATGCTCCATGGATCCTTTTGAATCCAAAGGCCCAAAGGGAACTAAGAAAACATGTATATAGTATCTGTATTGAGCGTGACTATAGAAACTTTGATGATAGGTCCGTAGAATGGCAAAAATGCAACTTTTTTGTACCTATTTTTTTTGCCCAAAAACACATTAGTGAGGTAAAAGAAACCATATGTTTTGGTCACCAACCCATTGAAGTTAACGGGGCATTTTATCTCATGTCCTACAAAAATCCCCACTCTTATTTATATGCAATCAACCATATAAGAAATTGTTGTTTTGGGCAAAATGCACTGGTCCATCAAATTTGGAGGCTTGTAGTGACCAAGGGATGAGAAAAATTAGAAGTTTCTCATTTTTTCTATATATAGTAGTTATTGAACTATAAGATCATGAAAGGATTTTTCAAAATGATTGGATCTACTATGGTTTTGGAATTTTTTCCCAAAACCCTAAAAGGACACTCTTATGTCCTATTAGGTTACCATTCTAGTGTTAAAAGGTAGATTTGCACTCATAAGCTAAGCTTTAATGGTAACTTTGCACTTAGATGTAAGCTTTAGTGACTACCATGCATTTTTAGGTTTAAGATTTAATGGAAACCTCGCAATTAGGGTTAAGTGATAAGAGTATCTATGCATCATTAAGTTAAGCTTAAAAGGTAGATTTGGACTCATAAGCTAAGCTTTAATGGTAACTTTGCACTTAGATGTAAGCTTTAGTGACTGCCTTGCAGTTTTAGGTTTAAGCTTTAATGGAAACCTCGCAATTAGGGTAAAGTGATAAGAGTATCTATGCATCATAAAGTTAAGCTTAAAAGGTAGATTTTCTCTCGTAAGTTAAACTTTAATGGTAACTTTGCACTTAGATGTAAACTTTAGTGACTACCTTGTATTTTAGGTTTAAGCTTTAATTGAAACCTCGCAATTAGGGTTAAGTGCTAAGAGTATATATGTATCATTAAGTTAAGTTTCAAAGGTAGATTTTCACTCTTAAGCTAAGCATTAATGTTAACTTTGCACTTAAGTGCAAGCTTTAGTGACTACCTTGTATTTTAAGTTTAAGCTTTAATGAAAAGCTCGAAAACTCATAAATTATAGGATGACCTTCTAGCTTCTTAAATGGAAAGCTAGGCACCATAAGAAAGAGTAGTTGTCTAAGCTCAATAGAAGTAGTTCAATTTTTGGTATGGAAGAGTATTTCTAAAAATTGTCAATTTCAAGTTTGTTTGCAAAATACGGGATGGGGGAGATAGGGGATAACTTCGCGGAATTGACCTCCATATTGTTTGAACCGAAAACTCTACAAGATTCCATGAGATGCCCCATGGATGGCAAAGGATTGCAAAAACCTGGGAATCGTACAAAACGGGGATTGAACTTAAAAAGTTGGCATTTCCTAAGAGACATTAACCATCAAATGCCTATGGCAAAAACTCGCTTGTATTTTCTAAATACACTTGGTTGGTAGATAATTAATGAAAGTAGGAATTAAGGTTGATAAATGAATGGACCTAGAAATTACCAACTAGGATTTTGAAAAGGAATCTCGAGAGGTGATAGGGATAGCTCATTGCAAAACATAGATTTAATAGGAGTTTTGAAGTTTGTCTGAAAATGACCGGAAACCAAGATGGATCTTCTTGGGGTCAATTTGATTGAAAGGCCGGCCCATCGAGAGGATTCTCTTGAGGAACTTGATGGAGATTGGCCCTTTTTGGCTACACTACAAGAGGTTGTGTGCTCTTGTGACGCTTTTAGCGATGAAAATACACTGGGTTTTTATAACCCCCGACGTCGCTAAGAGCGTCGCTATGAGCGTCGATACGGAAACGTCGCTATAAGCATCGCTATGTTAGTTGCTATAAGCGTCACTATAAACGTCGCTATATAGCGACGCCTATAGTGATGCTGCAGGGCCATCAATAGCGACGTTGCACAACCTAATATAGCGACGGTCATAGCGACGCCCGAGATGAAAAAAATTTGGTGGCAGGGCATTGAATGCCCTGCCACCCATCAACCATATTGAATGTTTCATTTGTCTATTTACCTTTGAAAAAAAGTGCAGAGGTAAATATAGACCCAAAAGAGTCACCCACAAGACAATATAATCATTAACTCCATCATCCATAGTACATATTGTTTGCAAAATAAAGATACAAAAATAAATCAATGACAATTGTACACATAGTCAAAATCACTTGATTGTTAATCTTTGCAAATGTAATAGTTACAAACCATTGTCATTATTTAAAAAATATACATGGTTTTCAAAAAGACGTATAAAAGTCGTCTCATGATACATAATCTATGAAAAAAAGAAACTAATGCTATCTAGCTATGGCTAAACTGACGTTGTCTAATCAGACGTCTCATCGCGTCAAAGCGGCGTATCTGTCGGATTCTGCAAAAAAACACAATAAGATAGCTTTTTGTAAGTATAAACATATAGCGACGTTTATAAAACAATACAATAAATAGAAAATAATAAACCCTAATACTAACCATGCCGTCGCGAGAACTCAGGATGTCTATAAGGGCGTTTATGCCCTTCTTGCCTGCATACTCACGCTCGTACGGTGTGGGATCACGTCCTCTAAACGACCATTGTCAAAACGTACAAAGAATCCATTATGTTAGAATTTCAAATACCATAAACCCTAAACTATCAAACATAGATGTAAAAACACTTACTAAATCAGCCTCAAATGATGCCCATCCCCCGCTCCCCAAGTGGTGCGAGCTCCGTGCCTCTACTCGCGCTCAGGTTGCCTTCTACTTGTCGGGATTCTCGTGCGCTTCTTTCTTCGCATGCTTCCGATCTTCTTTGGCCAGCCAATCTGGTCTGCTCCACCCATGCTTGATTGCTTTTTGCACTTCGGAACACTTATGCTTGCAGTATTCGAACGCTTATGCTTGCAGTATTCGCGCATTCGAACCTTCGTCACATCTTCATTGAAGCGGTCATCCCGTGTTGGCACGAGAAACTCGTCATGAAGCATGATGATGACTCTATCTTTTAACTCATTCGGTACTTCACTCCAGGTGTTTAGTACGTAGTGTCTAAACACTTGAGAGCAAAGACCGCGCATGCGCGAAATCACCTTCTTGCCTTCATCATCCAAGATGATGCAGCCGCTGAAGTCGACGGAGTAAGACAAGCCCTCTCGCCGCTGACGCGTGAACTTGGGTGTCTTGGTAGGAAATTTTCTCGCCATTTCTTCTAACCTTATCTTAAACGATAAAAAGAAGAAAATGGTATAACCTTTCTATCACCCAAGTGTGGTAGATTGATTATGTTAATTCCCTCTTCAATCACAGTTAAATAACGTAAATAAACCTAAATCTAATCTAATATAACGTAAATTTAAATCTAACATAAATAAACCTGAATCTAATCAAACATAAATCTAACTAAAAATAAACATAAATTTAATCTAATTTAACTTAAATAAACCTAAATCTAATTTAACGTAAGTCTACATCTAACCTAATCTTTAACGTCTTTTGGGATAGTTTCCTACGACATTAAAACTCTGTTCTTCTTTTGTGTGTGTGTGTGTGTGTGTGTGGGTGCGTGTGTGCGTGTGCCAATAAAAAGAGAAAAATGATATAACCTTTCTATCACCCAAGTGTGGTAGATTGGTTATGCCATTTTTCTCTTGAATAACAGGTCTTGAGTTCAACTCCTCGTCGGGCTAGATTTTTAGGTCTCTTTAATTAGTTTCCAACGACGTTAAATTAAACTCTCTTCTTCTCGGGTGTGTTTTGGGTGTGTGTGCACGCCAATAAAAAAGGGAGAAAAATGGTATAACTTTTCTATCACCGAAGTGTGATAGATTGGTTATGCCGTTTCCCTCATGAATAACAGGTCTTGAGTTCATCTCCTGTCGACTAGATCTTTAAGGTCTCTTAGGATAGTTTCCTATGATGTTAAGACTCTCTTCTTCTTCTTCTTTTCTCTCTCTCTCTCTCTCTCTCTCTCTCTCTCTCTCTCTCAATGTGTGTGCATTCTTTGTTTATGCATGTGTGTGTGCGTTTTTGGTTTATGCATGCTCTCTCTCTCTTTTCCTCTCTCAATGTGTGTGTGCATTCTTTGTTTATGCATGTGTGTGTGTGTTTTTTGTTTATGCTTGTGCTCTCTCTCTCTCTATCTCTCTCCCTCTCTTAAAAACACAATGTGTGTGTGTGTGTGTGTGAGAGAGAGAGAGAGAGAGAGGGAGAGAGAAAGAGGGAAAGGGAACATGAGAGTGAGGAGAGGGAAGGAGCAAATCTCGCTCTCCTTCCTCTCCTCGTGTGTGTGTGTGTGTGTGTGTGTGTGTGTGTGTGTGTGTGGAGAAGAAAGAGAGAGAGAGAGGGAGAGCGTTACCTTGCTTACTTGAGCGTGCGCCAAAAACTCAGATCTCAGATCTGAGTTTTTGGACGCTCTCGGTTATTTTGTAAAAGCCCTGGTGGCGTCGCTATGTTACTTGTAACATAGTGACGCTCATAGCGACGCCGTGGTTTTTGATGTTTGAGCGTCGCTTCTATTAAGTACCTCTTGTAGTGCTAGGGCAGCGTAACCGGCAAGTTTTTATACTTAGGTCATTCATGCCCGAGGGATAAGGGATGAATGGGTTTGTTTTATTTTTGCCCGGCCAGGTGAAGTACCCGCGGTATCTTATTGGAAATCGGCCGTAATCCGGGTATGGCCTGATGCCAATAGTTGGATGAGAAGGTCATACTCAGGAAGGATGATGTGAATTTAATTAAGGAAATTTGTTCGACTTGATTTCTTAAAAAGGAACTGGAAAGGCTAGGAATATAGGGGCTATCTTGTGCATCTGTCAACAGATGGTGCTATACCTTGAAATAAAATTCTTAGAAAGGAATGATTATATTACTTGATGAGCCTTTCCCAAACACTTAATTCTGGGAAATATTGTGAGGGTGCTGCCATTTTGATGGCTGTAACCGATTATCTTGGCCTAAATGGGGAGGCAACATGAATTGGTTGAAACTAAATGTGTTGCATGATTAGTTAGGAAACTAGTTACAAGCTAATTATAGCAGATAAAGAAAAGGAAATGAATTAAAATTTTCTAAATAAAGATCTGGTGGGAACAGCCAACTGAATTTTTTTGAACGAGGGTATGCAACAGATTGCATGCTCCTTGTTGTTTGATGATGTCTGATAGACTACGGTGTTCCTGATTTTTTAGTAGTTAAGTACTATCTCAGGAAGGGATTTTCATGAAATGGTTCAGTGGGTGGGTGGATCCAGAGGGTCAGATGGCCGGATGTTGATTTAAAATTTTTACGTTAAACGCTAGGACTACGTGGGATTAAAAAATGGGTAATCAAGGACGAGCGAGACCAGGTAGGATTGCAAGATCCCTCTTCTTAGGAGAAAGTGATAACTTCCATGCCTACTTGTCGGGAAAAGGGGGTTATCGCCATGAACCAAGGGAGAACAAGAAAGGAAGAGCAGATCCTCAAGTTAAAGATCAAGAGAATCAAGACTAAGGACAACAATTTTGGGTGCGGAAAGCTTTCAAGGACAGATTGATTATGAGAAGCAGATAGGATCATTGAATGAAGGGATGTATCCCCTTGGGTTGGCATTCGAGATAGACCGGAGTCCTGTTTGAGTGTCGATCCGAAGTGGAAGGGATACCTGCAAATAGATCTACGTCATTCCCTGGAACGGTGTGGAGGACTGAGGGAGGTGAGTAGGGTCGAGTCTAGGTATGGCCCTCACACAAGTGTTCACTAAGAATGTTACTAGACATCTATACTCATCTTGGTCAAAAGGGTAAGCTTGTGCAATCGGAGAGACATTATCTGCTAGGTAGGGAGCAAACATGGTCAAGAGACGTATCAGCCATTCTAATTCCTCAAAATTCCTTTCACACGCTAGCGTATCTACAAAATCCCATTCACATGCAAGCACTGGGTAGACTATGTGAAACACTTGTGAAAAGTAAAGAGGGTACCTCTCACCCAAGGTAGGAGTGGATGACTCTAGCATACTAGCAATATCTATAGACACAGATAGATGATGGTTAGTTTGAAAATATTATAAGGGTCATATCAAAAGGTCATGTCCTTGTGCATAATGTGTTTTTATGATTTTGGGCCATGTACTAGAACTTGTAGGTTTCCAAATTTTTGTTTGGTGGCTCTTGCTCTTTTTTTTTTGTGAGTATAAGGCTATATATATACTTTCCCTAAGATTGGGATATTGAGAGGTCAGGGAGGAAGGTTAAGAGGGAAGCAAGTGAATGATGGAGGTCAGACTCCCCCCTTCCTTGGGTAGATCCTACCCTTTGGAACGATGTCGTCAACTTTTGAAACCAATTGTTCCAAGTTGTTATGGGTGAAGACTTTGAACAATAGTTCTTGACCACCCTAGGAATTTTATCTAGTTGCAAGGTGGGTGAGGTACTCTCCCATAATTTTACTTGCAATGTTGTTGTAGGTGGTTAACTTACAATGGGAGGTGCAAATTCTTTCTTGTTTGTATGGATATTTACAATGGTAGGTGGAGTTTGTGCCGAAGCTTGTATTTTTGTATATGAACTACATGAAGAGCAAGAAGCTTCATTCGTTTTTTCTATAATTGAGCCGAGATAAACAAGTCGTTCTCTCTTGAGTACCCAAACTAGCTCCGGATGAGGTATATAGTGATCAATGATCTTTCCCTTCCCTCAATCTTCATTTGGCTTTATCGTTATAGGATTTGACTCACATGGGTCTATATGTGATAGATAAGAACACAATTTAGGTTTTGGCACCCAAATTTGATCGTTCCCTTCATAGTAGCCTTGGCCTTTCAATAGTCGTTTGGAATCCAACGCAATGTTTTCTTACATTTCTCGGAGCGAGTGGGGCGTCTCTTACAAGGCTTCTATTTTTTAGCATAAAAAAATGTCGCTAAAGAAGCTTTAGGGAGCCATTTGTATGTTTTCTCTGTTATATCATGATGGGTCTTATGTGCCTCAAGCTTCATTTCAGCTACAGAATTTAAAGCTCCAAAGGGTTGGGCTATAGTTACAAATGTTTCAACCTTTTGGAATTCCAATGTTTTGGGTTTTATTTTCTCGAGAGGCGATATCTCAGGGACTATCGCTTGAGTGGCAAGTCTAAGAGTTGGTTTATGTGCTGTGACACTTTAAGTCCACCAATAAATAGTGCATTTGGTTGCTATCGTCCACGTGCATCCTAGACTTATATTATCTTCCATAGTTCCAACAAGCATGACCAAAAAGTCTTGAGACACAACCCTGTTTTCATAACTGATAGAAGTGTGCGAGGTTTCAAAAATCGTAGTTTTTTTCTTGTTGATACCCTTGACTTGGATAGTACTCTCAGATACAGATGGCTTTCCTACATGACACCACACTCCATATGATAGAAGATTATATTTAACACTCGTGTCCAATAAGGTGTAATATAGCACTTTCCCATAGGCACTATTTAAGTCAATAGGGTATCATAGAGGTGTTTCAGAGTCCAACCAATCATCCTCTGTTTTAACATAAAATGCATGTGTAACTCCAAGGTTGGCATCTTATACATTGCCCCCCCCCCCCCCCCGATTTCTATGCCTTGAAATGCACAATGAAAAAGACTCAAAATAAAAGTTTGTTGAAAGATGTATGGGGGAATGTTTGCAATGCCAGTGTAAAGGGGTCTTGGTACAAATAAGTAGAAGGAAATCCTTATGAGTTTAAGATGTTGAATTCTAAGCATGAATATACCTTGCGATAACACATTGTACGAGCTATTAAGTTCCCAATGCAAAAAGTGGGATGTCAAAGAAAATTCCTATTCTCCTCAGAAGTGTATGAGGCTATTTACAATAGAACCCCTTTTGATGTATAACACCCCCTCATCATCTTTCTTGTCCTTGAATGTAAAGTTTTCCAAAGAATATTTGGTCAAGGTTTTTTTTCTATGCTACTTCTATACTAAACCTAAGATGTTTTTTGCAAATTCTGGAGTGTAGATGCAAGTAGGACAAGGGTAGCTACCATGAAAACTAGGAGCTACCAATGATATCTTGGTGGATACCAAAGATATCCTGGTAGATACCAAAGATATCATGGTAGCTACCAAGTATATTCTGGTAGCTACTGGTATTATCATTCTAGCTGGCTGATGAGAGATACCAAGATGACACTAGTAGCTACTAGTGCTACCAGCATGAATATGAAGCTACTATGCACAGACTGGTAGCTACTATGTAGACTTGTAGCTACCAGTGCAATAAATACCAGTGGCTATCGCTACTAGACATTGATAGCTATTGTTTCTTCCTAATGGTAGAGTCAATGCAATGGTTGCTACGAGATAGATTGGTAGCTACCAATAAAATCTCTTGAAGATACCACTCAATACATGGACTCGGGGTTTTCAATATATGTAGACCTCATACAGAGAAGTACTCTAGAAGCTACTAGTGGTACTCAATTCATAGAATCATGATTGTCAATGTGTGTAGACCTTAGACCTATAAATATCTTGAAGTTTAAATCTTGATATCTTGTCACTCACAGGTCACTACAATACTTGCAAACCTTGCACATCAAGTCAATTGTGCATCAAAAATATATAGACGCAAGAGATAAGTCAAAGAAAGGGATTTTTATTGACGTATTCAAAACAAGCAATAAAGAAAATGCATTTCTCACTTTCAAAAATAGGAGGAAACACTCATACCCTTTCCCGGTACTGTGGAGACCTTGCGCAGTAAGTTCACCATGCAGAAACAATGAATGCATGAGATTTATCGTTCAAGATAAGTAAAAGAACGGGGTTTTTATTGACTTGTTATTTTTTTTTTTTGTAGGAAACACCTTTCTAATTTTTGAAAATAGGAGGAAACATCTGTACCCTTTCTTGGTATAGCAAAACCACTATCAAAGTATGTCATTGTGTAGGTGCGGTGATAAACAATGCAAAAAGCTAAACAAGTGTACAATCAACAAAACTCTCTTAACGACACCAAGCACTTAACATTTTACCTCTTGCTTCATTACAAAAGAAGATACATCGCCATTTCAAGTGAGAAAAAAACTCTTTAAGACATTAAATTTATGATTGTTTACACCGCTTATCGTGATTACATGTCAAAATAGAATGTCTACTAATCATATTCACTGTGCCATTTCCTTACAACTTCTACACTCACATTATTGATTGGTCACTAAAACAATGAGAGGATGGAAAATTGGAGGTGATCTTTGGCATAAATCCAAGATATAAGCCAAGATCTGACACTTTTTGTAAGATGTCAGTGGGATTTTGATCTTCCATATTCTTCACTATGCAAAAAGTGCCTTTATGATTCCACAAAAGCTTGTACTCCATGTCATCCACTACAATTGTGGACGTGGGAGTGTACCAATAACTTGTCGCCCAAAAGTTAGATAGCTTCTTGTAAAATACAAGCTTTCCACCTTGAATTGTGATTCTCTTATCTCTTGTGCAATTCTCTTGTAAAAACACTACCTTGAACCTAGGAAATTGCAAAGGGAAGCATCTTTTCAACATTTTTTCTTCTTTCTTCCTCATACAGCATGTACACACAAACACATCAAAGTGATCAAGGCACAAATCCAAGAACAAAGGAGCATCCCTTTTCAACCGGACAGACTCCTCTACTACCATATTCACAATGGTGAGTAGACCCTCAGTAGGAAGGTGCATCTTCATTGTGCTTGTTGCTATATATTGAAATCAGTAGGACACCATTATGATCAAGGATTACAACTAGATTTGACTCAAACAATGTATTCTTTGGATCCTCCCATGGTTGATACACCATACCATCCTTGCATTTTACACATCCAATGGCTCCACATGCATCACATCACCTGCATCACCACCTGCCCCAACTACTATGACTATCTGCAACACTCCCGGATGTGATGAATCCCAAAGAGCAAGCGATATTTTTGAGAAAATAAAAGATTGAGCAAACTAATCCAATTAGATATCAAGGATGTTTTGTAGCCATGCCACCTCTAATAAAATTTTGGACTTTATTAAACACCAGAGACTCTTAGAGAATTCATCCTAAGCACACCCATATAGAAGCCATCTAAAATGAAGTATAAGAAGGAATGCACAAATCAATGTCTTAGCACAAACAATGAAAAATTTCCATTTTAGGAACCTTATTGAGTTCTAAAAACATGGTCCACACTATGTAGAGTGCATTATTTGTTGATCAACTCTCCATAGTCTAGATTATGTACATACTCTTACTGAGTCTCTTACCATTAGAAGACACATGAAAGTTACCAAAAAGGAGAGGAAAAGGAAGGCTATCTTGGAAAATCTTTGTTGGGATGACACCTAATGATAGAAAACGACATTAGAAAGTCAAGAGAATTACCTTAAACTCAAATATTTAGTTTCGCTAATTATCTTAGCTAATATTGTCTAATTCGGACTATAAATTGAGAAGGGAAATTAGTAAATCAATTATAAGTTAGCAAGATAATTACTAGAGTTATAGTACATCAAAATCCACCTAGGGTAACTATTCCATAATCAGATACGTAATTCATGGTGGCTTCAAAGCTCAAAATCTTGGCTACCACTCTCTCTCTCTCTCTCTCTCTCTCCCCAAAGTTCTTCTCAAAATCTTGCTAAACTATGGAAACAAAGACAAAGGTAAAGTAAGCAGTTAGGGGGGGGGATCCAACATCTACAATGAGGACAATTTGGGACACTACAACCAGTACAAACCCAATGAGGAACCCAAGAGACTAGTAGAGACAAAGGCTAAGCAATACAAGCAACCACTAACGTGCAGAGACGTGATGAGGATGTGTGCTCAGCCTCGAGCTCGCTTGTGCTCTATAATCAATCATATGTTGTACACATGGTGGACCTTGCAATTGTTTTATATGCCTAGCTTGGACAAGTGGAGGACCCTTGATTACCTCCAGATATCAACAACAAGACAAGTTTGGACAAGTGTAGTACCACCAAACCAAAATCTCTATGCTACAATAGAGTATAGGTAGGACACGTGGAGAACCTTGATATCAAACCATCCATGCTACTAGATATGATAGGTTTCACATGTGGTGGAACCTTGTATCAATGTTCTATGTGTAGTTTTTGACAAGTGATAGACCTTGAAACTAATCCCTCTAGGCTACAAGAAAAAATAGATGGATGAGGAGGCGAGACTACTTTTGTTGCATCAACGCATCCCATGTTACCACATATACTATAGGGTTCTTGGATAAGTGTTGGATCTTGTGTCAATGCTGCACGTCTAGCTTGGACAAGTGGTGGACCTTGGTTTTCTCTATGCTTCAAATGGGCAATAGATTGGAGACACAGTGGCCTTTTTTTTCAATGATTTTATTTTTTGGAAACCTTGGAGGCACCACGTAAGAGGCACTCTAAGTCTTCCATACAATAGACCTATTGGACTATAAAATAATGATATCTTTCTTTGATCTTGTCATTATTTTATGCATAATATTTTCTTCTTTTTGCAGACACAAAGGAGTTAAGCGATATAAAAACTATATGTATTTCACACTATGATTGGCATGAAGATCCTTTTGGGACACCAACTTTTCCTATTCCCAAAGGTGTAATTTTCCATATTAACGGTGTGGATTTTGAAGTGCAACTTTCATATATTCAAGGAGCTGGTTATGGGCTATTTGTGCATACTACCCTGGAAAGTGGTGTGACTATTCTAAACTATGGAGGGCATAAGTATAGATTTCAATACTGGAAAAAGATACTCAAAATATTTCAAGAGCTTATAAATATTCTCTTCTAGAGGATCCAAACATAGAAGAAGAGGAAGATCAATCATACATTATTGGTTGTGTAGAAGAAGGAAATGTGTCGGGCTATATAAATAGTTCTCACAGTACAAATGTATGTCCCAACGTACTCTATACATTTGATCCAAATTTTCCACCTTGGCATAAATGCACCTCTTCACACATCAAGTCAAAAGAATATGGCCATGTATGCATTGAGACTAGTTGGGTGAAAGCATGAATAGGTGGAATGATATTTAAGCTATTAGATAGCATATCACAAAAGCAATCTTGTGGAAAAAAGAATACAAACTAAATAAAATTTATAAGTGATTGACCTTCTACATTTTATTCTTTAAGAGCTATCCATTGACATATATCATGATAGAAATTTTATGTGAATTCATGTCTAATTGTAGGCCAAAGTTTTTCATAGTAGGTGTCCATGGACACAGCTATTTGAGCCACCATTCCATGCTTTCACCCATTTGTCAAGTTGAAGCAGGAGAAGAGTTGTTTGGCTGACTATGACTTTACTTGACATTGTAAAGTATTGTACATGGATTTTTCATTTTTCATGGATGAAATCTCAAGTGAATATAGCATTTGATTATTGTTTAGTTTATGCTCAACGAGAATCTAGAGTGCTCTTATGCTTTGTGTGTTGTCTAACTTATTTGACTACCTTGGCCATAGAATCTTGATTCTACTCTAGATTTGTGATAAATCTTACCAAAATTTAATCAATGTCTAGGTTGGACAAGTGGTGGGGCTTCAAACATTACTGTCTTAAACAAGTGGACTTATCTTACTTGAATAAGTGGTGGCCTTTGAATCCAAATCTCTAATTGTTTGCTTGTAGTCTAGGTTGGACATTTGGTGGACCTTGTATCCATGTTTCCTCAACAAGTTGTGGCTTTTATTTTTCACTTTAAGTACTCATCTTTAATAAAGTGTAGGATGGAAAATGTTGTGTTAGTAGATTGTATTTTAGACAAGTGGTGTTTTGTGTACGAATGTTGAAAATGGTTGCAAGGATTCTAACAACGACTTTACCTTAAATAAATTTCTTACTAGGATGTTCTACATGTAAATATGGTGAATAAAATTCTAGTGGTTTTGAGATACCATTTGTGTGTGTGTTTTCTTAGCTTCACAAACTGGGATGGATAATGCTCCTATGGTTCAGTCAACAACTATAGAATCCATAGATTCTATGGTTTCTGAAGTGCCCAAGATGGATGATATTTCTATACTAAAGTCTAGTGTTGTGTAACTTGAGCAAGCTTGCAATAATGAGAACCAAGAAATCGATGCTTCAAAAATGCAACATACATCAAAAGAGACAGAAAACTCCACTCATGAGCTATTGCCAATTGAGCATGGTTCATGTAGTGTAGATGTTGAGAAATCCATGCTTACAATTATATTGGATTTAAATGGTCTATTGTTGAAACGTTCCCCTCAACCATGCTCACACCACAACTCAGTGCAAATGGATTCAAAAAGATATATTATACTCAGGCCAGGTTGCATCCAATTCTTGAAGACTATTTTACAAAGGTTTAATGTTGCAATTCGGTCTCGACAGCTACTAGGAATAATGTGTATCAAATCCTTGAAGCACTAAACAACCTAGCTGAGGATACATTGCCTTTCTTTGCAATTTGGTCGCAAGATGTTTGCTATACCGCTCAAACTCAAAAATTGTTTAGACCTGACAATCCAAACGTTGAGGCAATGTTCAAGCCTCTAGCTAAAACTGCCATGGGGTTTGAATGTGATCCACAAAGAACAATGATTATTGATGACTCTCCTTACAAGGGATGTATTTCACCAGCCAAACAATTGCATTTTTCCACCACAATTTGATGCTGAGAAGATGGTTGACAATATTCTCTTGGAGGAGCTAATGCCATACTTGATTCAGCTTGATGAGAGAAGGGATGTGCGTGATTTAATTTCTTCTAATCGTTATGGAAAACCTATAGTGAAAAATGATAGTGAATACAAATAAATCATGGAGTATTGGAAGCAAAAAAATGATGTTTGGTCAGCTAAGGTGTTCTTTACAAGAAGCATACCACCTGCAAAAGGTGACATAGATGAAACTATCATTAAAGACGCAAGTGACACAAGCCACCGCAATGAAATGAGAAGAGCCCAAATACAAGAGATCTTGGCAAAGGAGCGTACACCCATTGAAAGCAAGAAGGCATCACAATTGACCACTTTAGCTAGGCAATTGGGTTGTAACACAAAAGTAGTTTTGAAGGGAGCCAGCAAAGGCTTATATAAATAAGGTGAAAGCTGAGAACAATCTTCTAAGGCTGGATAGAAACCAACCCTAAGGTACTAGTAACATGTCATATATTCTTGATACACATGCTTGAACACTCATGTGCATGGTATCTAACAAATATTTCTTTTTATTCCTTCCTGCAGGATCTTACAAAGGATACTACTAGATGGAGCTCAATCAATAGAGATTTTGATATTTTTGCTCAAAATAATGAAGCAGTCACCTACATTTTTTGTTTATCAATTTTCTGAGAGACTTTCTTTTAATTTGTAATCATCAAATGAAATGAAAAGTATCCTTCTTATTAAGATTGCTGGTCTTTTTCTTGTTCAAAACTTTCAATTGTGATTTATAGTTTTGTTAGCATGATATTTTGATTTTTTAGTTTGAAAAAAACTGTCAAAGATCCAAGTCTTTTTGGATTTACTTAAGTTATTAATTGTGAAAGATACAAGTCTTTTTGCTTTACTTAAGTTATTGATTGTCTATGTAATAGTCCTTAAAACAATATCGGATGGCTTTCTTGCTCCTATGTCTCACATTGGTCTTTAGGGAAGACAAGTGGTGACCTTGAAAGTATGGTCTCATATCGTGATCAAGTGAAGAGACATGAAGCTTAAATATCACTACTATGTATCTAGTGTTAAACTCCATTGAGACAAAGATACTAGAGTGCCAAATTGCAGTCTACCTTAAGTGAAAATCCATTTGAGCTAAGGTAAAATTTATAATGCCTCATTTTTCTAGGATTCTACCCCATCAAGGAAGTTAGAATCTAGCACAAACCAATTAAGACTCTTTTGGAGCCTAGATAGGACAATTCGTGGAACTTAAGAAACTTATTATTGAGTTAGAGTATAGTTTATATAAGCAAAAGATCTTCAAACCAGCACTTGACTTTCTTGCTATTCAATATTCAAAGTTCCTTGAGGCTAACAAATTACATACCTACTTGTAACCTAACTAATGAGTATGTATATAGATCTAAGCAAGTATATATAATGAGTCTTTAAACTAATAAACCAAGGGAAGAGATTAGCAAGGTCCACTACTTATCCAAGCTCAGCTCTAGACAACATAGAAAGATTCTAGTTCTACTAATTGTCTAATTATAGGCATGGAGAAATGATAGAAGGTTGACCACTTGTCCAACCTATCATCTCTAGTAAGATGGAAGGTTTGGCCTTAAGATTCACCATGTAACCAACCTATACATCATTGTATTATGAAGAGTAGAAAAGCAAAGCTCCACCACTTGTCCAAGCTAGTTCTAAAATCCACATGGAGATAAGCAAGCTCCACCATTTGTCGAAGCTCTCTTACATTAAAAAATAAAAAAACTCAGCTATGTTGTACAGGGGGGAATTTTTTCCAAGGTCCACCACTTGTCCAAGCTAGGATTCATTTAAAACATGGAAATAAACAAAGCTCCACCACTCGTCCAACCTTTAGAGTTGCAAAGTGTATGGGTTGTCTAAACTAGGTATGGGAAAATAATTGAAGGTCCACCACTTGAAACATGGAGAGAATCAAGCTCCACCATGTCTCCAATATGCTAGACTCCATTGAAACACCCTAAACCCATGATATTTTGTACATAGGGGATGTACATTCAAGGTCCACCACTTGTCCAACCTAGTATCCCTAGTAGCTTGATAGATTTGGTCTCAAGATTCACCATTTGTCCACTCTATGTCATTGTATTAAAAAGGATTGGGTGTTAAGGTCCACCACTTGTCCAACCTATAAGGTTATATTTTAAATGGTTTTTTTTCTCACAACTTTAACTACCCATGATATGTTTTACATGGGGGGTTTTGTTTCAATGTCCACCACTTTTCCAAGCTAACTCTATTGAAACATAGAGAGAACCAAAGGTCCACCACTTGTCCAAGCTAGGCTATATTGAAACATGGAGAGAAGGATGCTCCACCATTTCTCCAATATGCCTAGGCTTTATTGAAACATGGAGAGAAGCAAGATCCACCATGTCTCCAAGCTAGGATCCATTTAAATACCCTAAACCCATTTTATTTTGTACATGGGGGGTTTTATTTCAAGGCCCACCACTTCTCTAACCTTTTATCCCTAGTAGCACGAGTGGTTTGGTCTCAAGATACACCACTTGTACACTCTATGTCATTATATTAAGAAGAACTATGTATTAAGGTCCACGACTTGTCCAACCTATAAGGTTATATCTTAAATGGTATCCTTTCTCACCACTTGAAATGCCCATGATATGTTTTACATGGGGGTTTCATTCCAAGGTCCAACACTTGTCCAAGATAACTCTATTAAAACATATAGAGAAAGAAAGGTCCACCACTTGTCCAAGCTAGGCTCATTGAAACATGGAGAGAAGGAACCTCGACCGTTTCTCCTATATAGGATCCATTGAAACATGGAGAGAAGTAAGCTCCACCATGTCTCCAAGATGCTAGGCTCCATTGAAATACCGAATACCCATGATATTTTGTACATGGGGGGTTTACATTCAAGGTCCACCACTTGTCCAACCTATTATCCCTAGTAGGTTTGGTCTCATGATTCACCACCTGTCCACTCTATGTCATTATATTAAGAGGAATTGGGTGTTAAGGTCCACCACTTGTCCAACCTATAATGTTATAGCTTGAATGGTATTTTATCTCAACACTTGTAATGCCCATGACATGATTTACATGGGGTTTTTGTTCCAAGGTCCACCACTTTTCCAAGATAACTCTATTCAAACATAGAGAGAAACAAAGGTCCACCACTTGTCCAAGCTGGGCTCCATTGAAACATGGAGATAATGATGCTCCACCATTTATCCAAGATAGGCTCCATTGAAACATGGAAAGAAGCAAGCTTTACCATGTTTCCAAGCTAGACTCCATTGAAACACTCTAGGGGGTTTTATTTCAAGGACCACCACTTGTTTAATCTATTATCCCTAGTAGCATGAGTGGTTTTCTTTCAAGATTCACCACTTGTACACTCTATGTCATTATATTAAGAAGAACAATGTGTTAAGGTCCACCACTTGTCCAACCTATAAGGTTATATCTTAAATGGTATCCTTTCTCGCCACTTGAAATGCCCATGATATGTTTTACATGGGAGTTTCATTCCAAGATCCACCACTTGTCCAAGCTAACCATATTCAAACATAGAGAGAAACAAAGGTCCACGACTTGTCCAAGCTAGGCTCCATTGAAACATGGATAGAAGGAACCTCCACCATTTCTCCTAGATAGGCTTCATTAAAACATGGAGAGAAGTAAGTTCCGCCATGTCTCCAAGATGCTAGG